>NW_026000142.1:23046181-23064587 GCF_001458135.2 Marmota marmota marmota | reverse complement strand
GGAGCCAGACGGGCCGCAGCGCGGTAAGGCCGAGTAACACCCGCGGGCCGCGAGGCTGTGGGCTGAAAAACCCAGCGGAGCCGGCTGGCCCGCGGCTTTCGGAGGGCGGGAGGGCCACAAAGCATTAGAGGAGGGAGGCGTTGGGCTGTTGGTGCAGCGGCCGGCCAAAGAGGAAGTCATTGGCGCCCTGTGGCCGCCTCTAGGGTTCCGCGCGGCCCGCCAAGGAGGTGGACACGCCCGGGCCGGGTCTCGTCCGGTCTAGTCCTGTCCCTTCCTGTCCGGTCCATTCCGAGGTGTGTGCGGGGTCTCGGTACAGCCCTTTGACGTAGCAGTGTGCCCCGGGGCCTTCAGCCCAGTTTTCTTTCAAATGAAGTAAAGTAAAATAAATGTTTCTCCGTTCAGGTGTGAAGAAAAAAATGACAATCCAATGGGTGGCAGTTGCAACCTTTCTTTATGCCGAAATAGGACTCATTTTACTCTTCTGTCTACCTTTTATTCCTCCTCAGAGGTAGGAAACTTTCAAATCTTAAAAATACTAAATATTGGATTAGCTCCTTTAGGCTGCAGTGTGATACGGAAAGGTTTTCTTAAGATTGAAAAGTTTTCAGAGCCCGCTGTGCAAAGAGTATTCTTTTAAAAACTTACTTAACAGATTAGAACTGTTTCGTGACAATATCTATTTAAAATTTATAAAACTTTATTATGTGTACAAATGATAATTTTTTCCTCCCTTCTCAAAGGAAAGAAGCCGAGTGCGAGTACTTCTGATTCTGTTGATTACATACTTTTGATACTTGCCCTGTCTTGTCATGAGGTTTTACCTTTGTTTTATTGCCCTGAATTGAAGCAGTGGAATAAAAAAATTATATTTACAGTACAGCATGTATTTTTAAAAATGTTAAATTGAGGCAGTGGAATGGCAATTTAGAAACCAAAGCCTGTAAGTTCTTTAGTTTTGGCCTTATGTGAACTATGTAAAATGATGGCATTTTATTACTTTTTATTCCACTCAATGTATTAAAAGGGCCAAATGTGAAAGCTATCAGACAATGTATTAACATTATTTCTTTAGTAAAGGACCTTTTAAGATCTTTAAGAACAGAAATTTCAACCCAAACGTTAACACACTTTACCTTTAATAATCTACTCATTAGGGGGTTAGTTTTAGATCCAGGAACTTGATGGTATGGATAGTAAAACAGATTTGTAATAAAATGTTGCAAGATATTTGTTTATACTCATGACTTACAAGAAAATATTTCATAAGTGAGATCCTAGAAATATCTTCTTAAACTACACTGTAGTAAAATAATGGGACTCGATGAAACTTTAGAAAGTTTTACCATGGCTCGAGGTCTAGGTAGTCTTTCACAACTCTTTACTTGCTCATTATCTACGTGGTTCAACTCACTTCTGTCTTTGCCTATCAACTATATCATTGTTGTTTTGTTATTGATGGTTTTTTTTTTCCTTACTAAAGAAAAAAATCATATTGTAAGTGGGGAGGGAATCTTCAGTTATCTCATCCAACCCAGCTCGTTCCTTAGATCACATACTGAGACCCAGAGAAGGCAAATGGCCTAACCAAGATCACCTACGTGGTCAGCAGCAAATTCCAAACAAGAATCTTGCTTTCAGTCCAGTGCTGCTTCTTCATCATACTGCCTCTCATTTTAAACCCTCCATAATGCCTCTTTTGATTTTTGTTAGTATTTGCATCAATGGACTCCTATATATTCAAACTTTGCTTCATTTATATATACAAGAGAAAGATCTTGTTTGGGAACATCCAATATACAAGTAAGGCTTGAAGATTTGCAAAGAAAAAAAAAACAGTGCTGCTTCAGTTGATCTTTCTCCATCAAAGTGATTCATAATTGGAGATCAGCCTTTTTCTTTCTTCCAAATATTTTTTATATCCATCAGGATCAAGTAGCTGTTACATTGATGTGGGTGTTTGGGCACATGATATATAAATATTCTCATGTACAAATACACATAAGAAAATATGGCATATTTACACACAAATAACTTATACTATGTCCCTTTTCTTTGTGTATACACATCTTTTGACCTTTTATATGTGTATCTTCATAATCTTCAACAAAAAAGTTTTGGTCTTTTCTCATATAACCCAGTCATAAAAGGCACAGGCTCAAAATAACTCCCTGGGTATGTATCCCAGTTCTCTGGTATTATTTATTAACTGTGTGACATTGGGCAAGTTATTGACTCTCTCCAGCTAGTTTCCCCTTCTATAAAATGGAAATAGTACTGTCTATTATATAATATTATTGTTAGACCAGGATGCAAGAAAAGACCACTAACTCCAATTAAAATCAAATTAAAGCAAGCTTATTATTTCGACCGGCCGGGCTGCCTCTCCCTCCCAAAATGGCGGGAACAAGACAGCACCCCAGCTTTCCTGAAGCCCAGCTTTATAGCCCAGAAAGTTACACAAAGGGGGGTTACAGATAACAGAACTCTGACAAGCATCACACTAATGGTAGTTTACATTTTTTGCTGGCCCCAACATCAGAATTTATGAGGACCATTAGAGCTTCAGAGAGGGTCGTTGTCTGGCCAGGGAAGGCCAATATTTATGAGGTGTCACTAAGTTTCAGAGAGGGCTGCTATCTGGTCAGAGAGCCAGGCATGGGTGAGTTCAAGGCACAGGCAGGCATTCCAAGCAGGTTCAGAATTTGCAGTAATTTATAGTAAAGCCGAAATTATCTTTTCATGGTTTTGTGGGGAGATGCCCAATTTTAAGAAAAGATCAGGTTGGGTCTATCAATTATATTATATAAAAGTATATTATATAATAAGACCTCTTACTCCTGAAGTGATAATGCCTCATATGGTAATTGTATTAATTAAGTAGGATAGCTGTGTAGGATTGCTTAGAACCAATAATATAGCAAGGTTTAGGTGCTCTTGAATTGAGTCTTCCTATTAATTGCTGGTTGTTCCCTATAGAGAGTCACTTCCATTCCCTCTTGTATTGACCTTTGAAATGAGGTTAAGTGAATTTACATTTGGACGTAGATCAAGGTATTACCACTTATGTTCTTGTTTTAAAAGAGTTTTGTAATATAAAATAAAAGTTTTGTAATATAGAATTTGAATAGCACCTGTATAAAAATACTTAATTCTAAGTATAGAAATAAGTATAGAAGTATATTCTTAGAACTAATTTAGAACAAATAAAAAATTAAATAAAAAGAAAGTATAGAGGCAAAAAATGTTCCATCTGTTATCAGTCCCTTTTCCCATCAACTTCAAGTCATTAATATTTAGAGTTGTTTACAAATTTTACCAGTGAATAATTTGTCGTAATCTTAAATTAAAATTATTTTTAAAGATTATAAGTTGCTTGAAATGTAGTTAATGCTTCCTACCTTTATTTGTCTCCTTTGGACTCAGTTAATGTGTTTTTTAATTTAAAATCCTCTTATACAAAGTTTGTTACCTTTCAAATTATAAGATGGATCATTTTGTCACTCTTTGCCATTTATTGCTCATTCCTTCTTAACTCTTGTGTTTACTTCTACTGCCTATTCCACCTAGACTGTTTCCCTCATCTCATTCCTCTGTGTTCAGATCTTGATCTGGGTAGTAGGTAAATTACATAGATATAAACATACGTAAAAATTTATCAAGCTATATAAGATTTTTTTCACTTTTTTATATATTTAGTACCTCAATTTTTTTAATTCTCATGATTAAAATAGAGAAACATCTTTATTTGGAGTAGATATTAAAAGTATATTATATAAAAATAAATATATAGAGAAACTTCTTACTCCTGAAATGGTGCCAATTTTTGGACCAATAGACTTTTGTCATTTCTGAGTCATCACTCTGACTAGGAAAGATGATATAAATAGCTTTGATCAACAATACAGCATTTTACTGTTAAGAATTCCTTTTTTTAATTGGGTGTGGTGGTACACACCTATAATCCCAGCTGCTCAGGAGGATGAAGCAAGATGATCTCAATTTTAGAGACAGCCTGGGCAACATTGCATTACTGTATCCAAAAAACAAAGCCTTTTTTTTTTTTTTTTAAGCTGCCAGACAGAAGATAATCAAATGTCAGATTATTATTAAATTTGAGAGAGTTCTCTATTTCATGAATATTAAATTTCTCTATTTCTTTTTTTCTATCTTTATTTGTATCCCTTGGACTCAGTTGATGGACCTTGATTTTATTTATTTATTTCTATGCAGTGGTGAGGATTGAACCCAGTGCCTCACACATTAGGCAAGCACTGTACCACTGTGCCACAATCCCAGCCCTCTATTTGTTTTTACCTGTCACACTACCACAAAAATGTTACTTATTTAGAAAGTATTTCAAAACCGCCTTTTTAAAAAATATATATATATATACCTAATGTAATTATATTGCTTTGCAGATGGCAGAAGATTTTTTCATTTAATGTTTGGGGTAAAATTGCAACTTTTTGGAACAAGGCTTTTCTTACCATTATAATCCTATTGATTGTTCTGTTTCTAGGTAAGTACTAGTACTGATCCCTCCTTTGAATAAACATAACTCTAGTTGTTTTTTAATGAATTTCTTGATTTTTAGTTATGTTGATGTTGATATTGGCATGTAGTTGAATTTATATATTATATTGATAGATATTGATTTTTTGCCACAATTTTTATTGGTCCACTACAGTTGTGCATAATAATGGGATTTGCTGTTACATATTCGTACATACAGTATAACAATATAATTTGGCCACTGTCACTCCTCAGCACTTCCTCCCACCCATTGTTCCCTTTCCTCTATTGATCTCTCTTTGATACTCAAGTTTATAGCAGCACAATTCACAATAGCCAAATTAGCCTAGGTGTCTGTCAACAAATGAATCGTTAAAGAAAATGTGACATGGGCTGGTGGTCAGTGGTAGAGCACTTGCCTGGCATTTGTGAGGCACCAGGCTCGATCCTCAGCACCACATTAAAATAAATAAAGATAAAGGTATTGTGTCCATCTATAACTAAAGAAAGAAAATGTGGCATATATACACAATGGAATTTTATTCAACCATAAAGAAAAATGAAATTATGCCATTTGCAGGATGGAACTTGTTAAGCTAAATAAGTCAAACTCAGAAGGTCAAGGGTCATATATTTTTCTCATATTTGGAAGCTAGAGAGGATAAAAGAAAAAGGTGGGGTGGATTTCTAAAAATCAAGAGGAGATCAGCAGATATTGATATTTTGATACACATTTGATATTCTGTATACAGAGGCATTAATTTCAGGGAAGTACAGGGATTCTTATTAACCTCTTACTTTATTTGAAGGTTAAAATGCAATAATGCATATCCCACTTTTCAGAGTTACCAGATACTGTTTCTCATGGCATCCAGTTATACACTCCTCTGTTAAAAGTGGTATCCTAAGCATCCAAGGGCTCAGCTGCTAGGGAACAAAGAAATAGAATCTTTAAACTCTCAAAAGGAATCTTAGAAGTGGACTGTGCATCTTGATTAAATCCTGGTTTAAAAAAAAAATGATATCACCACAGATTTGGAGACTACTGCCAAAATTTGAACTTAGAGTAATTGTTAGATGTTAGGGGTTTTGTTTTTGTTTTTTGTTTGTTTGTTTTTGTTTTTTGGGGTTTTTTTATTTATGATAGCAACGTTTTTGTATTTCAATTTACAGCTTATGGACCCGAAGCCAATTTTTGTTAATAAAGTTTTATTGAAACATTTCCATCCCTGTTTGTTCTCATATTATCTATGCCTATTTCCACAGATAACTGCAGAGCTGGATAGTTGTATCAATAAGATCTAAAACAAAACTCTATTTTAAAAAATGACTAATTTATGTAGGAGGAATGGGTTTTTAATTTGAGGAAATGCATACTGAAGTATTTAGGAGTAAAGTGTCATGATTATTGCAACTTCACTTTCAAATACTTTTTAAAAGACAGATATGGCAGATTGTTAATAATTGTTGAATCGATGTAATGGGATTATAAATGTTTTTTGGAAAGATTGAGCATCCTTAATTTGAAAATTTTAAATCCAAAATATTCCAAAATCTGGAACTTTGAAGACCAACATGACACCACAGTGGAAACTTCCACACCTGACCTCATGTGTTGGAGTCAAAACACAAACACACACACACACACACAAATGAAAAACAAAAATAGGAAGAACACCATTAGAGTATTAAGAAGGGGATCGAGAGGGAGGGAGACAGGGCGGGGGGGTGACAAAATATGTCAAATTATGCTATATTCACATACAAATATACCACAATGAATCCCACTTATGTATATGATTATAATACACTATAATACATTATAATAATAGAAGGGAGATCAGTACAGCAAGCAAATTGAGGGAGGAGAGAAAAGGGAAGGTGGTGAGGACTGAGATTGATCAAATTATATGCATATATAGAGAGATATAACAAATCCCACTAGTATGTATCTTTATAATGTGCCTATTAGAAATAATTTTAAAACCCAAGCAAATTGTATGTAATTGGCTTCAGGCTATGTGCATAAGGTTTGTATAAAAATTAAATGAATCTCATGTGACTTTAAAATATCTTAACATGTACATGCAAATATTTAAAATGAGTAAATCCCAAATACTTCTGAATATAAGCATTTCAGATTAAGAACACTCTAACTGGTGATAGTTTTCAGCAAGTTTGAAATTTTTATTTTAGAAGTTAAAAGGGCTTTAAAGTTTTTAATCAAAACAAATTCTGTAAGTCTTCATAATCACCATGTTTTTTAGAAGTAACTGAGTTCAAACAGACTGTGAATTTTGTCTCAAAGTGTTATAAAAAATAAATTCAAATGATTGTCAAAGTGGCCTCAATTTTCTAACTGGAATCTCTTTTCTCATGTGGCAAAAACTTCCCCAGGAATGCTAATGGTCACATGAAGGGAGCATTCGAACTTGTTGTACCTCTTTTGGCTTTAAAACATTTAAGATGGTTGCCTTCTCTAGAACATGAAAGAATCCAGTGATTAAGAATAACTAACTATGAAATTCTAATTTTACAATGCACTAAACATATGTGCTGGTATCTATTTTGCACTAGAAAGAAATAGTTCACCTGGAACTGAGACCTGTCAGAACTGAAAAAATCAAAGGAACAGCTATTTGAAAATTTCCAATAATAGGTGTAATCCAATTGTTAGTCAGGGAAGTATATGCCACCATATAGATATATAGTATATGCCACCATAGATCAAATCCCATTTTAACAAACCTGTTAAATATTTCTAAAATTGTAGTTATTTAAAGTAATAGTAGCTACAAAAAATGCTAATACTATAAGAAAAATAGGATCATCTATTGGAGTTGATGGTAATGGTATATTGCATTAAATTACTGTCAATAGGTGAAATTTTAGTCATTCTTAAGGATAGAGTAAAAGGTAAAAGTTTGTAGTATAGCTAGAAAGACAATACAATGACCAATGACAGTCCATGCTGGATTTTTTTTTTAATGCTGTGGTAACCTACCAAAATTATTGAACTGATCCAATCAGTTACCCAATTTAAGTATTATATATCCAAAAACTACAGAGATGTAATCATCTGACGAATGTCCATTATGTAATTCTCAGCTTGAAAAAAAAATCTACAAAAGACATCTTGGGGACAAATGAAAAGCCAGATAACCCAATTCAAAAATGGATGAAGGAACTAAACAGACATTTCTATAATGTCTAATCTATCACAATCACTACTTACTTACCCTCCAGGTGCTAAAAAAGGAAAGAGAGCCCCCTACATAAAGTCAATTATTAAAAAGTTTGATCAGTTACTCTAAAACTGCTTCTCTTTCTTTAATGATTTTATATTCTTAAAAACAAAGTATTTTCTCTTTTACTATAATAGATGCTGTGAGAGAAGTAAGGAAATATGCCTCTATTCATACCATTGACAAGAGCTCAACTAGCAAACTTGGTGCCTATGAACATACACAGATGAAACTTTTTAGGTCTCAAAGAAATCTTTACATTTCTGGATTTTCATTATTTTTTTGGCTGTAAGTAAAAAAAAAAAAAAAGTTGAATCACAATTTTAACACATTGTTTAGGTTTCTTTCTCTCTCTCACTTTTTCCACATATGTGAAGACTTTTTTTTACTAATATCTTCATAAAGGAACTCAGGTGAAATGACCAAATGGCAAGTAATTGTTACTGTTTATAGGTTTGCTAATTCCATAGGACCTTGCTTGATCTGGCTCCTGTCTCTCTCTGTCTAGCCTTTCTTTGTACTCTTTTCTAATACTTACCATACATTCCAGCCACACTCACCTTCACTATTCACGCTTTCTTAGAACAAATGAGTTGTGGTGTAGCCAGCTCCTTTCCATGTTAGTGTCTTCACACAAGCTATTTCTTCTACCAGAACACCCTTTCCTTTCCCTGTTTTCCTTTCCCTTGCTCATTCTTTAGACTTTCTCAGAGAAGCCCTCTGTGGCCATCAGTCCCCCAAAAAGTAGGTAGGTCTTCTGTTATATTCTCTCTTACATGTATATACTTTTGTTCCTAGTATCATTTACAATTGTAATTAAATACTGTTTTGGTCCTCCAACTAGAACCTAAACTCTTTGAAGACAGGGACTTAATTCATTTTCTGCTGTGTCCCGAGTGCCTAGCATAGTGTTTAATACTTAGCAGTTCCTCAGTAAATATCACTGAATGAATAATTGAAGAGATCAATTATAATTTCTAACAGTGGAAGTTACCATGAACAGATGTGAATGAGCAGTTTTTAGGCTCCGTCAAATGTATACAATGCCTTTAAATACCATTTTTTGAACTGGTCAGAAAAAAATGGGTTTTCATTTTGGCCTTACTGTCTGATATTCATGCTAAAGAGCTGTACTAGAAAAATAATTTGAAAAGTATCACTGTATGCGCAAGGCCCTAGGTTCTGTCTCCAGCACTGCAAAACAAAATAAGAGAAAAAAGTACCACTGAAACTATTCTAAATGCTAGTCTTCTAACAGAGATTTCAAAGGAATAAGACACAGGCTTGTTTTAACTAAGAGACTTGGATTAAATATATATGTACTTATATACATACATTATAAATATATATATATAAATATATATATATATATATTCCATTTAAACATCACTTTCTCCACCACCCACACCTGTGTACCTTATAGGGAATCATTTGATAATGGCTCTTTGATTTAAAGTCACAGTTACTGATTGATCTAGTGATGCATTATTATGATTTTTTTTCCTCAGAGTGTTGAGACGTCTGGTTACACTTATAACTCAGCTGGCAAAAGAACTCTCAAACAAAGGAATGCTTAAAAGTCAAGCAGAAAATACTAATAAGGCTGCCAAAAGATTCATGGAAGAGAATGAAAAACTAAAAAGGGTATTTAATCTTTTTTGTAACAGTTCATATGAATATTATTGATATTGTTGTTGAACAATAATGTTCTGTAGAATGATTATATCGAAAGTACCTTTACCATTCTCTTAGTTTACTTGTTCTCACGTCTCTCGTCCATAGTAAATTAATATCTTTGGACCTATTTCTTATGATTCAAAGAGAAAACATTCTGAGGTTATGAATTTTAATTTCTTCATTACCATTAATCTTACTTCATTACCCAAACTAAATCTTTGTGATTCTGTTTCCTTTTCTTTTTCAATTAAAGTATGATTGGTTGTATAAAAAGCAGAGAGAGGTCATTGGTTGTAGATTGATGATTGCTCATAATAGTTTAAATCTTTATTTTGGTGATGCTAATGATATTCCTACTTTGAGAATCCTATATTATCCTTCCCCTTACATTCAGTGTGGATTAGGTACTGGTGTTTTTTCCATTGACCAAAAAGAACAAATGGAAAAATGAAAGATACAAAATTACTTTGGATATCTTTTTTTCTAAAGAAATTTAAAATTTAGGAGTCAGGTTTCAATGCTTCAGTGTTGTCAGTTCATATTAAGTCCCATTAGTTTCACTCATTCTCCTTAGAAAAAAGAGAAGAGAAACACATTTTCTTGAAGAAATCATTCCTAAAATAATGCAATAATATTATTTTTTTAATATTTTTTAAATTGTAGATGGACAAATACCTTTACTTTATTTGTTTTATTAATTTATTTATTTTTGTGGTGCCAGGGATCAAACCCAGTGCCTTACACATGTTAGGCAAGCGCTCTACCACTGATCCACATCCACATCCCAAAATTATTTTTCTCTTGTGAATTAAAGAAATGCAAACAGTCATTATCATTACACCAAGTTATAGTTAGGTATAAAGTATTTTGAGTCAAGCAATAGAAAATTAAAGTCCTTGTCTAAATCTTAATGTTCAGTCTCTTACAGAAAGGATAATTAGCACCCCCTTTCATCAATTCTAAATAAGTTAGCTATGCATGATACAGTATAAAGCTTTCTAAAACCTATTAAATGAGGCAACAACTAATTGCAAAAAATTGTAATGACTCTCCATTATTATGGTCACATCTTCAAAGCCCATATTTTATTTTTCATATCTGCATCATTTATACTGTAACAAAAAAGGTAAAGAAAGATCTCTGTTCATAGAAACAGAATTCAGAAGTCTTTCTTTTGAGTAGATTGTTAGCATGTGTTAAGGAAACTTTTGGAGTACAAGAACCAGTTTATATTTTGATTTGCTCTATTTCAAAACGTCATTGATCTATCAAAGTCTTGTAAATTTGCTTTGGTATTTTCTGTATTCAGAAGCAAGCAATATGTCATTTTCTTTTTTGGAATGTATCAGCAGCACAGTCAAGCACTTTATTTTGTGCTTTAATGTTACTTGCATCATTTTTTTATCTTTTGATCTCATTTCCCAATAATAGAAAACAAAATACAGTCCTCTAAGCTTTGATTAACTTATGATGGCTAAATTCAAAAGTATATAGCCTCATTTTTATGAAAAGACTTCTTGGATGCTCATATTGATTGTAAATTATATACATCATATCAGAGTAATGAATTATAACTACTGTAAGGACATTTACTTTTTCACCTTCAGTTGTCTTTCTCTTTACTCCTCAACTCTACAAAAATGTAAAGTATTTAAAGTTTTGAAACTGTTACTTTTCCCATGTACACCATAATTAGTGCACTTAAATTTCCCTTATTCTTCAAAAAAAAAAAAAATCACTTTCCTCAAAATATTTTTGGAGCTTTGCTTTTGGAAATTGTTTTCAAGTCTGTTACCCAAAGGAAGGAAATCTATTTTATGGTCACTGATTCCTTGACCTCCCACAGTTTCTTGTTTTTTTATTTTCCTTTCCTTTGGTTCCATGCTGTCCTGGTTCCCTGCTTCCTACGTAGCTGAGACCTATTCAGTGGTGCTGGATCATCAGATGAAGCACAGATAATGCAGGACTAAGGCTAGTATACAGTGGGACAAAAGTCTGTGAACTAGACCAAAATACTCTCAGTGCTCAGAATGTAACTAATTGACCAATAAAATAAAAGCCATAGGTGAAAATATAAAGGATGGCTTTGATTTCAGGTACTTGTGGATTTTGAAATATTAGCTAAGGAAAAATAAAACTTTCTCTTTGTTCTCTATCAGAGGCATATTATGTAGTAGAAAGCTCATTATCTTGAGATCTAAGAGACTTGGGTACCAGTCCCTGCAGTTAAGTAATTAGCAATTAATTAAGTAAGTAAGTAAGTAAGTAATTAAGTAATTAGCAATGTGACCTGGGATGTTACTTGTGTGTTCTGGTCTTAAAGTTTCCTTATCTGTAAATAATAGTTAACAACATGTCAAGTATTGCTTCAAATGCTAGACAGTAAGGTATTAACTCTCTTAATTCTCATAACAATCCTGTGAGTTTTATATTTTATTATCTGCATTTTATAGATGAAGAAACAGGCCTAGAAAGGCTAAGTAACTTGCACAAAATCAAGTTTTCTGTTACTCAGAAAATTGGAAACTAAGCAGCCTGACACTAGAATCCACATTTAAAACCACTTTGTTTTCTGCCCTCAATTCCTATCCTGTTATTAAAATGACTTGTAGTGGGCTAAGGTTGTGCTCAGAGTGCTTGCCTAGCTTGTGTGAGGCACTGGATTCGATTCTCAGCTCCACATATAAATAAAGGAATAAAATAAAGATTCATCAACAACTAAAAAAAAATTGTTTTAAAAAAATGAAGTTTGAGCCTTTTCTGTTCTGCCTCTCAGTTGAAGGAAATAATTACAAAAATAAAACTAAAACTAAGAAAAAAAACTCACTTTTAATTTAAGTGCTTTAAAATTAAAAAAAAAAAAAAAAAAGTATAGAGTTTTACCTCTCACAGACTTTTTGTTCCAGTCACTTACCAAGGTGGGATGAGGTGAGTGGGACAGAGAATACTTATGTTCATGTAGCTGGTAGCTATTGAATTTCAGATTCTAGGGTCCCTGGTCTGTCTCCAAGGTGAAGTTACACATAATAAATTTGGATGATTTTACAGGTGCAGTAATGAAAGCTTATTTACAAGACTAACACAAATCCAACTTTTCCAAATCATTGCCATAATAATTCAAGTAGTCACTATAAACATTCCTGCAACTCAGTGATTCTTTTCCAATTTGAGTAATCACTAGAGATTTTATGAACTGAATTCAATGAAGTAACAGCTATAATTGTTTTGAACTTGAACTAAGCAACAAATTAAAAGATTTGGAGAAATTTTTTTTTCTTGTCTTGATTTTTAAAAAAAATATTTTTTAATTTCAAAATTTTGAGTCTCCTTTAGTTCCAGAATATATTTTAATCCTTATTTCCCAAACATGATTTTAAGATTTTATGATATATTCAGTAGAGCTTTAATTCCTCCTCTGACTTGCCTAATTTTTGTTATAGTGCATTAGTACTATATTTGGTCTTGTGCAACAGTTTTTATGCTCATCTTTTCATTTCTACTAAAGTTACCTAAGAGTAGGAATCATGTTTCTCTTACAGCACCTTGGATTATAAAATATTTGCCTATAGTCATTGCTCAGTGGAAATTTGTAAGTTTTGTTTGTTTACCATATCAACTTACATTAAAAAATGAATCACTCTGCCCTTGAAATTCTTACCTCAGTCTATGTAAAATTCTTGTGAGTTGCTCTTTTACCAGACTCTGGAAGCTGTCAGTATTAAGTTGTTGCCACTTTATTTAGTCCACTAACCCATGCTAGAGGTTACATATTTTAGTTTTTAAATGTTCATTTATTTATATTAGTAACTTAAATTCCTTAATATTTCTTTAAGTCAGCTTCCTAGTTCTAGTAACAGTGATAGTTTGTATCCATATAAATTATGGAATTTTTTACTTCATGATGTTTTTATTTTAATCAGTTGTTTCACTGTTGAGATCTTAATTTTTCCTGCCTAGAAAAGATAAGCTACAATTTTTCTAAAAGCCAGAATAGATTTCAAAATATAAATAACATTGTAAAGAATTAATTGCTGAGTAAAAATAATTTGGGGACTGCTCAATGAAAATTAGATAGAATTTTCCAGCCATAGATATGGCCCTGTCATTTTCCACTTATCCGTCTCCACCCTGACAACTTTATATTCTTACAAATTTGTCTGTATAAAAAAATAGTCTTGAGTGGACAGCTTTGCAACCAGAACACAATGGTTTTCTAATTACTGTCAACCTCTTATTTCCTTAGATTTATGCCATGCACTTAATTGAGGAAGAGAGATTCATGTTATTTACCTGAATAATTTTGAAAACATAATTCTAATTGTACCTTATCAAGAAATTCTTATTTTCATTTCAGATATTTTAGCCATAATACAAAGAAATATTTTGTGTGTGTGTCAATTATCAAGTTTCTGTTAGCAAAAGAAAATGGTAACCTTATAGAAAATTATAAAATATCTAAAAGGACAAAGAATAAAATAAAAACCAATAGCTTTAGATAGATTACTTGTTTCCCTTCCTATAAATTTTTTTTTCTTGTCTTGATTTTTTAAAAATTATTTTTTAATTTCAAAATTTTGAGTCTCCTTTAGTTCCAGAATATATTTTAATCCTTATTTCCCAAACATGATTTTAAGATTATATAATATATTCAGTAGAGCTTTAATTAAGCTATCTAGCTATCTATCTAGCTATAAGCTATCTAGCTATAAGCTATCTAGCTATCTGTCTAGCTATCTTAATCTAAGCTTACTTCTTCCTGTACCTCTCTTTTGTGATAGATTTTGAAAACCACAGATGAAGAATACACTTTGGAAACAGAAAATAAAAAACTAGTAGAAGACCAGGAAAAACTGAAAGCTGAATTAAAGAAGACTTTAGATGGTAACTTTGTGTGCATGTAAAAAAGTGAAAAGACTAGCATATTTTATGCTGTTACACTTCACTGTTTTTCCTAAAACAAAACTCATGCCTAAATGTCCTTTTGGCCAAAATACCAAGAATGACCTATTTATAAATTCCTGCTCAAATATGAAGATAAAACATTGCATCAGCCAAGAGAAACATGTTCTGTTATGTAGAGAAACATGTAGGTGTTTCAGATCTGTGTTGTAAATACAAATGTTCGTGCCTTAGTAGAAGAGCTATGTTCCTAAAAAGTTGCTTGTAAATACGTTTTTGTAAAATGAATCCCATTTTTCTATCATCATGTATTACTACTTTCATAGAAACAAGTCACT
Organism: Marmota marmota marmota; assembly: GCF_001458135.2. Classification (NCBI taxonomy): domain Eukaryota; kingdom Metazoa; phylum Chordata; class Mammalia; order Rodentia; family Sciuridae; genus Marmota; species Marmota marmota. The sequence goes on along the minus strand of NW_026000142.1, from coordinate 23,049,916 downwards.
AAGGTTAGTTTTGGTTACAAAAAGATATATCGCTTATCCGAAGTTCTAATATTTCCTACCCACTAGATAAAAGGAAAGCATTCCTTGAAAGAGATGGATAGACGTAGAAGCAATAATCTGGGATGGCAGCTGAGAATTCAAGTGCTCCATTCCAAAATACATTGTACTGTAGGCTTGAATTGGAGTATCCCCAACTCCATTTCCATGAAGGCAGCTGTTTCTTCTACATTAAAAGAAAAAAAGTATTCTGACAGTATTTTCTTCCTAACCAAAATACAAAATAATATTCCCTGCAGCTGCATATCACAGAAAAGTAGACATCCCAAATCCAGTGTCATTATAGAAAACTCATGTTGTAAGTGTGTAGCTTAACCTCTGGCACATTTCTGCATATAGGAACAATTGTTCCTAACCTGTTAGCTAGATTCTGGGGAACTTGTCTTCCAGTCAGGATCAAGGTAATATGAATGCATAGACCATGTCCAATTTCAAATCACTTCTACTTTAATTTGGAGATAAGTTGGAGAATATTTGGTGACTGAATCTACCTATTTTCTGCCATTTGTAAGTTTAGGTTTCCTTTTAGTAGGTCTCAGTACAATAAAAGTTCCTTGAAATAATAACATGTTATTGTTAAACATCTGTTTACATTCTTTGGATGAGATTTACTGCATCGAGATAAATTTGAATTTTAAATTGAAAGCCCAAAGATAAAAGCTAATTCTATAAATAATATGAAAATTCACAGGATATTTTATGATGCAAAAATTCTTTAAGCATTTTTTTTCTGTTTCTTATTTAAAGTTAAAAAAAGGGGGGGGGGGGCAGTTTAGAGGCAGTAAGTTAAAAATAAATTACCCAGGCTGATGTTGTGGCTCATTGGTAAAGGTTTGATTCTCAGCACCGCATAAAATAAATAAATAAATAAATAAACTGAAGTTAAAAAAAAATTTAAGTAAATAAATAAATTACCCTTCTAGACAAAGTGGAATATTTGGTTGGTATGGTATAGCTCAAATTTGAGGAATCATATAGTTGGTAGTGATAAATATTCTACAGTTACAAAAAGTCTGGACATGATAAAAAAAATTTTAACATTTACATTAAAATTCAGTAGTCACCTACCCTCTGCAGTAGTCATTTGAGAAAAGAAAGTAGTATTCATTTTTTTTTACTTAGCATAAAATGTTATTGCTAATCCTTTTAGAGAATTCATGGAGCCATTTCCAAGCCATCTTAAATGAGTAAAAAGAAAAGGAAAAGAAGGAAGGAAATTGTTTCAAAATCTTACTTTCTTTTATATCAGCCAAGGATCTCTTTTTTTATTTGTTCGTTTTAGTTATATATGACAGTAGAATGTATTTTGACGTATCAAATGTGCATGGAGTATGACTTTCCATTTTTGTGATTGTACATGCTGTGAAGTTCTAATAGTCATGTATTTATATATGAACGTAGGAAGGTTATTGATTCCTTTTCTTATAAACAGGTGGTACAAAAATAAAAGACAAGAATAAGCTGTAGGCTTTGTATGCCTCTCTTGACCCCTCTCAGGAAGCTTTAATTAGTTTCCTAAGTCTGACATAAGTATCAGCTTAATACTATATGAGTATTTCTTTAAAAGACAAATTTGGTGTTTGGAGAAAATGAACTCTTTGATAATATAGGCATTGTATTTGTAATCTGATAACAAGAAACAACAACTTCCGTGTTTGAAATGTAGACTACATAACTCCTTTCAAAGTGAGAAAGTATTGAGATAAAAGCGGATTTTACCTGTTTGAGTATGCCTGGTTTGGTTCCTGCAAGATATGTGATATTTTATGAAAACATCTTATTTACCCAAAGTTACTTTTTTAATATTCTTAATAACCTTGAGAAACTCAAAGGTCCCATTTCTAAAGAAGGCATTTTTTCGACCATGTTCTCTTCAACCAGTAAGATTCATGAAAGCAAGAATAAAGAAATTGTATCAATTAGAATTATGGATTTAGATTCATGCAGCAATATATTTTATATATAATATCACTCAAAAATATTCATTGATTCCTAAAAATTTAGGATATTATGGTGAAAAGTGTTTTGAAAAGTTTTCAGTAAAGACTTTTATATTTGCAAATGTTGAGAGAGGCCAAGATATTTTCCATATGAATTTTCTTGCCTTTGGTGTTCCTTAAATTTAAGTGAAACATTTTCTCCCAAGTATATTAGTGGAACTGTAAATACAAAGTTTTATGTAAATTGATAAGTTCCAAATTAGAAAAGTGGCATTCTGAAGGCAGTTATTAAAAATGTTCTATCGTAGTGCCAAACTTCATCAGTTTTTAATTACCAGCTTAGATTTGACCAGTTAGTAAACTATTCCTGTACTTCAATGTAGTAATATCACTCTAGAGATTTAAAAGAGAGCATACATATCCCAAAGCACCTAATTTATACTCAGGACTACTTAGTCATGTGTAAGAACCTCGTCTGTCATTTTAATAATCCATTTAACAATGACTCCGATATCCCAGAGTGTGGAGTATTTGAGAAAGAGCACTGCTATGAAAAATGATAGCCTAAGTTTTAAGGAATTTACAGTCTGTCTCATAAGCTTTTATAACAGAAATAGAACTTTATATTATAAAAAACCTATCGTCCAAGGAGATTGACTTCAAAGGACACATCCAGGAAAACTGTTACTTGTTCTTATAAATAAATATTTTCCCAGTATTTATTCTTGAAATTAAAAGAAACATGCAACACTCAATCATTGCATGCATCCAGGAAAGGGTAAATATGATTAAATAGTGATTGAGCTGTGTATAGAAGTATCTGCCCCTCATTCCTTCAGGGACAGGAATACATCTATCACATGCTATGTTAAAAAAGGAATTCTTGGGCTGGGGTTGTGGGTCAGCAGTAGAGTGCTCGCCTAGCAAGTGTAAGGCCCTGGGTTCGATCCTCAGCACCACATAAAAATAAATAAATAAAGGCATTGTGTCCAACTACAACTAAAAAATAAATATTTTTTTAAAAAAGGAATTTTTAGGGCTGCCAATCTTATAATAAAGGATGTATAGGTTGTATAGTAGTGTATATCTCCTACAAAAAGCAAAGTGACTGAGGCAAATTCCTTGACTCTGCTTGCATTCCTGCCTTTCTTTCATCAACAAATTTTTTATTTATTTATTTTGATTTATATATGACAGCAGAATGCATTACCATGTAATCTTATTACACATATAGAGCATAATTTCTCATATCTCTGGTTGTATATATAGTATTTTCACACCAATTTGTGTCTTCATACCTGTACTTTGGATAATAATGATCATCACATTCCACCATCATTAATAACCCCATGTCCCCTCCCTTCCCCTCCAACCCCTCTGCCCTATCTAGAGTCCGTCTATTCCTCCCATGCTCCTTCTCCCTATCCCACTATGAATCAGCCTCCTTATATCAGAGAAAATATTTGGCATTTGGTTTTTTGGGTTTGGCTTATTTTGCTTAGCATGATATTCTCTAACTCCATCCATTTACCTGCAAATGTCATGATTTTTATTCTCTTTTATTGCTGAGTAATTTTCCATTGTGTATATATGCCAGATTTTTTTTATCCATTCATCTATTGAAGGGCATCTAGGTTGGTTCCACAATTTAGCTATTGTGAACTTGAGCTGGGGATATAGCTCAGTTGGTACAGTGCTTGCCTTGCATGTATAAGGCCCTGGGTTTGATCCCCAGCGC
>NW_026000142.1:23043004-23046175 GCF_001458135.2 Marmota marmota marmota | reverse complement strand
TTTTTTTTTTAGGGGGGGGGGAGAGAGAGAGAGAATTTTTTAATATTTATTTTTTAGTATTGGCGGATAAAACATCTTTTGTTTTGTATGTGGTGCTGAGGATCGAACCCGGGCCGCACGCGTGCCAGGCGAGCACGCTACCGCTTGAGCCACATCCCCAGCCCTTAAAATACATTTTCAATAATTCATTCATTCCAAAATAATTGGACATGAAGCATAACTAATACTTTCCTTAAAAAGTGTATCTGTTGAGGAAAAAGCAAATTTTAAATCAGTTTTCTAAAAAAATTATATGCAAACACAATTTAAGGTGAATATAAAAGCGTATTAAGTATGCCTAAGTATTGACAGAATATAACAGGGACCTTACATTTGAACCAAGAAACAAAATATTTTAGTCCCCTATTTGAAATACTGTTAATTCAACTATCTTCCTAAATAAATACCTTCATATCACCTTGACCTACCTTGAAAAGAAATAAAATTTCCTTTTACTACCCTTGAATATATTGGAGCTAAAAATAATCATCATTTGCCACACACCTGTGGCTTTGCCACACTCTCAGCAGCTCGGAAGGCTGAAGCAGGAGAATTTAAGTTCAAAGCCAGCCTCAGCAAAAATGAAACACTAAGCAATTCAGTGAGACCCTGTCTCTAAATAAAATACAAAATAGGGCTGGGGATGTGGCTCAGTGATCCAGTGCCCCTGAGTTCAATCCCCAGTACCCACCCCCACAAAAAAAAGGAATACCATAGGCCTAGAGGTATACCTCAGTGGTAGAGTACTTGCCTACCGTGTGTGAAGCCTTGTATATTTATTGGATGTATATAGCAGTAGGCAATATGTAATTTGTAGTATATTAATTTTTAAAGCAAAATCTATGACCAAGCCTTTTAGTTAAGTAAATAAAGGATTTATTAGTTTTTATTACTTTATCTGTATTATCTCCTCTTACAATTAATGTTATTGTTAAACAGCAAAAAGAGTCTTGCTTTCTATAGGATTACTTTCCTGAAATGAATATGCAATGTTGATATTTTATTCTATATGGTTCCTTGTTACATTACCACTTAGTTGTGATTATTTTCCTTTTTTGTGAGCTTTTTATCTATTCCCAAAGCCTGAAACTATTTGTCTTCCATGAACGGGAGGAAAAGCTGTGGAGAAGATATTAAGACAGAAATTCAAGGATACCTTATGTGTTATTAACAATCCCAGCAAGCAAAACTGATAATCTGTCCTAAGGAAAAGCTATTATACTCTTTACAAAGTGGACATTAAAGCAAGAGAAAGTAGATTGTTTCCTGAAGTGTTTGTGGTCCAGATGTGTGGATTAAACATACATACATAGGATACATAGATTAGTATATCACAAAAATATAAGTGGAGAGTGCTAAATGCATACAGAATATAGGAATGCTCCAGGGAATAAGGATAAAAATCACAGTTCTCTAAATGTTTTGATGAACTTAGAGTGGCAGAAAATTGAGTGAAATGGCTTTACTCTTCTGAGTAAGAGGAGCAATGTATATAGCAGACTGGTCAGTTAGAAGTTGATGGTCACACTAGGAAGCAATAAATGATAATTCTGTAAACTTGAGGAGTCGATTGATGGATCTCCTAAAGGAGGATAATTAATTTGAATACCTTGGTATTCTTTCTTCCTGCCTATTTCGCCTAGCTGTGCATGTTCACTAGACCTTTTATATACATTTTTATATACATTTATTATAAAATACTTTTATAATAAATGTATGAACTTTTAGCAATTTATGTCTATTGCCAAATGAGGTACAGAAATTAAACTGGGCAAATCTAGTATAAAAACACTTAGGAAAAACATACACCAAACTATTAATACACAAATGGTTATCTTTGGAATGTATAATGAATGACTTTTCTGGATTTTAAATTATTTTCTATAATACATGTATAATACATATATATAATGAGAAAGATTTTTATTGTTTTTTTTTTAACCTCTCTTCCAAATATCCTGGTAGTTGTGAGGCAGTAGATGTTTTGCTTGAATTACCTAATTAATGGACTATTTCCAATTGTACTTTGAGAGTGGACCCTAAATATGAGAAGTAGTTTAACTTCTATCATATGAATTTTACTTTTCAAAGTCTGTGAGAATACACTGTATAACTTTGGTCCAGTCATTAACCCTTTTTGGCAACAGTTTTCCATTAAACAAGGGAATAACTAGTTGTAATTTTTTTGTCACCCCAAATAGCATAATCAAGAAGCAGAAATGACCATCAAGAACTATTTTCACTGTTGGCTTTTTGATTCTTTAATTATGTTTATTTTTCATGAGAGAACTTTACACAGTAACTTCCCTTTCCCTCAAACTTAAGTTCAGCAGGTGGTTAATTAAATCATATTCTTCACTTCAGAAAGATGTCTCGTGTTGTCATTAAGACAGGACCTGGAATGTTTTATCCATCTGTTAGCACACAATCTTGAATATTTAACTCTCTTGGGTGGAACATTGGGAAGAAAAAGAGGGCATGTGCTAACATAACAATTTCTCATTAGTGTTAAGAATATGGTTGGTTGTTAGAACATCTTTTGGATCTGTTGATATGGAATAGTAAACCTTCACAGGAAAGGAGAAGTGATTTGAAAAAAGAAATCAGCATGTTTTCTGTTTTTTTTTTGGTTTTTTTGTTTTTTTTCATTATTAAAAATAAGACTCTAGGGGCTGGGGCTGTAGCCCAGTGGTAAAGTACTTGCCTCACATATATGAGACACTGGGTTTGATCCTCAGCACCACATAAAAATAAATAAAGATATTGTATGTTTATCTACAACTAAAAAATATTTCCTCTCTTTCCATCTTGCTTTGCTTTCTTAAATGTTAACAAAATATTGCTGTCAGGTAAAATTTTTGTACCCACCGTATGTGAAAATTGGTATTTCTTTTTTTTTTTTTTTAATTTTTTATTGTTGGTTGTTCAAAACATTACATAGTTCTTGATATATCATATTTCACACTTTGATTCAAGTGGGTTATGAGCTCCCATTTTTACCCCATATGCAGATTGCAGAATCACATCAGTTATACATCCATTGAATTACATATTGCCATACTAGTGTCTGTTGTGTTCTGCTGCCTTTCCTATCCTCTACTATCCCCCCTCCCCTCCCCTCCCCTCCCCTCT
>NW_026000142.1:23025446-23038965 GCF_001458135.2 Marmota marmota marmota | reverse complement strand
CTTGCAGGAGTGATTGGAAGCTCTGCCCCTCCGCGGGCCACTGGGCCTTTTCTGTCGGTGGTCACAGTTCCGCCTACCTGGCAGGCGCGGGGGTGGGGGGCGGCTCTGCCCCTCAGCAGGCCGCTGGGCCTGTTCTGTGGGTGGTCACAGTTCCCGAAAATTGGTATTTCATTTCAGTAAACCTTCTCATAAATTGATTTTCTTTGACTTATACACTGAATCAATAGCATATTCTTCTGCTTCATAGAATGTGGCTACGACTGTTTTGAACCAAGTATTCCTTAACAGTTTTTGTAGGATCAGCTCCTGGGACTTGAAATACTGCAAATGGTCAAGGGATTGCATAGTAAAGGAACATAAGCAATATATAATCTTTGCTCAGTTCTGTTTTTGAACTTGTAATTGTATCTGCCCATCTGCAACTTATTGTGTTGGATTCTATGAAGAACACCAAGATGAATAAATACACAGTCATCCCAGTCTTCAAGAATGTATGATGAGGAAAATAGACAAATTCACTGATACTAAAAATGTAAGGTGAGGGGTCATAAAAGTCAAAGTAAAGTTATAATACAAAGGACTATGGCAGTGCAGAAGAGCTCATGATTTTCTTACTGAAACAATTGGGAAATTAGTGAAGAGGTATCATTTCAGCTGGGCTGCAGGCTTCAGTGGTATTTCTTTCAGAAGCAAAAATGAGCATTGAGTGTATTCCCCTAGTCTTAAGAATACACACAAACCAAGAATGAAAAGCCATTGTGGCAAAGCTTGAAGCTGATGGTAGAGTAGAATGGGAATGATGAGGCTGACAAGAAAACAGACAAGATGTGGGAGTGCTTGAGTACCATGTTTAGAGTCAAAAATGTATTCTCGAGAAAGTACAGAAACAGCAACAGAATTTTGGCCTTGAGGAAGTTAGTAGTTCTTCATGGAGTTGTCATGAATACAGAGCACATAATTCAGTGTTAAGACTCACTAACTGGGCTGGGATTGTGACTCAGTGACAGAGTGCTTGCCTCGTGAGATACTGGGATTGATCTTCAGCACCATATAAAAATAAATTTTTTAAAATGAAGATATTGTGTCCACCTACAACTAAAAAAAATTTAAGACTATTATTATCATTATTATTATTATTTCTATTATAAAACTTTTCCAAGTTAATAGGAAATGACTGAAATAAAAAGAAAAGTTTAGCTTTTAACTGTAAACTTAGAAAAAAAATTATCATAACTGAAATATTTTTCTCAAGTTTAGGGTTAATTTTTTTAATATTGCCTTTCTCCTATAGCCTAATGAGGATGTAGTGGGATTTAATATAAAATCTTTTACAGGCTTTTTGCATTGAAAGAGAAGACCTCTCAAAACTTGATCAGTAATGAAACAGGCAATGTTAGATGTTTGAGTTGTTCATTTGCTAATTAAATCTGGGGTTGGTTTATAAACTCAAAGAATAATAATAGTACTGTTTTGTATAATTAGGGTCTTGGGAATAGATTAATTAGGCACCGGTGTATATTAATCGCCCAGTATTTAAAAGTGATGAACACAAATAAAATGAGTTAGTTTTTATTTTAGAGTGTGAGTTTTGGCATTAGAGTCACCTCATGAGAGCATTACCATGTGAAAATCTAGGCACAGTCTCATATTAACTTATATTCTCCTTCCCCTTCAAATATCCTCACTTTTGATTCCTGATTCAATCACTTTTGAAATTGAAAAGAAACAATCAGCTACAAAAAAATTCAGCTGAAAAAAATTACAGGAGTAAAAGAACACTTTCTTTCTAAAAGTAAATCCCATTACAACATCCCCTGTGTAGCCTTTATTTTTTCTATAAGGAAAATTGAGATTAAAAAAAAAGACTTTATAGTAGTTTTCTTAATATTTTGCAGTATAATTTGGACCATTCTCATGTTCTGACATTATTTTATGGGTCTTTTGAGTAAACTTATAATCCATGATAAAATGATAAAGCTTGCAAATGTTGTTTTAGGACACGGGTTACCAAATTATTTCCCATGAACTAAATTCAACCTGCTGCCTTTTTTTTATAAATTAAATTTTAGTGGAACAAAGCTGTGCCCATTTTTTTACATGATTTCTATGGCTGCAGAGTTTAGTAATTGGAGAGATTATATGACCTGAAAAACTAAATATACCTACTTTCTGGCCCTTTGCAGAAATATTGGCCATTAGAGTCTTCAGATAAAGAAAGTATTTTTTTCACTATAAATGAAAATATGCTGAAAAGATTGGTTTCTGCCACTAATAATGTTATAAAATCTGCTGTGCACTTAAGTGCTTGCCGAATCAATATTGATCAGATAATTTTAGAAATTATATGTGCTTATAGACAAAGCAGATTTACTCCTTCAGTTTTCATATATGATGGGTTGGTAATTCTAGATTTCACATCAATTCTGTATACACATAAAATTGCTTTATAAAAGTGTTCTCTTTTCAGGGCTAGGGTCGTGGCTCAGGAGTAGAGCGCTCACCTAGCACATGCAAGGCCCTGGGTTTGATCCTCAGCACCACGTAAAAATAAATAAATAAAATAAAGGCATTGTGTCCAACTACAACTAAAAAATGATTTTTTTAAAAAAGTGTTCTCTTTTCAAAGCATCTCCTATAATCTGTAATTACGTAGTGCTTTGCCTAAAAAGTACATCTTTATTTAAGGTCTAGCACATTAATACAGTTTATAATATTTTTGCTCAGTAATACATACAGAATTATTTTCTTAAATACATTACTTTAACCTAAGATTAATGAAGTCTTCATCATGTGTTTATCATGTTTCTTTTACCAATAGTGAATATTTTATTTATTAAATTAGAAAGCCTGTTTATCAGTTCCCTGGCCCAGAGTACCAATCATCAGTTTAAGTGTCAGCATGCCTTAACTCATTTCTTTTCTAAAACCCAGAAGTATTTTGCCACTTTGCCCATGCACCTTATATATTTTCCAAAGTCCAGAAGTTTGAGAGATTGAGACAATGGAAAAAAAGAAAGAAAAATAAAAGGAATTTTGTTCCTTGTCCCCTTTGTTCTTTGCATATAAAAAAGAATTATATTTGGTTTTATTCATTAATGTTTGTTCTGTAATGTAATTATGCAGCTTTATTTTCTACTCCAAAAATGTCTGACTCCTCTTGCTGAGCAAGCAGTCTCCTAATATATGTCCCAGTTTAATCTCTGTTAATCATTAGTTTGGCCTCTTCACATTGCCATTAGAGTAGTTTTGTTGTTGTTTATTTTGTTTTGGTTTGGGGGATTGAATCTAGGGGTGCTTAACTACTCAGCCACATCCCCAGCTTTTTTTTTTTTTTTTTTTTGTAAACAGGGCCTCACTAAGTTGCTGAGGCTGGCTTTGAACTTGCAATCTGATTAAAGGCAGGTGCTGCCATTCCAGACTAGAACAGTTTCTAAAACCACACTTATACCTCTGCATTATTTAAAATTCTTTATTGGAGGCTGGGGTTGTGGCTCAGTGGCAGAACGCTTGCCTTGTACATGTGAGGTACTGGGTTCAATCCTCAGCACCACATAAAAATAAAAAAACATATTGTATCCATGTATAACTAAAAAAATATTTTTTAAAAAATTCTTTATTGGCTTCTGTTACCTTTATAGCTCCCCAAGGTTACAGATGTGGCCCTCTGTGATCTGGCCCCCAATGTCATCTCCAACCTTGTCCAATTTAAATTTTACACTCCTACTTTATTATCATAGTTGGTAGTTGTAATAGTGGTGTTTCATTATTTTTCACCTTTGTGTAGTACTGCAGGTTTGCCTGTCTAGAATGCCCTACTTACTTATTGAGTGTATGCCACAGAAATTATTTTTTTATTTTCTTGACTTTCATACTAGACTGTAAGTGCTGTGAAGGCAAATATTGCTTCTAAGACATCTGTGTGTCTCCAGCATTCACTACTGTTCCTGATCTGGCATATAATAACATATTGATAAATCTCACCCACAAACATTGATTTCTCTTCTCTCCTTATCCAGTTTAGGATTTCATGATTCATCATAGTTATGTTCTTGAAAACTTATTATCTGCTCTCTTTCCCCGCTCTCTTGCTTCTCCTTCTTCCCTCCATAGGTTTCAGAAAGACCCAGCTATTTTAAATAAATAGTCATTGCATTTAAATTTGCCCTCAACACTGTGTGATAATCCTATTGAACTTCTCTTAACTCTTTACTTTTTCATTTTCCAAAACTGTTTAGATCTTGTGTCAACTTCAAACTTCTAAACATACCCTGTTTCATTGGACACAGAATGAATCACACAAAAACAACTTTTATCTTCCCACCACCAAAACCACTGTTCCACCTCTCAATCCCCCATAGCTAGTGTCACCCTCTCCCTGCCCTTGAATGAAGTTTCAATCTTTTCTCTGGTACTTTGAATCCCAACCTCACTAACCTTCTCAAGGACTTTATTTCTCCCTAAACTCCTTTACTTCCCGTCATCCTACAAACATTCTCTGGGATCTCCTATACAAAAAAAAAAAAAAAAAAAAAAACTTCCTTCATCCCACCCCCCACCATGCCCAGCAACTACCCCAATTCTCTGCTCTACTTAGAAAATTTCTAATTTTTTCTTTTAACTTCTTGTTCAGACATAATATCAAACTCACAGAAAAGGCACAAGAATAATAAAAAACAATTTCTCCTATACCCTTCACTCAATTTTCCAAATGATAACATTTTAACATTTTGCTTTATCTTTTTCTCTCTCCATATTTTTCTCACTTATTATTTTGATATTTTCCAGTGGTGATTTTCTAATTCCCTCATTCCTCCCCCTTTTATTATATGTCATTCTATTGTAAGTTTTCTGGTATAGCAAGAAAGATGTTCCAGGTTCATCTTAGCACTTTTCCCAGTCCTTTTTTTTTTTTTTTTTCTTTTTTTAATATTTATTTATTTATTTTAGTTTTCGGCGGACACAACATCTTTGTTTGTATGTGGTGCTGAGGATCAAACCCCGGGCCGCATACATGCCAGGCGAGCGCGCTACCGCTTGAGCCACATCCCCAGCCCCTTTTCCCAGTCCTTGAATTGGCCTTTAAGTAAAGAATGGCATTTAGAAAATAAGATGCAGATCCTACGTGTGCTTAGTGCTACTGGAGTATCATTCTTTCTCAGCCCTCTAAACAGACAAAAGGATTTTAGCTTAAATTTCTTCTCTGTACAGAAACTTTGTTACTACTCTATTTGAGAAAGTTACATAGTCATTCTCTAGCCATTTACCCTGTTTTACCTTTCTGTGTGGCACTTATCACTATCACTGTTCGGTTTCTTTGTTTGTATATCTCTTTCCCCTCGTAGAAAATGAGCTAGCTATCTTTTCGCAGTATCCTCCACATTTAGAAAATGAATGAAAGTAGGCATTTCATAAGTTGTTGAACAGAAAGGGAAACTTTTGGTATGTACTTATGGAGTCACAGTTCTTAGAGTCCAGGAGAAAAACTGCCCTCTCATATTCTTAAAACAGTAAAGGCTTATCATTGCTCTTATTAAGGATTTTCATTTTCACAGCCCTTCTATGTGTGTTGCACTGTTTTACCATAATGTATGATTTCATAAAAACTTTTTTATGAATTTTTTTAAATATATTTTAAGATATTTATAACCATGTTGCCTCTCAACCCTTCTCTTATATAAGATGTGTTCACAGAAGTTGTTCCCTATACTTTGACATTTTTGAAATGCATTCAATCTGCTTTTCTCATGTCCATCTTCTTACTGCCCACTCACTGATCTTTCTTAATATTACCATTTTGATTCTAGTTTTTTAAAAATATATACTGTAACACTATACCACATAATTTCAAAACATCGGAAAATTTTGTACAATTTTTAATTAACATTTTATCTATTTAAATGAATTGAGAAGGCCATTTGGGATTTTTTTAGTTCTTAAATTTATTACAGTTAATATTAAAACCTTTTATGTCATTTTTTAAAAATATATATTTAGTTGTAGATGGACACAGTACCTTTATTTTATTTATTTCATGTGGTGCTGAGGATTTAACTTGATGCCGTACATGTGCCAAGTAAGTGCTCTACCACTGAGCTACAACCTCAGCCCTTTTATGTCATTTTTCAACTACAATTTTCAATTCGAGTAATAAGACATCAATTTTATGCATATTTGTTTACTAAACTGTTATGATTTCTGATGTTTCACTACTATAAATTTTATTCCAAAGAATATGTTTCTGCATGCTGCTTTTAACATGACTAAAAATATCCATAGTACACTACTTACATAAAAAAAAATTTCCTGGAACAAATAAACCCCAGACTTTAGTGTTTAACCCAAGAGATACTTAGTTTTTAGTCCAGTTTTGGTTCTGCTTAGTGGACAGTAAATCTATATGAACATATAACTGGTTGATATTTTGCATACATATTTTTGTCATTTTAATGTGCATTTTTAGAACAAAAATTTTAAGGAGATACCCTGGCTTGGGTATCTCCTTGTTGTACCCTTGAATCATATTTTGTCCTTGAAGGTCATTTCAATAGACTCTTAGAAACTTGGATAGACTTAGTGAATTTTATTGTATCTGGTCCTAGATACATAGTATTTTGGGGTTTTTTTCCCATTGTGTTTTTCAGATAAACTTTTTATGTTAAAACAGTTCAGATATTTTAACTAATATCTAGTTAGTTAAAGATAATATAGAGAATTTCCATATTTCCCACCCCAGTTTTCCCATTATTAATGTCTTACATTAATCTAGTACATACATATAATTATTAAACCAATATTCACATAATATTATTGACTGAAGTCCATGATTTATTCAGATTTAGTTTTTACTTAATGTCTTTCTTTTATCCTACGATCTCACTGAGGATATCATATTACATTTAGTAATCCTATCACCCCTAGGCTCCTTTTGACAAGAATAGTTTTTCAGATTTTCCTTATTCTTAACCTTGACATTTTTGAAAAGCACTGATCTTTTATTTTATAAAACGAGCCTCAATTGGATTTATCTTTTGTTTTTCTTCATTGGAATATATAACTACAGTTTAAATATAGGGGTAAAGTGACATTTTCATCACATTATTTCTAGTATATACTATTAACATTATTATCACTATTGATGATAACTTGATCACCTGAAAGAAATTATGTTTGTCAGGTTTCTGTACTGTAAAGTTATTTTTTCCCCCTCTGTCTTTGGAAGGAAGTCATGTTCACAGTCCACACTTAAGAAATGGGGAATCATACAATACCTCCTTAGAATCATACAATACCTCCTTATATTATTTGGAATTATTCTGCACAAATTTGTCATTTCTCTACCATTTGTTTATTTTACATCAGTATGAATTCATAAATATTTATCTTAAACTTTGGGTTATGCTTTAATATTACTTCCATTTTGTTGCCCAGGTTGCCCAACTTCAACCACTGAGGACTCTTGGTTGGCTCTTGTGTCCCTTGGATATATCCCCATTATTGTGGATTTTCATTATTATAGATTTTTTTAAATTTTGTTTTTTGGAGCATTTTCTACCTTTCTGACACCACAAGATACTCAGGCTTATCTTGCTTATTTCCTGCCCCATTCTTTAGAATTAGTGTTTCAACTTTTTTTTTAACTGAATTGTATTCTGAGATACTATTTATTTACATTTTGTTTTAATTCTGGAGTAGCATGAAATATTTGTAACATGAGTATATTTTCATCAAATATATATTTCATATGTTTATTTTGTGGCTCTCCAGCTATGTTGAATATTTTGTTTTTTGATTGAAGAGATAGCTGTTTTTATCTTGTTGCAACTAAGATTCCCTTTAAGTAACTAAAGTGACATCTCATCTGTAGAAAATGAACTGATTTCACAGAATTTTTCAAATGCTTAAAGCTTACACTTTACATTTTTTTTCTTTCCTTCAGGGAACATATTTTAAGCACCTGCCATGTGGTAGGCAGTGTGCTGCATGTTCAGAGAGAGACACAAGTCACAGCTCTGTTTTTCGAGTAATAGTCCCTCATCTAGTGAGGACATAGTTGTTCTTCAGCATGACAAGTGCTGTGATGATGGTAAGCTTGAGATGCATTTGAAGCCCACACTGGAGAACAAGACTATTCCTCAGTGTTTTGAAGGATGATGTTAATGAGCCAAATGAAATGTGAGAGAATGAGTGAAGTAGGGAGATAAAGGGAGATGGACAGATGTTTAACCAAATGAGCAGCACATAACTGAATGAGTATGGCATTTTGAAGGTACTATAAGAAGCCCATTGCAACTGCAGCATAAAATAAGGCAGAAAGTTGAGCAGCAGGCATAAGAATTATCTTGAATCACCTCATATGTCATGTTTATATGTTAACAATTTGGAGACACTATTGCAGGGTGGTTGTTAAGCATGAGAGCAATCATTTTGTCAGCATTGTGACAGTGAATTAGAGGAGCTGAACAACTAGGTCAGGAATCTAAGATTGAGTAATCTAAGTTAGAGATGAAAAGAATGTACAGAGGTGGAGTGGATATAAATAAAATACAATCAACAAACCTAATTAGCAGATGAATGTGAGATTAAGAGATCTGAGCTGGGTTCTGGCACATGCCTGTGATCCCAGCAGCTAGGGAGGCTAAGTCAGGAGGATCCTAAATTCAAAGCTAGCTGCAGGAACTTAGCAAGGCCCTAAGCAACTCAATGAAACCCTCTCTCTAATAAAATACAAAAAAGGACTGGGGATATGGCTCAGTGGTTGAGTGCCCCTGAGTTCAGCCCCTGATATTCCCCCTCCCCCCAAAAAAAGAGGGAACTAAATACCAAGTGGGCATGGTAACCCCAGCTACTGGGGAGGCAGGAGGATCTCAAGTTCAAAGCCCGCCTTGGCAACTTAGCAAGACCCTGTCTCAAAATAAGTTTTAGAAAGGGTTGGGAATGTAGCTCAGTGGTAGAGTGCTTGCCTATCAGCACATGCAAAGCCCTGGATTCAATCCCCAGTATCAAAAGAGAGAGAGTAGGTAATCAATGAAATGGTTAATAAAACATAGACCTTATATACATGGATCTGACACTATAGGCATATATATAAATTAATATAATTAAAGTTACAGTTTATGTTCCTTAGTGAACAAAAGTTTGTGTGTCTATTTTCTAAGCATCTTGGAAGCATTACAGTGGTTTAATGTACAATAATAGATAAAGGGCAAAAGAATAGTACATACAAAGCCTAACTACTGGATAACTCCAATGTATTGCACTCTTGAGTTCTCAAAAACAGAACCAAATTAAGTGAAAAGAAAACAACACTAGACATATGGAAAATTTTCAAATAAGATATGTTTTCCTCTGGCTCAATCCTTCCAGCTATTGTACAGTAGCCCAACTTTATATACCATGCCAATGCCTCTAAAAATTATTTTCTTTCATTTCCTGGCAAGACTTAACTGTCTCTGTTATCTCTGGTAGAAATCATAGTAATATAATACATTTACACAGTACATTAGTATCATTAGCTCCTCCCACTGTGCCAGTAGCCTCATAAATGTAGTAGTTTAGCACTTGGAAAGACCACATATATTTTTGACCTGTTTATATGTCATTTTGCACAAAATTTTGGCTTAATATGCATCACTGTAATATTTATTGTGGTTATTTTCTATATTAATAAATGATGTATGTGCCTTAAGTTCCTAGTGACTCCAAACCTACTCTCTAGTTCAATCTGCCAGATTCTCATGAAATACCTCAGCATTTCTGCAAAGCTACTGGCAAGTGATAGCAATCCATTTTTGCAGATACAAAAATTGAAACAGCATTTTAGATTTGTCACCTCAAACCTCCTTGTCCAATTATGTTTTTCCTATATATGCTGTTTCCAAAATAATATGGCTCAAAATAAAACAAGCATACTCACATGTCAGATGACAAGTTTATATAATCCCTTAGTTACAGATGCAGTTCCAGAAGGAGGTGGAAAGCATCCAAAACACAATATTGTAATTTTTATAAAATTAGAGGTAGAAAAGAACTAGGAAACAGTACAAGAGGCTTATAGACAGTAATAATCTTCCCTAATTGGAGTGAATTCAGTAGGAGAGTAATCATTAAGCTTATTGATATCCACTGAAACACAAAAACAAAAACACAGTTCATACCTTGGCTTGACGTGGCAGAGAAACAACATTTACACATTGTTGTTTTATTATAGCTTTATACCAGTAATAACCTGAGGAAACTCTTGAGTAGATTATAGCTTCTTAGATGTCTTAAATTTCCTAAGTAATTTATTCTTGTCAGAAATTTAAATTATTTTTAACATTAAGACCAAACCCCCTGTTCAATGCAAGGTCCTGACCAACTGTCTTAGTCTGTTTGGTATGCTATAACAAAGACCCATATTAGCTGACAAACAAATTTCTTTCGAATAGTTCTGAGGGCTGGGAAGTTCAAGATCAAGGCAGTACAGATGCAGTGTCTGGTGAGTGCCTGTTTTTTGGTTTATAAATGGAGTCCTCTCACCTGTCTTCAAATGAGGGAAGAGAGAGGACTGCTCTCTGTGACCTTTAGGCACTAATCTTATTCATGAGGACTTCACCTTCATGACCTAATCACTTCCTAGCCCCACCTCTTCATACCATGACATTGTGGTTAAGTTTCACATATGACTTTTAGGGGCAAAGAAACATTTAGATTGTTACATCAACATCCTTAAAACCTATGAAGGCTAGTCGGGCATTATTAGATTGTGAAATCTACTTTGCTTTTTAAATACCAGAAATATGGGCTCTTAAGCATTTTTATTAAGTCCTAAAGATAACACCAACCATATTTCTTATTTTCTTTTTTTTAATTGATTTTATTTTTTTAAATAACAGCAAAATGCATTACAATTTTTATTACACATATAGAGCACAATTTTTCATGTCTTTGTATATAAGTATAATCATGCCATTTCATGTCTTTATACATGTACTTTGTGGTTTTTTGCATTACAATTCTTCTTACACATATATACCACAATTTTTCATATCTCTATATGTATATAAAGTATGTTGACACCCAATTCGTGTCTTCATACATGTACTTTAGATAATGATGTCCATCACATTCCACCATCTTTGCTAATCTCCTGCCCCCTC
Organism: Marmota marmota marmota; assembly: GCF_001458135.2. NCBI lineage: Eukaryota > Metazoa > Chordata > Mammalia > Rodentia > Sciuridae > Marmota > Marmota marmota. The sequence continues at coordinate 23,027,827 of NW_026000142.1, read as the reverse complement.
CCTTTCCCTCCCACCCCTCTTCCCTATCTAGAATTCATCTATTCTTCCCATGCTCCCCCTCCCTACCCCATGTTTCTTATTTTCAGGTAGCCTCTGGAAATGCCTTTCTGATAGAATCCAAATTGAAAATTAATATGTAACTCTATATTGTAGCTGTGATCCTAATGAAATCTACCTACCTTTACCAAGTAATATTACATTAAGTTTGTCAAAATCAGTTTTATACCTAATTTGGAATTGTGACTTTATAAAAGAATAAAAAAGAAATTATAAAGTTGTGCTATTTAATATGGCTAGCCACTAGGCACATTTGGCTATTTAAATTGAAATTTAATGAAAAATAAAATTAAAATTCAGTTCTTCCTTAATTGTACTGGCTGCATTTAAAGCACACCCTAGCTGTGCATAGGTAATTACTTCCATATTGACAACTAACAAAGTACTAAGACATAAAGCATTTTAACTGATAATGGCTTATATGTTTATGTAAAAATGTCCACAAAATGATTTCTCAAGAAGGCATTTAGATTGTTTATAATAAGACAATTTCATTGTGACAATAAAGTAATTTTAAACTTATAAATCCCACATTCTTCCCTAAAACTCTTACCCTAAAAGATTAACAAATGCAGAACTTCCAAAGACTACTTATACAGTATTATATAGAGAACTTGTTCAGTATTCCCAGATTTTGGAAAACTAATTTCTAAAAACATTAAGAGAAAATTTCAAGTATGTCAATTTTAATTTGTCAATTGCCTATTTAGGCTACTCTTCCCTTCTGTATGTTTTGCTCATTATCTTCTTCTCCAAACTGTGTTATTATATATTTGGTTTTTTTGCTTTGTTTTGTTTTGTTTTTTCTAAGGACTTTAATGTGATGACTTATAACTGTAGTTTCTTGGTCAACAGAGGCCAATATATAGCCATTTTGTGTGTCATTATCTTCAGTTAAACCTTTTAAGCATTAATTATATACCCCATACTTTTAACTTTGTGAGATATAGTTGTCCATCCCTTAGCAAGAATGATAAAATAGTTTTTCTATCCATGTTTTTGGAAGCAGACCCTTCTGATACTTCTTCTATAATACTGAGTTAGGGAAGATTTAGGAGAGCCTTAGACATGTTGTGCCAGAAAGTAACCAAATAATCTAAATAAATAAATTAAGTGGAGACATGTCAATGGAACTAGGAGCCAGCATGAAGAAGTTCACACTGAAAAATTCTAGGGAAGTTTGAGCATCAAAATAATTAAATATAGGAATGAATTGTAAGTCATTGAAAAAATATAAAGCTACAAGTTCATACAGATGGATGGAATTGACAAATAAATGGGTGGAGAGCAAAAAAAAGATTCTTCCTTATAGTAGAATGCTGACATTAATATGCATGGGATGGTGAAGTAGGAAAAATCACCATTTTGCAACTGACATAATGAGGATTAATTTAGGCAAGAATTATCAGTGGGATATAGGGGAGATGTTTTAAGAGGAGCAATATGTTTACATTATTGAAATTATCTTCCCATATATTGCTGCTTAAGTTACAGGGGGGAAAGTATCAACTTTAAAATGGAAAAAGCAGTGAGGGGCAGAGGATCTTTAGATGTGATAAGCCTCTAAATATCCTAATAAATTAAACATTTCTTATGTTCATAAGTAAGTGGGATGTATGATCTGAACTTAATCATGAGAAAAGTCAGTCAAAACCAAACCAAAATGAATGTTCTATTTTAAAACCAAACCAAAATGAACTGTTCTATTTTAAAACTCACTCTTTTAAAAAAAAAAAAAATAGTGCTGGGATTGATCCAAGGGCCTCATGCATGCCAGGCAAACACTGTACCACTGAGCTCCCAAAAGTGTGCTATATTCTTTAAAATGCCAGTGTCACAAAAGATGGAGATAGAAGGGCTAGAAGAAGATTGAGGAACTATTCCAGAATAAATAAAACTAAAGACACCCAACAACTAAATGTAGTATGTTATCCAAGACTGTATCCTGGACTAGAAATAGGAAGAAAATGGGTGATAAATTAAAGGTATTGCATTGATGTTAAATTTCCTAAATTTAGTAACTATAATGATTATGTTAGAGAATATTCTATTCTTAGGAAATACACAGTAAAATTTTAAAGAGTAAAGAGGCATGATGTCTGCAATTTACTGTCAAGTGATTGAAGAAAATAATCATGTGTGACAGTGTGCTCACCTGGTATGATGGTGCACACCTATAATCCCAGAGACTTGGGATCCTGACTGAAGCAGGAGGATTTCAAGTTTGAAGCCAGCCTCAGCATAGTAGCAAGACCATAGCTAAAAAAAAAAAAAAAAAAAAAAATCTACTTGGGTTTGATGGCTTAGTAAGTAAAGCACCCCCT
>NW_026000142.1:22974952-23023325 GCF_001458135.2 Marmota marmota marmota | reverse complement strand
AAAAAAAAAAAAAAAAAAAAAAACTACTTGGATTGTGGCTTAGTAGTAAAGCACCCCTGGATTCAATTCCCACTACCATCAAAAAAAAAAAAAAAAAAGAAAGAAAGAGAAAGACAAAGAGAGAAAATGATAACCTATGTAGTACAACATTAACAACTGGTAAATTTGAGTAAAGACTATACAAATTCTCTATATAAGTCTTGCAGCTCTTCTGTAAATTTCAAATTCTTTGAAAATAAAATTCTATTTGATATTTTCTAGCCCTTTTTAAGGCACAGAGTGATGTGATGACAATGAAGACACAGTCAGAGAGACTTTCAAAAGAATATGATCGACTCCTGAAAGAGCACTCAGAACTTCAGGTGGGTAACATACACTTCACCTAAATTTTTTGAAATAGTAATCAATATTTGTCCTTCTAAATTTAAAATGAGTTACTTAATCCAGGCTTTATTAAATGATTGAAGAAGGCAGATTTACCTAGAGGGTGAAGATTAGGACATTGCAGCAAAATACAAGGTAGTCATCACATAAAAAATGTTGACATGTAACTTAATATCTCAATTTGGATGAAATGTTAGGTGAAAAAATTGAGGCAGAAAAAATTCAGCATTGAAAAATATACTGGCTCTGGAAAATCTGGAGTTTCACTGTGGAATGTTTGCAGTATTTCTGCCAAAGTGAGGCCAAATGTCCCAAGTATTCTAGATACCTTAGGACAAAAGACTGTGGCATTCAAAATACATAACATGATTTGCCTGTACAGTTGATTCGAACAATGGAAATAGGAGGAAAAAACATCTCTCTGTTGTTAAAGTCATAGTCAGATCTAAGCCATAGGTTTTCCATCTCTACCCTTTTGCAGACATTATGCCCCTTTATAGAGTTATTTCCAAACATTCATCCATATTGGGCTTATCTTTGTCCCTCTCTTTAGTTGCCATGCAATAACCTGAAGTGATTTCCTAACCATACTTTGATCATATGTGAAAGAGACCACTCCAGAGACACTATACTTAATAGACTTTGGAGTCAGAGACCTGGAATACCTATATTATATATATATATATATATATATATAAAAATATACCTAGAATACCTTAGTATTATATTAGCTTTTCGATTTTTGGAGATTATATTATCTCTCTGAGATTCACTTTCTTTTTACTGAAGAATATCTTATTCTCAACCATACACTTTGGTCTTGGGTTAGTTAAGAAGCATTCCAAAGCATGTTTGTAATCTGGCATTCCCAGTTGGTTTGCATGTTTGATTCAACTAGCCTATTTTGACAAGAACAATAAGAAGACTGGGCAGCCTAGAGAAGGGTAGATATCCTGTGTGTCCCAGTCCCAGGACACTAAGGGCTCAGTTCAAATAGGTTTGGAGTAGATAGTTAGATTTCCATCAAGACTGCCCTTCCCCTCATTATAGTACAGTTTGTGAAATTGCTTACCTCCTGAGGGCATGATAAGAATTACTCCATGAAATCAAGATCCACCATGGGAAGTGGAGAAGTCATTTCAAAGGCCTTGTACCTACATTTTTTTTTTCCCTCCTGTGAATTCAAGGTGTCCTCAACCAGGATATTTCAATATCTGTGGACTTGACCAGGGTCTGAAAAATGCTTAGACCATTGAATGGAGAAAAGAAAAACAGGACATACCCTCAATTTCTTATAAACAGCATTCATTGCTCAATGTCTCCATTGTAGTAACAGCAATAGCAAAGGGCTACTCTTTTAATCCCTAAAGAATATATAACAGTAAGATTTCCCCAACCTGTCCACCTCCCTNTGCCCCTGAGTTCAATCCTGGTACTCCCCGTGCCCCCCCCCCAAAAAAAAAAACTACTTTCAGCTTGGAACTTCTGTATTCTTGGCAAAATATGTAGAAAGATTTTCTGAGTAATTCTTTCCCCCCAAAATAGTTAATATCCATTTCTTTGGAAAAGGACCCCTTCCTAGATATACCAAGTACCAGTCTGGGAGTTGGGCCTTGTTTGATAGCATCTTTAGGCCTTAATCTAATTTCTACTTGTATCTCATTTTTTTAAATTCTTAATAGATTACATTTACTGAGAATGTGCAATAGATATAACACTTGGCTTCATATATGCTTACTCCCCCATGGCAACTCAGTAAGTTAAAATATATTAATACCCACATTTTTGTGGACAAACAAGAACCAGAAGTGTTATATAATTCACCCAAAGTAAACGAGAAGGTGATAGATTTAATGCTGGGATTCAAAGTCAGAAAATCTTTCTCTAAAACTTTCATTATTAACCAGGTTCTTTGGCCTTTGCTGGTCATTGATTAGACTATGTGTTCTTGATCCATTCTCTTCCCATTGCTGCTCTACTCCATGTCTCAGAGAGATAATTTCCCAGGCTAAAAGCAAGAGGAAAAAGAAAACCAAGAACTCCTCCCCCTACCCACTTCCTTTGGGTATCATCTCCTTCATGGCTCTAATTCCCTCCTCCATGGTTCCAGTTCCCCACTGGGCAATAGTTCCAGTTCTACCTGCTGGCCCTCAGTCTTGAGCCCCTTAACCATATCCTCCTTTGTCTCTTCAGCCCAAGGAATAGTGGTGGATTTTTGCTGTTGCTAATCTTTGAAGTGCCTTACCTCAATATTTGGTACAACTATTCTCATCACATGTGAAACCAGCTCCCAATAATAAATATCTCTGTTCAAAGGGTTGGGAAAAAAAAAAACCAGCTTCTATAACCCTCAGGTAAATTATCAGACATCCATGTACCTCAACTAACTCCATTACTTAAATAAGAAATATACCTTATGAGTTTAACCTCATGAATATTTTCTGTTGTCAAAAACCAACTTTAGTAATTGAATTATATTCCAAGATTCTCTGGAAAACTTACGAGTTTCTTAATTTTACATAATTGAGGTGTTCAAATGAAACAAGCATAATATAAAGGATAATTAAAATATTAAAGAAACAAAATAAAAATAAGGGAAACCTGGTTTCTTTTCCACAATCAAATCTCATTTTGCATCTTTTAAATCCATTTGGATTTTCCCATCTGGTTCCTGTCCCTTATATAGGCACTAAGTAAATATTAGAATACAGTTCCTTCAAAACATGTAATCTTTACTTTCCCTATTTGCCCTGACTTTCTTCTTAGAAAAGAAAAAGAACTGATTAGGGATTTTTGGCAGCACAAACCCATTAGCACTTGACAGTTTTTAAATTTCATTTTGGAAAAATCACCATTTGCTTAAAGGACTTGTCCTTAATAGCTAAAGCTGTGATTTTTTATCTAAAATAGTTAGGTATAAATAACTGTGTAAAAGTGGTATGTTATTATTCAAGATACCTCCTCTAATCCCATCGTCTTTTTGATTGTTAATGTTATTTAAGTTGCTCTGAAAGCATTAATGCTCAAACTGAACAAGAGTTTTGTGTACAAGTAATAATACTCTGCAGTTCCTCTTAAGAGATTTCAAGTGATCTCTTAAGGTTAATTTCTCTGCCATTTTCCTTCAGTTTTAAGTGACATATTATAGTCATCTTTATAACATGATCAGGAAAGCATAATTTGTGAAGCCAGTTCTAATTTGAGAAAGACAAAAAAGAAAAGCCATTCCTACTGGGTTTTTGCTTCCCCTCATTCTTTCCTTGCCAAAAATCTTAATTGGGTTTACTGTAGGGGAATTTTAAAAATTTTGTTTTCCTGGGTCACCTGTGAAACAAAAGCAAAATAGATTAAGAAATTGAAAAAAAATGAACTTATCCAAGGGTATTATTTTGGCCCTGTAAAGTTTTTCAAGCAAAACTAAAATTTTATAGTTTTTATAATTTGAGACTTTCCTAATTCATTTTTCACACATGATTAGTTGTATAATTAATTGTTATACACAGAAAGAGTTTTTTTAGATATTTTTGCTGTGAATCTGTTTCTCTTTACTATGTTATCTTTTTTCTTATAGAATCATTTAGAAAGAGACAATAAGAAAGGTCTGTGAACTTCATGGAAGAAGATTCTGATACACCGTGTCAAGATAATAAATTTGTTATCATGGTAGCCACTAGAAAATTTAAAATTCAATTTAGAAAAATGTACTATGACTGGCTAATAGTGTTTTTTAAATGCCACACATAGACTAGGTAGTAGTGAAATTTTCAAAATATTTGATAATGTTTCAAATATATTACAAAGAGTATATTCCAGCTCTTTAAAAAATATATAAGCATGTTAAAACCCATATTTACATATTGATAGACTTTGGTGCAATGGTGGCTCTTTACCAATAAAAGGTTCATTGATTAGCCAGTTACTTCCAAATTTAGACGTTTTAAAGTTGCATGAAACTATCAATAGCCTTGAAAGCTTTGATGAGTTTTCAGTCATAATCTATTTAATCAGTTGCTGATAATGATGTGTTTGAAAATAGTATTCAGTATTGGAAAATTTATTCATAGGAAATTTAAATAAGGATAAATGATAAATATTAACCACTGTATTTATAGAGAAGAGTCACCAACAACAGTGAAAACAATGACAATGTTTTTTTAAGCTTGATCTTACTATGGTTTACTCAAATAAGACTATTGATATATTTTTGTCAACAGCTGCACTTTTGCACCTGTCATACTGTTTTTTAATTGACATTTGTGTTAGTAACACAAAAATTGTTATGAATTCCACCTTTTCACTTAGCATCATGGCACATGCCTGTAATCCCAGCTCTGGAGGCTGAGGCTAGAGAAGCATGAGTTCAAGGTCAATCTCAGTAATTTAGCAAGGCCCTAAGTAACTCAGTGAGACCCTGTATCTAAATAAAATATAAAAAAGGACTGGGATTGTGGCTCAGTGGTTAAATGCCCCTAGGTTCAATCCCTGGTTCAAAAAAAAAAAGAATTCTACCTTTTCAAAATCATCTATTAATAGAGATTACAACTGTTTGCATTAACTGTCATAGCATTGGACTGAACTTATTTTACAATGTGGAATTTTTGACTTAAAAAGTTAATGTATAACATATCCAAAAAGCAGTGTTTTTTATGTTTGTGAGAGCTACAAATTACACAGATATTACCTCAAATATTCATACACTGGTGTCCACAGTTTCTGAGACATTTCTGTATTCTAGAAGCTAAATATTAAATGCTGCTTTCCTTTCAAATATTCATTTAGAGATAGTGATTGTAAGAGTAACAATTTAGTTAACGATTTAGGTTTCAGTGTTTAGACATGAAAATTTATTTCCTTGTCTCATAAAGACCTAAATATAAAAGAAAATGAAAAATAACTGGAGTTTTTCTTCTTTGGTCTGTTTCATCCTCTTTTTTTTTTTTTTTCATGAGAAAAATTAAGTAATATTGATGAACGTTTAAAACAAATGAATAACCATTAACTCAAAAAGAGCTTAAATTAGTATCTATTTGTGGAAACTATTTTGCTATTGAATATACATGATACTCCCTTTTTTAAAAAAAAAAAGTTTTTTTTTTTAATATTTATTGTTTAGTTTTCGGCAGACACAACATCTTTATTTTATTTGTATGTGGTGCTGAGGATCGAACCCAGCGCTGCGCGCATGCCAGGCGAACATGCTACTACTTGAGCCACATCCCCAGCCCTCTTTTTTTGTTTGTTTGTTTTTTAGTACTTGGGATTGAACCCAGGGCCTTCTTGCATGCTAAGCAGGTACTCTCTAGCCCACTCTTTTTAATTTTAATCTTAGACAAGACTCACTAAGTTGTCCAGGCTGCATCAAATTTGCAGTCCTCCTGCCTTGGTGTCCCTTACACAGTTGCTGAGGTTACAGGCATACACCACAGCACCCAGCTGTTGTTCATTGTAATTTTAATGTGTATTTTAATTTTGTGTGTATTTGATTTTTTATTGTAAGGTGTATAATATCATTTCAAGTAAAAGTCAAGAGTTACTGCTAGAAAACAGATATGAAGGAGACATTTAACAGGAGTAAGAAATAGGAGTTAGCCCATATGGTCTAACAACACCATAAATAACAAGGAAAGGGAGTGCTAAAATAGGAGAGAAATGAACAAATGACAGCTCAAAGTAAAGACATAGAAATATCAAAGTGAGATCTATATGGGTAAATACATAAGATATTGAATGTGTGTGATCTTGGCCTACTCTACAAAAATCAAGTCTAAAGTCAGAATAACATGCAAAAAAAAGGAGAAAAATACACATCTTTAGAACTGGAAGAACCAAAATCCCAACGTCATCATTTATGTAGCCATGTGATTTTAAGTTTTTCAAATTTGCTAGGCCTCCATTTTCATCTCCAAAATGGGAATAATAAAATTTGATAAGGATTGCTATACAGACTAAGATTACACAGTGATTCTCAAAGTTGTTCAAACTGTATAGTAAGGAGTCTGGGTACTTTTTGACAAACATGAGGATTTGCAAAACTTTAATGTTTACATATAGGGGATCTTAAACCTCAACACTCAATTTTGCAGATCTTCAACTAGAGACTTTGAAAGTTTGATCCTTTTTCCCAAGGAAAGTATTTGAGGGTAAGGATTTGAGTCTAGAATTCATGTATCTAGTTTCCCTGGATATTCATTCACAACTGGCTGTAATTTGCTAAATTGAAAACATTGCCATGTTTTGCCAGTGTTTGAACCAGGGAGTCTGGCTACAGAATCTGTATGCTTTACCACTGTACCAAACTGTCTCACACATCATATTTGTTAGTTTTTCCTAACTAGTTAGCAATTTCTATCATGTGAGGAGATATGTATTACATGAATTTAGTTACACTGCGTATTAAATTGTTTTTCTTCTCATTATCAGTAATGACTTCTTTATGTCTTGAACGGCATTATAAATTCATACACAGGACTGTTATTTTTCCCTTTTTCCATCAGAATTACATAGGTTTGTCAGACTTCCTACTTAAACGTCTGCCTGAGTTTCTGGTCTCTAGGAAGTAGCACTTATCTTCTAGCTGAGCATTCTAGAATTCCACAGGAGTCATCTTTGTTGCTTATCCAGCTCAATGTTGATTGAACTCCAATACTTGTAATTTCCTTGTTCCTTTTTTTTTCTTTGCAGTGCTAGGGCTCAAACCTAAGACCTCACATATATTAGGCAAGTTCCCTGCCATTGAACTAAGTCCCCAGCCCAATCACTTGGGCCCTAAGGCCTAAATTCCTCTCCTAGTTACTTATTACACTATGTTGGGAACTAGGATCCCTTTCCAGTGACAAAGTCCTGTCCCTGAACCCCAATCTAGAGCTCCCAACCACAGCTGCCAAGCTATTTGTGCCTGTTATCTTGCCCTGCCTCTGTGGATTAGCCTAGTTCTGCCTTCTCATTTTCTTTTTGGTGTCTACTGCCTTCTCAGGGTCTCTCTAATCTGGGTACCACCACAACTGAATGGCCCAGCCAAGCCCTCCAGACATGTGATGTATCATGCATTTGAGTGTCCATTACCCAATATATAAATATAGCAATTCTTTCAAGCATTGGCTTTTTAGTGTCTAGTCTAGAATGACTGTCTAAAGTCTATGAAGCATGCCTGTATTTTTTTTAAATCTCTCAGCCTGTTTCCTAGAAATCTTGAAAATCCACTTATGAAAATTTATTTTTCTTTCTTAAGATTTTTCTGTTTGTTTACTGAAGAGCATTTTATTTATTATTGTCTCACAGTGTTGCTTTCCACTTTGATCTCTAAAGAAACATGTGACTTTCAGTCCCTCTTTCTCTAGCCAAAAGTGATTTCAAATACTTAAGGAACTGTGTGTGACAGACTGAATTCCAGCTTCCCAGGAGATACCCATGTCTTAATCCCTGGATGCTGGAAGTATTTTCTTCTATGGCAGAAGATAAAATGTGATTAATTGAAGTCTCTTGAGATGGAGAGGTTATATAATCTGAGAACTGGCTAAGTCCTAACTATATCACAATTATCCTTATTAGAGCAATAAAGGAAAATACCACCATGCATTAAAGGAGGTGGCACTATGACCACAGAGGCAGTGATTAGAGTGATATCCACAGTGAAGAAATGCCAGTAGCCACCAGAAACTGGAAGAGGCAAGGAGCAAATTCTCCCTTAGAGTCTGTGCTGGATCATGACACTGCATACCTTTCTGTGAAACTGATAGTGAACTTCTAGCCTCCAGGACTATGAGAATAAATATGATGATTCAAGCTACCAAGTTTATGGTGACTTGTTACAGCTGCCAGGGGAAGCTAATACAGAAATAGACAAGACTAATCTATACAGGCCTGGACTGAATTTCAAAATGTGTGGAAAACCACTACTTAAGCTGCCTGTTAGCCATTTGGACAAATCAAAGATTGCCTTAGCCATCTCTCCTGTTTTTGTTAATTTTTTCTCCTTGAATTTTATTTCTCCATTCCTCTGCCACTCAAAATTGCAAGCCACCATCATCTCTCACTTGAACTATTATGACAAACTTTTTCTGATCTCCCTGGATCTTCTCCTAACCCTTTCATACACATTCTCAGCAACTACCTGATTTTTTTTAATTTTTAAAAAGATCAAAGATCATGTCATTATGTCATTCCCTGCTTAAAGTTTTCCAAATATTTTCAATTGCACCTGAAATCACCTGAAACCCCAAGATCTCATCAGACTCCCACCTAATGTCCAGCATCCTGTCAGTCCACCATCCCTACATCTCACCCAACTGGCTTTTGTTTTGTTTTTGTTTTTTTTCCCAGGACTGGGCATTGAACCCAGGGGCTGTCTACCACTGAGATATATCCCCAGCCCTTTTAATTTTTTTATCTTGTGACAGGATCTCACTAAATTCCAGAGGCTGGCCTCAAACTTGGGATCCTCCTTTCACTACCTCCTGATATGCTGGGATTACAGGCATGCATCACAATGCCAAGACCTTATCTTGACTTTTTACCCTATTTTATTTTCATCTTAACATTTACCACTGTTGGAAACTGTCTGACTTATGGTTTGTTTTTGTCTTCTTCCCAGTGACTAACACAGTTCCTACACACAGTAAATCAATGGTTCACAACAAGGAGTGGAAAGGACCTCCTCAAAGAATATTTGGCAGTACATAGAGATATTTTTGGTAATCACAAACAGGATGCTACTAGTGGACACAAGCCAGGGATGCTGCTAATCCCACTCTTTAATGCACAGGATACCCACAACAGAATTAGTCTGACCCAAAACATCCACATCACCAAGGTTAAAAGATCCTACAATTGGTGCTTATGGCAGAGGATACTAATCGCCATCTTCTAATTATTTTATTTAACTGTGGTACAGACACCCAGATTTTATTTCATATAGTTACCAAGCATAAAAACATTTTCCACATCCTTCTAATAAGTGGAAATAGGAATGTCATGTGGTGGCAATTTATTTTTTTCTTCGTCTGCCCTTCTTTCTGAAGCATACACTGTCCTCTTAGATCAAGAGTTTGAGGCCATGCAAAGTGGAGAAACGAGAGAAGGAAACTATATCCCCGATAACATAGTACCATTCCTGTCCTGAATTACTTCCCATAAGTTCTTGAATAAATGAATGACACTAGATATCTTTGATATGTTGTATCTCTTAACATCCTAAACATGGATAAAAAGTCATAAATGTCTCCTACGTGGCACAAAGCCATTAGCCTCTGTACCCTGCCTTCTGTGTTGGGGTCTTAAATTAAAAATTACATCCCTACTGTCTCTGCATATTAAGTATATTATATTTAACTATTACTAATCCATCAACATCATTCAGTGCCTATACATTTCACACTATAAGAGTTTACAAGAGAATAGACCATGGACTCTTCTTCCATGTCTTCCTTGTCATTAGCATGATGTACACCATAAGGAGAGCCTGCACTACAAGCACAAAAACATCCAGCTACATCACATATAAAAAGGTAGCACATAAAAACTTGATGTGTAAGCCTAATAAATTAGGAGAAGCAAGTTTCTTACAGGGTGGTGATCTTGGTAATCATCCCTCTTCCTAGATTTGAGCAAAAAATGTATTTGAAGTTTTGGCTTTGACCCTCAAACCAGGTCTCTCTCTAGTGCTCCTTAAAAATCCTTGTTCTGTGAGAAGCACCACCTGTGGTAAAAATTTCCTTCTCTTCTAAAAACTGCCAATTTCCTGGAGTACAAAGAGGCATAGAATATCACTTAGCTAAGGGCTTCTTGGCATAACTTTCCATGAAGCTTTACTTCATGAAAGTGTTTCTCCCCCTGCCCCCAACTCAATCAATCAAATCAATATGTAGGGAATGTAAAAATTTCAGAAAAAATAGTTAACAGTTTGGTTAATTTTCTTATATGTATACATCCACACAAATATTTACAAAAACAATATCATTTTGATACATACTCCACCATAACCTGCTTTTCCCCTCATGTCAATAAAATATTCTATGAAAAGGGTGTACAACTTACCTATAACAGGTCATATAAACATCATCTGAGGGGCCAGTAGTTTTTCATAAGCCCTATTCACCACTGCCCCCATTGACAATTACTGAGTCAGGTAACCACTGTTAGCAATGAAACCGAGCCCATCACCACTGGGAGCGAAGAAGGGGACTGAGACTTCCTATGGCATAGTGTATTTAACCTATCCCCTGATGTTGACTTTTCATGAGAATATTTATTGGCAGAAAATGATCTGGGGAAACCATAGGGCATAGTGGTTACATGCATAAACTACCTAGGTTCAATTCCCATTTACATTATGACTTTCACTTTCTTCATCTTTAAGGTGGTTAGAGCTCTATTCCATGCACTTCTTAACAGAATTCATTGAGTTAATACATGTAAAGTAGTATCTGGTGGTAAGTTACTCTGTTATACACTAATGTTCAAATGGTGAATTTTCCCCATTTTTTAAAAATCTGACAGAAATTTATGAATAGGTCTGAAAAGTAAAATGTTCTGGAGATAAGTCAGTGGTGATTGCACAAAAATGTGAATGTAGACAATACTAATTAACTACACTCATAAAAGATTTAGGACAGAAAATTTTGTTTTGCTTATTTTACCACAATACAAAAACACTGGGGAAAAAGGTAGAAGGAGGACCCCCTACTTCTATGTAATAAAAATGCCCTCTGAGGACTGGGGATGTGGCTCAAGCGGTAGTGCGCTCGCCTGGCATGCGTGCGGCCCGGGTTCGATCCTCAGCACCACATACAAACAAAGATGTTATGTCCGCCAAAAACTAAAAAAAAAATAAATATTAAAATTCTCTCTCTCTCTCTCTACCCTCTCTCACTCATCTCTTTAAAAAAAAAAAAAAAATGCCCTCTGGTGTCCTCTTTTCCCACCCCAAACAAAGCACAGTACCCAATGTGCTTCCATATGCAATAAATATTCATTTGGGGGGTTGTATTCAGTTCAGTTCTAGTGCATCTGATTCTTTTCAAGTGACTTCCCATTCCCTGTCTTTAGACTGTGTCCTTGTTATAGTAAGATTATTACATGATCAGATAAAATTTTAACCATCTTAAAATATTAATAAGTCCCTATGTATTCTAGGAACTGATGTATTTCCCTTAAAATCTCATTGACAGATTTGATATTGTGGAAGGGCCTGGGTTGGGGGCATTTATTAGCCACTTCAGCCTTAACAGCATTTTTTCCCTTTCCCAATAGTTAAAAATAATAATTACATATAATTATATCTATACAATATATATAACATTTTTGACTTTTTAAAAGGCAAGAGTGGGCAGATCTAATTTTTCTGAAGGCCTAGAGTAGGGAGTACTCTATATAAAAATAAATACCAAAATACCAAAATAAAGTTAGGTATGAATGCAATAATTTACTCAGAGTAAGAACAGAAATCACAAATCATGTAGCTTTAGAGATTTTGATCTATCTTCTAAGCTCTCTTAGGGCGTTTTTATCAGGAATGCTTCCTAGTTGCAACATGGTTTCTCCTTTCTACCTAGGATACTCTTCAACTCCAGTATTTAAAGGGATCTCTGTATCCAGAGCCCTGAAGCTTAAACTTCATTACTTCCAAGTTAGTCTGCCTCTAGGTAAGGAATGGAATTAACTTGCGGAAACCTTAAAGTATGACTCACTTTAAAAAAAAATTGTAGTGAGTATATTCATTTCCTATTGGTGCTGTTACCTATTATGAGAAAGCTTAATGGTTCAAAACAACGCAAATTTATTATCTTACTGTTCTGAAAGTCAGAAGTCCAAAATTGGGCTTATTGGGCTAAAGACAAAATGTTATTCCAGCTCTTTCAGGAGGCTCTGGAGGAGAATGTTTTCTTTCCTTTTCCAGTTTCTAGAGGTTGACCATATTTCTTGGCTAAGCTAGCAATGGTTGGTCATATCTTTCTAACATCATATTCTGACACAGACCCTTCTGCTTCCTTCTTCCACATTTAGAATCCTCGTGATTACATTAGGTTCATGTAGACAATCTGTATAATTTAACTGATTAGCCACCTTAATTTCCCTTTGCTATGTAACTCAACACAGTCATAGGTTCCAAGAATTAGGATGTAGAAATATTTGAGAGGCCATTATTCTTTCTCCCACAATGAGTAAGTTATTTGAATACTAAATATGTTTTTAAAAGGCCACTTTGGTTTTTTTTATTTTTTAACTTTTGTCTTCACTTCTTTTTTTAATGTTTATTTTTTTTAGTTTTAGGTGGACACAATATCTTTATTTTATTTTTATGTGGTGCTGAGAATTGAACCCAGTGCCTCACACATTCTAGGTGAGTGCACTACCACTTGAGCCACATCCCCAGCCCCTTCACTTCTTTTTAATTGAATTTATTTTTAACTGATAAAAACATAAAAATTGTACATACTAATGGGACACCTTGTAATGGATATGTGTGTACATTGTATAATGTTTAAATTAGTTAAAACATATTTACTCAAACTTCTTTATGGTAAAAGCTTTAAAATCCCACAACTTTTTGATAATGCTAAATACTTTTTTCTTTTTCTTCCTCTCTTTTCACAGTTTTTATTGATGCATTATAGTTACATAATGATGGGATTTGTTGTTACATATATACATACAATATAATTATAACTTGGCCAATATCACTCCCCAACACTTCACCTCTTTCTCCCCACCTCATACCCTCTAGTCCTTTCCCTACTGATCTCCTTTTGATTTTCATGCAATTCCTGCCCTACTCCCACCTTTCTTTTGGCTTTTTCCTCTCTAGCTTCCCCATTGAGAGAAACTGTACAACCCTTGATCTTCTAAGTCTGGCCTTATTTCACTTAACATAATGTTAAGTGAATAATGTTGGTTCTGTTTTCCTACAAATGACATAATTTTCATCTTTATGGCTGAATCAAACTCCATTGTGTATATATACCATATTTTCTTTAGCCATTCATCTGTCAATGGACACCTAGAGAGAATGCTAATACTTTTGAAAATGCTTTTTGCAATCAGATTCCCATAACTTTTTCTTGGTTCTTGATTTGGAGAATTTTTATTTTTAACTGGTAAGAGAAGCAAACACACTCCTACTTTTTGGGTTTGAAGAGGAGTTCCTCCCAGCAAAGCGTGCCCAGAGTCTGCTGCCTGTGGTTTTTTTAAGTGCAGGCAATTGTAAAACTCTCCAAACACTAGAAAATATCCAGTGTAGGATTTTTCACCTAGGGAAAGCAAACTTGCAAAAGGATGGCTAATTGAAAATACACTTTTACTTTCTTTTAAACTGCACTTGAAATAAGCCAGACTTAAAAGGTCAAGGGTTGTACAGTTTCTCTTAAATGGGGAAGCTAGAGAGGAAAAAGGAAAAGAAAGTTGGGAGGGGGGAAAGGATCTCATGAAAACCAAAAGGAGATCAGTATAGTGATATTGGCCAAATTATAAAGGGAATTTTTAAGGCATAAAGGTACAAGGATAAAGTGAACATGAAAAGAAACAGCTACCAAGCAGATGAACAAATGGTACTGATGAAAAATCAAATTGAATATCTTACTTCTTAGAGAAAGCCAAGAATCAGGTCAATTTAAACCACCAAATAATGAAGGCTCAGGTGTTGACACCACTACTCCCTGAAAAGAGGAACATGTTGGTTGGAAGCTGTCTGAACAATCTGATCCCTGGATGCCCCTCTTTCTCCAGAATGCTGGATGGCTCCCCTCCCTGGACCAGCAGAAGACAGGTTTCCTCTCTGAAGAAAGTAAAACACAGTTCTGTTTTAATAAACAGAGAAAATGGGAGAGTTAGGTAAATGATGCATGCATACTAAGTGCAGAGTTTCTTCCTCACCCCAGAATGATGGCAGCCAAGTCCTTTAACTCCAGGAAACCAAAGTGTATTTCCTTGGTGGGAATTCATCAGACCCAAGAGGAAAGGCCCAAAGAGACATGAATGTTGACATCAAAGGTTCCCCAACCACAGACACAGGGTAATAACTCACCCTACAGGAAATCTCCTCATGAACAAACCTCACCCACTCATTTCAAGCTTCCAGGCAGCTCTTGAGGCCCTCAATATGAGCAGGCAATCAAGCATGAAGGGGTCTGAGAAAAGCCTGAAAAGAATTTTTTAATGTGATGAAAACAGAAAGTGTATAGGGAGAATAACAGCAAAGCTCTCAATGTCTTCAGAGACACCATGGATTCTTATCTCAATGCACTCATAAAATCAGAATTGGAAACTTTTTAAAATTTTTTTTTTGGAAAATAAAAAAGAGCTATTGGAAGAAAAATAAGGGCCCACTTAAAATATCAACACAATGCCTAAAAATCAACTCTTATTCTGTTTGAGTTACCATAGCAATACAGCTGAGACTAATATATAAAAAACAAAATTTATTCCCCATGGTCCTGGAGATGGAAATGCCCAAGATCAAGACAGCAATAGGTTCAGGTCTGGTGAAGGCTATTGTCTGCTTCTAAGATGGGACCTTCATGCAGTATTCTCCAGAGGGGAGAGAGTCTGCTGTGTCCTCATGTGGCAGAAGACACACTGGCAAGAAGTGATGAATTTCCTCAATTAAGCCCTTATATAAAGGCATCAAATCCCATTCATGAGAGGTTATCACATAATCACTCCTTAAAGACTCCACTCCTTAATACCACATTGGCCATCAAATTTCAACTGAATTTTGGTGGGGAAACATTCAAACCAGTGAACTGGGTTCAAAAAGAAGATTCTACAGGTATCCAGAAAAACACAAAGATTATGCATCTGGATAAATTCAGGTTTCTCAAAAGAAACTTAGGAAAATAGAAAACAAGAGAGCAATGTTTTCAAAATTCTGACTAAAAAAAATATATCCAACCTAGTACTCTATAGTAAAGTTATAAGCCAAATATGAATGAGGACATTTTTTAGGCTTCCAAGTTCTCCAAAAAATTTACCTCCTACACATCTATCCTTAAGAAGCTACTAGAGGGAGGATATACTCCACCTAAAGGATGAGTAAACCAAGAAAAAGGAAGATTGTAACCAGGAAAAAGAAGATCCATACAGGGAAGAAGCAGAGAAAATCACCAGGATGTTGGTTAAGAGAGGTTGTTAGCTAGTTACAAAGCAGCTCAGACAACTCCGGGAAAGAATTTTTCTAGAAGATGAAGTTGATCAGATAGCTGGTATGAATAACCATACTGAGCCATGTAGAAGCTGGAAGTCAGTTTAAGGTTAAATAGTGATATGTGTTAGTGGTCATAGAAAACAAAGCAAGTAACACAAAATGAGGAAACAAAAAAGCAAGACAATTAGAATGCAAGGAAACACAAGCAGTCCAGGAAATAAAAAGTTAATAGTGATTTTCCACATAGCTCTACTCTATACAGAAAACAGAAGTATTAACAATATAAATACTAACTGTTGATCTAACCAAATTTATGATGCTGTATTGGGAGGATGAAGCAATGACGAATTCACAGAGCTTTGGTGGTGGTGAGAATACAGGAAAGAGAGCTAAATCTTTATCTCACAAAATAAGAAAAACATATACATGAATATTATTTAGAGATAGGGACATACATATCTAAGACTCAGGTAATGAACTTGAATGTGGTTACCTTAGGGAGGGTAACTGAGAGAAGGAGGCTGAGGACTGTAATTTTTGGTATTTGTCCTTGTAGAAATAGTTGATTCCTTAAATTATAAGACTGATGAAATTAACACTTTTTTTAAAAAGCAATATTTCTGAATTAAATACCTTACTTTTCTAGAAACACTGCAGATTAATGAGATGTTTATAATACATTATTAGCCTGTTAGAGGGAGGAATAAAAAGCTTATTTATACTTCTGATGTTCTTAGTTTAATGTTCCTAATATAATTATATTAACATTACATCAGCTAAATTTAAATAATAACATGTATAACCCTAGAAATTTCTCATTCACCCTCATAAAACATCTTTCCCACTTTGTTATGATTCTACTTAACAATTCCTTCTGGCTTTTGTCTTCGAAATTTTTTTATTTTTCCATGGTATACACCTGTACTCCCAGTTAATCAGGAGACTGAAGAAGGAGGATTACAAGTTCCAGGCCAGTCTCAGCAACTTAGCAAGACCCTGTGTCAAAATAAAAAATTAAGAGGATTGGGATGTAGCTCAGTGGTAAAGTGCCCCTGGGTTCAATCTCCAGTACAAAAAATATATATTTTTTTATGATTTTTATGACTTGAATACAGTTTGAACCAGTCCAGTAAACCTTTTGTAAAATCCAGGTATAAAATGCATTGGGCAAACTAAATAGAAAAGAAGACAACCATTGGGTAGAGAACAGCAACCAATATTATCTCAGTTAATCTATTCTGATTTTTTTTTTCTCAATTCATTGTATTTTTAGGCACCTACTATCACTGCGCATTGTGATAGTGTCAGCAGGCATTCCTTGAGTACTCACCATGTGCTACACTCTAATTGCTTTACCTCTCTCTGTCATTTAATCATTGCAGCTAACCCTCCGAAGTAAATGCTAGTATTATCCCCAATTTGCAGACAAGGAAAATTAGGTATAAAGAGATTATGTTTCCTTAATTCCTTAGGGAGTGGCTAAGCAGAAAATCAAACCCAGAACCCATACTGTGAATCAGTGTTCCAGGTTACCTCCCACTGGCCAGTGAGGCACTATGAAGGAAACAAAAAAACTAGGAAAAAAGGGAAGAGGATTAACTTTATTGAGCATTTTACTATGGTCCAGCAAGTTTGTCATTGTATTTAATTACCATGACAATGTAATGAATGACTGTTACTTCATTATACTTGTGAAGGAGGTTTGGGAACTTGTTCAAGGTCACAGAATTAAGCTTTAAACCCTCCAGAAACATTTCTTTATACTGGGGGGTTTCCACAAACACAGAAGGAACTGGCAAAAGATTATGTCAAATCTGTGGTAGAAATAAAACAGAAAGATCTCCAAGGAAAGTGTGTTCAGTACAAAGGAGATGCTGGTGGGACTTCCTGGAGGAAAAAAGAGTTTGTGACCTAAGACCTTTGGGACTGACAAAAAGCATTTCCAGTCACCTCGTTTTATAGGAATTTCAGAGCCTATGTGTAGAAAATGCCTGTGGGTGATAGAGCAGAATATGGGACATGAAGAAGGAGGTTGTTCTGTTAAGTTAAAGTAAAGGGTGGCGTGGTAGCTATTGGAAAATGAAGAGAGGAAAGGGTAGAAAAGTGAAATTCCCTGGGAGAAGATTTTGAAATATGACAGGTTCAAAGCTTTCGTAGCCCAGACTCTGCTGACCTACTCCCACACACTTTCAAAAATTAGATGCTGCCACTTGCTTTGTATATGTAAAATTTATATACATGTATATATTGTATATATACATATTTTTTTTTCCAGAGGTATAGATGAGATGTCGGCTAAGGATCCTTGCCAGGCTCTGTAGATCAGTAACATGTTTTCTCAATCCGGGGAAGTATTGCTACTGCTTAGCACTTGGGATAAAGCCAACTATGATGTTCAGCAAATATGGGTTTCATCTACTTGAAAATGATTGCCTTCACATCTTCTGACATCTTCATGGACTCTGCAATGAAAATAAATTATAATCCCTTTGAGTGGGAGAAACTAAATTAGAAAGAAAAACGATTAGAAACAGAAGGCAGCTTGACGCTTGTGATGCCAGATTTGTTCAACATGTGATTCCAAAGCTGTGGATAAGTTCTTCTGGCCCTTTTCCCAATTAACAACCTTTAGCTTACTTAAAAGCCAAAATCCATGACTCAAAAGAGCGTGCTAGAAAGAAATTTTTGACAGATAAAATTAGCTATTCCTGGCAACATTAAATAACGTATACATACACCCATGTACCTTTTTCTGGAATGAAGCTCAAAATACACCAAGATCTAACTTAAATGGCTCTCTAGGGCTCTGAAATTCAAGTATAATAGCTAACATTTTTCAAATGCTTACTATGTGCCAGGCATGGGCATTTAATACTCCAACATTATGAGATAATACTATTCTCACATAGTCTTATTTTTAAATTGATGCAGTTGAGTCCAGGGAAAACCAAATAACTTCCTCAAGGTCACACAGGTAAAAAACTATAGAGCCTAGATTGAAACTCAGTCTGACTCCACAACATTCTAAATAGTGTTTACTCTCAAGGAATTTAAGGCCTAATACTGGTTTTAGAAAATACTGGATTCAGTGTGGGAAGTGCACACAGTAAGAGTGCTAAGGACATGTATAGGAAGAACATCTAACTTTACCTTTGCCTGTTAGGAAAGCCATTATCAAAAGGGATAACTAAACTAAGAAAGAAGCAGGTCACCAAATCCAGAGATAAAAGAGAGCTCAGTACTATTGAGTTCATAGAAGGAGGAGACTAATGACAATGGAGAGCCATTTTGAAAGGTTTTAAATTAAGGATAGATGCACCTGACCAGATATGCATTTCTAAAACTCTTTTTGGTCACTTTGGAAAGTAAGTTTTAAGTGCAGGAAGACCACCGAAGAACTCTCTGGGTTCACTCCCCAGCACCACATTGAAAAAAAAGGAAAAACTATCCCATTGTTTTATGGTAGGAAGAGACAAATTTATTAAACTACATATTAAATTTAGATTTCTTTTATATTGTAACTTGTTTATTTTTTTCTATTAATGTATCTTAGAATATTTTTAATAGCAGTAAATTTAAGTTTGGATTCATATTAAAGAATGTAATGTAAGAATGTAATGCCAGCAACTCGGGAGGCTGAGGCAGGAGGATCACAAATTCAAAGCCGGCCTCAGCAATTTAGTGAGGCCCTAGGCAATTTAGCGAAATCTTGTCTCAAAATAAAAAATAAAAAGGGCTGGGGATTTAGCTCAGTAGGAAAATGCCCCTGGGGTTAAATTCTCATTACCCTCCCCCCAAAAAGCAGGAGTTCAAAGCCAGTCTCAGAAAATGTCTCCAAATAAAATACAAAATTGGGCTGGGGATGTGGCTCAATGGTCAAGTGCCACTGGGAAAGAAAGGGGGGGGGAGGGAGGGAGGGAGAGAAAGGGGGAGGGAGGGAAAGAGAGAGAGAGAGAAAGAAAGAAAAGAAGAGGGATGGAAGGAGGGAAGGAACACCTTTGTATGCACAGAGGAAAAAAGACAAAAAAAGGAAATAAGCAAAATTCATAACTGTTATTATGTGAGCAATGTGATAAGAAGTGATTGCCATTTTTAATTTTAATTTAATATATTTCCCAAATTTTCTTTTTTTAAATACCTTTATTTAATTTATTTTTACTTGGTGCTGAGGATTGAACTCAGGGCCTCGCACATGCTAGATGAGCGCTCTACCACTGAGCCACAACCCCAGCCCTCCCAAATTTTCTACTATAGACACATCTTATTTTTTAATACCATAAAAGATATATGTTATTTATATCCTTAAGGAGCATATCTTATAACTGGAGAGAGGAAAAAACAGTAATACGCAGTGGGGCTGGACTGAGGTTGTGGCTCAGCGGTAGAACACTCGCCTAGAACATGTGAGGCCCTGGGTTCGATCCTCAGCATCAATCACATAAAAATAATAAATAAAGATATTGTTTTTTTTTTAAAAAAAGTAACATGCAGGAAACAAAACAATTGAGGGCAAAACTGTATGGTTATTGACAATAAGCTCAGTAAATTGTTCAGAGCAGGAGAAGTCAAGAAAATTGAGAGAAGAAACTTAACAACCATAATAAAAACAAAAGATCAAAATTAGGGTTAAATTTTCCTGGGGGAAAATTACCTCTTTCCCTAGTGATTTTTGGGGTTTCCTATTGACCATGAATGCCAATCTGCAATGTGAGCAGGGTTTCAGTTTTAAGTGTGGATAACTGGGGCTGGGGATATAGCTCAATGGTAGAGTGCTTGCCTATCATGTAGGAGGCCCTGGGTTTCATCCCTAGAATTCCAAACACTGCCTCCTAGCAAAAATGATTCAACTTCACATAAAAAATAATAAATAGGCTTTATACATCACACTTCAAATGTAGAAAATAATAAAAATCAAACTCTAGGTTGCTTTTTAAAATAGCATTTTGGGCATTATTTGAATGTTTCTTCTGCAATTCTTGATTACAGAACTTCTTACGTTGTGAAAATTAAAAAAAATTTACACTATATTCCTGTTTAGATAAGGAAAATGTAACAAAATTAGCTGCACTTAAATAAACAAAGGAATCTAATCATTCTTGTAGCAAAAATAGTCACTTAAAAGCATAGATATACTATGAAAGTATAGAAATATATATTTCATTAGTTTTAGGATGTCATTGATTATAAAGCTCAAAATTATTTTTGACTAAGAAAGAAAAAATGCTGCCAATTGAACCATTGCACATCATCAATTGTAAGATGAATCCTGATAAATTGTAGAAAATATGCATTTTTAAAATCATTGAAATAGTATATACTTTTTGTGACCATTTGGTAAGTATCTGCTACACCCACAAATGAGGCTAGGTGCATGACTTTGTTCAACATTCTATCCATGACCAACAAAAAATTTTTTAATAAACCCTTGAGTGAACGAATGAATGAATGTGTATATCTAACACTCCAAATGATATGATAAATCAGAATATACATTTTAAATCATCATTATCTGCTAATTAAAAATCTAAAGTAACAGTATTATTGTCTGACATTTATTTTGAAGTGACACATCTATCTCTTGGAAAGAATCCTGGATATGATTAAATTCTGATAAATAAGAACCACCTACCTCTATGTAAAATAGGTGAAGCTTGATTTGTAAAGCCCAAGTGAGTAATCTTATGTGTTTAATATAACAAGTAAATTGTGTGAGGAGAGAAAACTGTTATCACCTCCTACTCTTCTCTGTTTTTAAAATACAGCCAACTTCACAGACTCTTACCTATGAGAAAAGAATTTTTATCCTCTTATAGAATTTTGTAATGGAAATGCTATTCTGTTCATGCACTATTTATTTCTGCTATAGTGAAAGTATTTAATAGAAAAAGGAAGCAATATCTTCATCCATTTACATGCAGGACATATAGTGATTATTGAATGGAATTCTTATACATTTGCCTTTCCAAAAATTCTGTTTATTTGTCAAGAGAATTAACACTGTTCACTCCTGGTGTTATTTGACAGTCTGTTTTCTCCTCTGTCCTTCTGCCATCTCTATCTCACTCCTTAATCCTCTGAATCACTATCACCACCAAACCATTGCCAAGTCCTGAAGCAAAGTGGTTCAGAGGACTGACTGGACCAGACTAAAATAAATATATGGTTGTCTTTATGTTTGTACAGAATGCCCCTAAATTAAAGAAAGGCTTGAATTATCTAGGTGATTTCCTGTGAAGTTGTATATATGAGTTGATATTCTAGAATCCTAGACAGCCATTGGCCCAGGCTAGAAAAATCCACATGTACTTACCTATATCATAATCTTACCTGAAAAACAAAATGTAGACAAACATGTAATATAATTTTTAGTTTTAAAAAACATGTTTGGGCTATAAGTAAGTCTGTTTAGAGAACATGATAGAAGGCAATAATTGTTGGAGGGAGATATATTGCTTGTCCTCAAGAAGTTTTTGTTTAGTGAGAAAGATAAGACTTATTTGTAAATACAAATATGATACTAAGGTAATTATGAGAGACATCTTAAGAGAGAATCAGATAAGGTGCCAAGAGAAACCACAAAAAGGGTTATATTAATTCTGACTGAAAGCATCAAGGAATGTTGATGGAAAAGATGGCATTTTAACTGGACCTTGAAAGTTTGTGTAAGGGTATATAATATAGGCATATTCAGAATCCACTTTAAAATAAACATTTCTCTCTATTTCAGTGGAGCTGAGTTATATATTCAACCACAACGTGCTATTTGTAAGAAATACATACACACATACAAATATATGGAAAGATGAGTATATTTAATACAGGTGGGAAATTATTAGTAAATGTAAAAGTTGAATCACACACAAAACCTTAGCAGGATGATGAACTCCACTATTGGATGTTTAGAAGCACCCCTGACCTCTACCCAATAGATCTCAGTAACATTCTTCCAGATGTGAAAACCAAGAATGTCTCTTAACATTGTCATGGGTGGGAGGGGGCAAAATAGCCTTTAGTTAAGCAACTCTGGTATATGAAACCACAACACACAAGTGATTCTTTCCCTCTTCTCTGCAAGTGGATAAGAATTCACTTCATGACCTCAGTTGTTTTTTAGGTTCCTTCTTCAGTGGCCTTTTTCTTCCTCTCTCTTCCTCTCAGAGTCAGAGTTTCACTGTGTTGCCCAAGCTGGTCTTGAACTCACCAGCTCAAGTGATCCTTCCACCTCAGCCTTGTGAGTGTCTGGGCCTACTGGCCAGAGCCACCACACCCAGCTAGTTCTTAACTTCCTTGGGTCAAGAAAGTCTTTGAAAATGTGTTGAAAGCTGTTGAGTCATACCTCAGAAAAACACCGCATGCTTGCATGGTGTTGACTAGGGAATTTACACTGAGGAGTACTGTTTCCAGGAGCCGAAAGATGAGTCATGTTCTATATTTTCAATATGGGTAACTGACAGTGTCCAGAAGGTCCATATTTTGAAGCCTCTTCTTCCTTTACCTCAAAACATTGAAACTCAGGTGATAATCCTTCCTTTGATGTTCATCTTAATCAAGTATTAGTTTTTGCAAGATTTATCCCAGCATGTACTTACCCACAGAAGACAACACACTGATAAGGTAGAATAGATCTGACTGCCCCTCACCCTTGAGTCTTGATTCCTGTGTAGTCCAGCTTATTCCCTCCCTGATTGTCCAGGTGCATGAGAAAAAATAAAGAACCAGAGGGGCCACCTGAACACTTGACTTTGTGAAATATGTGCACAGAACATGTACCTAAATCTACGAGTAAATTATGAACACTCTAACCATCACCCACTGAGTACTCCTAAATACTTTCTAGAAATCCAAAGTCTTATTAATACACAAAACCAACCACTCCTCCTCTCCTCCCCGCCCGCCACACCTCATGAGAGCACCTGTGCTAGACTGTGGATCGTGGATTCACACAACCTAGGAATCAAGGTCAGCCCTCCCAGCTGGTGCTGCTCTCCGGAAAAGAATACCACAGGGGCTGCCCCGCCCCTGACCTCGCCACCCGCCTTAGTAATTGGGGGGTGAGTGAAGATCTGGGTGGCCCCTGTGTGACAGCCAGTAACACACTCAGCCCTCCAGCTTCGGGAAAGGGAAAGAACGCGGCAGGGAAAGGATTTCTTTCCCGGTAGGGTCCGTGGGGAAAGGCCGCAGTCCTTGTGTCCTTCCTTTTGACCAAGGTGTTTCTGTTGCTCCATAAATAAAACGTCGCACAGACTTCTGTCTGCGCTATAAAGGCTGCGGAGCGGCTGTCCCGGGGCATTCCGGGCGGAGCGCAGGAGCGAAGCAGGTGAGTTCACCGCTGAAGACTACCTCACTCCGCCCCGCCCTCGCACAACTCCCTGGGACGAGACTAGTCTAGGGGCACGCTGCGGGCGGGCAGGGGGCAGTACAGCCTTCTTTCTGAGAAGCTGACAGTAAGGGGGTTAGAAAACAAGACGTGGGGTCCTCCTCCTCTACCCCGCAGGAGAGCTGGGACCTATCGCTGGAATTTGCCTGCAGCGTAGGCAACCTCGAGACCTCAGGAGCACATCTTGGGGGTCCCACGCCCTGCTTGGTGCACCCCTCCCACTACGTGCCTGGAACAGTGCCCTGGGTCTGGTACAGGAAGGGAGGGCGCTTTTCCCCTGGCAAGCTCTTGAGGCCCCTGTCCCAAGGGTGGTTTGTAGAGATTTCAGGACGCGGACAGCGCCCCAGCTGCCCAAGGCAGCGACTTGTTCCAAATCTGGAAGCCCTCAGAATAAGGATCCCTCTCTTCAGAGTGGGGCAGTCCCCGGCAATAGGTGCAGGCCACGGGACACGAAGGTGCTCAGGTGCCCCACTCCAGGTTGGCCGTGTGTGCCGTGGAACTGCGTGTCGCTGGCGCGGAGGGCTGCAGGACGCAGACCAGGCTCGCCACGGTCGGCCACAACAGGTGGCGCCCAGAGGCAGCTAACAGATGCTAACAGCCTGTTTCTTGCTCTTCAACTCCGATTGTCCTCCCTTTCCGCTTCTCCTCCCTCTTGGTTGTCCTCGGGTTCGCAGGTCATGGCAGAGCCGGGCAGCAGATCCGATCCGCCACAGCTACCAGAGTACAGCTGCAGCTACGTGGTGTCGCGGCCGGTCTACAACGAGCTCGCCTTCCAGCAACAGCACGAGCGGCGCCTGCAGGAGCGCAGGACTCTGCGGGAGAGCCTGGCCAAGAGCTGCAGGTAGTTGGCCAGAGGCGCGGAGAGAAGTGGAGCGGGGCGTCTGGGTGTGCAGGGTGGGGGGCTCCCGCCCTACCCGCGGCACTGCCGGGCGCTTCTCTGAGAGACTTGATTCTGAGTCTCACCACCACAATGCCACCTTTCCTTGTCCGACGGTGGCTCCATCAATCTCCCGCCAGGAATCACTGTAACTCTTGCCTGGGGAAACTCGCCTTCGGAGGGAGTGGGTTCCCGGAGCCCCATCTCTTTTCTCTTGATGAAACCTGGAGTGTACCTTGAGGTACTGTGGGTCTCTGTGTTGCCTTCTTTTGAAGGACAGCATGAGGAAAGAAGGGAAGAAAACGGCTCATTTAAAGGAAATGGTGGATAAACCCACCACCAGGCCAGGAGTCCTTGAAACCCTCAAGAGAATGCGGGTTGATACCATTTAGTTAGAGACCTGGATGAAAGAAAACAGCTCCAAGTGGTGTACTCCAGTTACTTCACCAGGAGAGAGGGGGGACCCCTACAGAGAACCACCTTGTCTCTAAGCCCAAATGTGCCACACAGAATTAGAAAATCCAAACATGAAGAACTTAGAAAACAGTCAACTAATTGCAAATTTTTGTTTTCTTTTTTTTTAACCCTTTTATTATGCAACACTTAAATTATATGGAAAGGTATAATAATCCCCCCTGCGAAGTTTTTACTCATCACCTAGCTTCAACAATGACCAACTCAGTTAATCTTATTTTACCTACAACCATTCCCTTACCCCTCCAATATTTTGAAGGAAATCCCACGTAGTATCTTTTTCAGTTACAGTTCTACCCTGACATCCATAGGAGATTGGCTCCAGGAATCTGGAAGATACCAAAATCTAAGGATGCTCAAGTCCCTTATATAAAATGGCTATAATATATATAAATTACTTGTAATACCAACATATGTAAATGCTGTGTAAATGGTTGTTATACTGTGCTACTTAGGAAGTAAGAATCTACATATGTTCAATATAGACACAATTTTTCCCCCTGATTTTTGATCTGTGGTTAACTCAGAATGCATGGAAAAGGAGGGCCCACTGTATATATCTTTTAGTATGTACCTCTAAGAACTCTTTAAAAACATAACCACAAGCCAGGTGTGGTGTCCCAGTCCAGTAATCCCAGAGACTTGGGAGTCTGACACAGGAAGATCACAAGTTTGAGATCAGCTTCAGTAATTTAGGAAGGCCCTGTCTGGGTTTGGCTTGCGCCCCTCTGGGTTCATTCCCCAGAACCAAAAGAAAAAAAAAAAATTGCATAAAATTATATATAAAATATCTATGTATAACTTATACATAATGTATAAAATATACATTATATTATATATATATATATTCTTTCTATATATCCACATATTGTTATCTACCTAAAACCAATTCCTTAACATAAAAACATTGGCTCAGCATTAAACATTTCCAATTGTTTCATAAATGTCATCATTTTTAAAAACACAATTTTCTATTATGAGTCAAATGTTTACCTATTATTGTTGATATTTTTCCTCTTATGTGTGTAGGTTGTTGAATTTAAAGTTGCTACAAGGTATACATTTATTATGTTAAGGTTTTCTTAACTGACTCCAAGCTTGTATTGCCAAAATATTCAGTGTGTTTATTTTTGTTTAAAGAAAAGAAGGCAGTACTAGGTTAGAAGTCTAAAAATTAATCTCCACTTAGAGACTCCACATTGATCCCTCTTTGGCTGGACCAGAAAATGGGTTCTTGTGTAGGGATATTTTCTCACAGGATTAAAAAGGTGGAGGAGAGGAGGGGTCATTTAATCCTGTGTTTCCTAGTACAGTGCACTTAAAAGGATAGCTACAGTTCTTGGCAAAATCGTGGTAGCTCTCCAGTGCTAGTATTTTCCATAAATTATTTTTCTAAATGGTTAGAAACATCAGAGGAGTTCATTCTATAATTCTAGGATTTACAATTGATTATGACTGAAATTGAATTGGAAACCCAGCTTTCTCATTTTTTGACAGTTGTTCAAGAAAGAGAGCTTTTGGTGTGCTAAAGTCCCTCTTGCCCATCCTGGACTGGCTCCCCAAATACCGAATCAAGGAATGGCTGCTCAGTGATATCATTTCAGGAGTTAGTACTGGACTTGTGGGTACACTGCAAGGTAAGATGTTGGTGGGCTGGGTCTCAAGTAGTTGAGAGATACTGTCTTCTGCTGTAGTCCACAATGGCCTGGCCCCACTCCTTCTACCGTGGCTCTGTACCAAATGCTTACTCCCCCTTCAAGGCCTTCATCTTTCCTCTAGAGTCCCTCAGTGGGAAAATTCACCTCTTTTCTCCTCTTTCATTGAGTTCTTTTCCTGGGAAATGCTATAGCTTCTCTAGTTGTGTGGCTCCAACTTAGAGGCATATACCAAACCGTGGCTTTGCACATTTATAAACCACAATTTTTTAAAATATTTATTTTTTTTTTTTAGTTGTAGTTGGACACAATATCTTTATTTTGTTTATTTATTTTTATGTGGTGCTGAGGATCAAACCCAGGTCCTCACTTGTGCTAGGTGAGCACTCTACTGCTGAGCCACAATACCAGCCCCTATAAACCACAACTTATAGTAATAAATATTAAATAAATTTAATCACAATTAAATTTTTGTGAAATAATGTTTATTCTCATTGTATTAATACCTTCTAATGTGTCCTATTCTAGTCTGGTTTTTTTAAATTATTATTTTAGCTCATTAAATTATTTTACATTTTACGCATGGATCTTCATCTGTAGTGTGAAACTGGTTTAAAGGAAATTAAAAACAAAGTGTCTTAGCTTGGACATACATGAATATTCCACTCCCCTTTTAGCCATCCTCTTATTTTAATCTTCTGGGAAAATGTTCCAACACAGGTGAGATTTTTTTGTTTTATTTTGGAACTTGATTTATTCCATAACATTTCCATAAGCATTTTAGAAATCTGTTGCATAGTTTGTGTGTAACAGTATAGATATTCTCCTCTGCCCCTCGTCCTCACTATCTTGTTTCAGCACTACTGGCACCACCATCCTGTCCAATCCCTCAAAGCCTCCAAGTCATGGAAAAGAAGTCTCATTATTTATTATAATTTTATGGAGCACCTAGGATGTACACTGACAAGAATAAGATGTGCCACCTGTTTTCAAGGGGCTCATAGTTTAGTGGAGAAATGGAGGCTCACAATTTAGTGTGTTGAAGGCTGTGGCAGGGGCAACATTGCCTGCTAATGGGGTGCCATCGAGGAGCCCACAACCCAATCAGGGGATTGGGAATGGCTTCCTGGAACTTAAGTTGTCAAAGTTGTTTCCCTGAAGGTTAAGTCTGAGTCTCAGCTGATGGGAAGTAGTGGAGGGTATGGCTGTGTGTAGAAAGGTGGCTTGAAAACAGACTACTTTGAAGTTAGTAATACATGGTAAATAATATTGTGTTGAGCTAAAATTTGGTTACGGAGCGCTCCAGATTATTCAGAGCAGGCCAGGTAGATTTCCACAGGGGAGAATGTTCTGTTGGTCCCAATGTGGGGTCTCACTCCTAAAGCCATAGGAGGGAGAACAGAATGGGGCATTGCTCTATGCAGCTGGCTCTAATGACTGTGACAAAGCAACATCCAGTGCTCCTGGGAACAGGAACCATGCATGTCTAGTTCATGTTTGCTTAGCAGTTGGTTAGCAGTTCATGTTTGCCTAGCATAGAAATTGGTACATAATAGATGGCCCTATAAATATTTAGTGAAGAGGATTGAATTGTTGATAACTAATTGTCGTTATATATGAAAATAGTAGTTCAAGATCCAGGTCTCCTGAGTTTTCATAGACAAGTATTTAGTCTATGGATTAATTTTATTTAGTTTGTATTAGAAACTATACAAAAGATATTGCCTAGTTATCTCATTTAATCCTCACACCAACCCTGCAAGGTAGGTACTATTATCATCTCCTTTTTCGATAGATGAGAAATCTATTAAATCTTCCCCAAGTTCAGGGAGCTGCAAGTGGTAGAGCTGAATTTGAATTCAGAGTCTAATTTCTAAGATCTTAACTTGTACATTGTATGTTCTTTACTTTATACGTGGTTTTTCCAGAAACATTATCTTTATAAGATAACTTTCTGGGAGGGTAGTCTGGCTCATTCATATATTTGTTTATTATTCATTTGTGTAATCAATATTTGTAGACTAATTCTGTATGCCAGGTATTGAGCCATGAGATTCAATGATTTATTAACAGGTACGGGTACTGACCTCATGGAGCTCCTTTCTAGTGGTAGTTCTGGGAATTAAATAATTAAGTGTATAAATAAAAAATATTTTATAGATTGTGACAACCATTGTGGTGGAGTTGAAATGCCAAAAATAGGAATTAATTTGAGAGGAAAGGTCTATTTTAGATACAATGGTCAAAAAAGGCCGAGTTGAAGAAGTAGAATTATAGACAGAGACCAGAGGAAGAGAAGGAGGCAGCCAAGTGCTGAGCAGGAGGAAGAGGGCACCAGGTAAAGATGTAAAATCCATGAGGGCAAAAAGTGCTTAGTCTTTTCCAGGGCCTGGGCTAGATCTGGGAGGAGCAGGAAAAATTCTGGTTTAGGTGGAGTACAGCGAGGGAGGGTGGGTAAAGATGAGATAAGGTTAGGAAGGCCAGGGTTTAGGGCCAGGCAAGAGGGTCATTCACTCCCAGGGAGCCTCTTTAAATATTGTGCCCTAGGCTCCTCACTTGCCTCACCCCAAACCCAGCCCTTAGGATAGGTGATTTGGCTTGAACCAGATCAAGCAGAACATGGTGAGATCTGCAACATCTGAAGTATTTTTTTTGCAGCAAGAACTCACCAGTATAACTAATAAGTGCATATAAAAACCACAGACAACTCCTTGATTGTTGACTTGTGCAACTGGGTGGATGGTTATGTCATTTATTAAAATGGCAAAGATTGCCGGGAGCAGTGGCGCATGCCTATAATCCCTGTGGCTCAGGAGGCTGAGGCCAGAGAATGGAAAATTCAAAGCTAGCCTCAGTGAAAGTGAGTTGCTGTCTCTAAATAAAAATACAAAATAGGGCTGGGGTATGTGGCTCAGTGGTTGAGTGCCCCAGAGTTCAATCCTCAGTACAAAAAACAAACAAACAAAAAGGCAAAGACTGAGCCAGGCTTGGTGGTAGACAACTGTCATCCCAGCTACTCAGGAGAATCACAACTTCAAAGCCAGTCTTGGCAACTTAGGGAGACCCTGATTCGATAAAATTTTAAAAAGGGCTGGGGATGTAGCCTAGTGGTAGAATACATACCAAGAATGCACAAGGCCCTAGGTACAGGGGCAGGGGCAGGGGGCAAAAACTGGCTGTGAAGCAGGTTTGGAATGACAAACCAAGGGTTTCCTTTCGGATGATCTAGGTTTGAGATAGATACACATGAGACATCTAAATAGAGATTCCAAACAGAAGTTGGAACTCTTACAAGCATAAAGATCAAAGTTGAGGCCTGGGCTGAATGTCACATCACTTTAGAGGTGATATTTAAAGGAACAGGTGGCAGGACAGGCTGGGGATGTAGCTTTGTGGTAAAACACTTATGTAGCATGCACAAGGCCCTGGGTTCACTCCCTGGTACCTTTAAAAAAAGGCGGTGGGGGGGGGGAGGGCGGGATTAAAGGAATGGAAAGGTCTGCAATTCCGTAGGAAGGAAGGGCAGATGGGGAGAAGAGGGCTGGTGTACTTAGAGGTCAGGAAAATGAGAAGGGGTAACAAACAACTTGAGGAAGTTGGACTCAGAAAGCTGGAGAAAAAGATACGATCAAAGGAATGAGGGACCAGAAGGAAAGAGAAAAGTTTAAAACAAAAAAGGATAAAGCTTCCCATGGAAATTCAGGACTGCTTTTAGCAAGTTTTGCTGTGAATTGGAGGGAGATAAAGGATACAGGTGGAGTGAAGGAAAGATCTGCTTTCCTTTTAATACAAGAGCTACTAGAATTTATTTGTGAAATGGAAGGAATAACCTCATAGAAAGAAAGAGATCCGTGGTTCAAGAAGTAAAGGAGAAATTTCTAGAAGCAAATTCATGAGAAGGAGGCAAATATGGATAGGTTGCTGGACAGAAGTGGGATTATTACTCCTTAAGGACAAGGAGGAGATTTCCTCCATTTCAAAGGAAGATAGTTGGTTCAAAGTGTGCAGATTCAGAGAGGCTTGAAATTCTGATGAAAAGCAACCTGGGAGCATCTCTCCTGGATTCCATGTTTTCAATGAAAAGGTGAGATGTGCCTCTTCTACTCTGGTGAAGAGAGAAATGGTTGTATTGAGGAAAGTAGGGGAGGTTTTAGAAGTTGTCTGAGAGAAAAGCACAATTCCTGAGGAATGGGCTCACCAGGCAGTACCACATCCTAAGCACCTGTTTCAAATTAAACATCAGCCTTCAGCTTGCAGAATAATTTCTCAATAATTAGCAAACTACAGAAGATGACGCATTATCAGTTGCTTACTTTTTTTTTTTCCTTCCTGATGAAGGATAACTGCATCCTAAGGGCTTCTTTCTGTATTGAATCTGAAAGGTGGAACAAAAGAAAAGCAGTCTTTTCCATTCCAAACCATGGAGGTAATGTGTAGAAAGATATCCATGTTTTAATAGGGAAAGTGGTTGGATGAGACAAGCAGGACTACCTACTCTAGAAGACAACATAAGAATACCTGCCAGGTCCTGAGTTCAGGATGTGTTTTGAGATGAATATAAAAGCACCTAAATGTCAGGAAAATGTTCTTCCTGTGTGATAAGGATTCTGGAAGACAGTGTGGACTGCCCTGCGGTGGCCAAGAATAGCAATTCCAGTTTGGCCAGGCCAGGCCAGCTGCCAGCAGGCTCCCCACACTCAGGTCCCTGACGGCTGCCCACACCACCACCTCACCACCTCTGTGTCCTGAGTGGTCTGACTTCTTGGCTCACCTCCCATGGTTTGGCAGAGGTAGCAGAGGCCATTCAGCCTGACTACAGAGGCGCACCTCACTCCCACCTTCGTTTCTACTATTGGATTATTTGTTCTTAGGTTGTTATGATTTTGAGTTCTGGATATTAATCCTCTGTCAGAAGAATAGTTGGCAAAGATGTTTGCCCATTCTGTAGGTTCTCTTTTACTCTGTAGATTGTTTCCTTTGCAATGAAGAAGTTTTTAATTTGATGTAATCTCCATTTGTCAGTTCTTGCTTTTGTTACCTGAGCTATTGGAGTTCTATTCAGGAAATCATTCCTGTGCCAATATCTTTAAATGTTTCCTGTAAGTTTTCTTCTAGCAGTTTCAAAGTTTCAGGCCTTACATTGAGGTCTCTTTGGTCCATTATGATTTGATTTTTGTACAGGTTGATAGATAAAGGTCAAGTTTCAATCTTCTACATGTGGATATCCACTTTCCCCAGTACCATTTCCTTGTAGAGATCTTTTGCCTCTTTGGTTAAGTTTACTACTCTTTGGGTTTTTGTTTTTCTTTTGAGGCTATTGTAAATCAGATTGCTTTCCTGTTTCTCAGTGAGTTCATTATTGGAATATAGAAAAGCTACTGATTTTTTAATGTTGATTTTGCATTCTGCTTCTTTGCTGAATTTGTTCATTTGTTCTTCTGGGGGTGTTGCTCATTGGAAGAGAACTTGCCTAACATTGAGGCCCTGAGTTCAATCCCCAATACCACAAAAAACAAATTTTAAAAACCCACCTTTGTTTCATTGATTCTTTGTATTGTTCTTTTAGTCTCTTTTCATTTATTTCTGCCTGATCTATACTATTTTTCCCTTCTACTAGTTTTCGGTTTAGTTTTCCCTTGTTTTTCTAAGACTTTGAGATACATCATTAGGTTATTATTTGAGATCTCTCTCTCTCTCTCTCTCTCTTTAATGTAGGCAATCATAGATATAAACTTCATTACTAGTACTTCTTTCACTGTATACCATAGTTTCTGGTAGATTGAGTTTCCATTTTCGTTTTATTCTAGGAATTTTTAATTCCACCCCTCCCCAAGTTCTTCAATAACCTACTGTTCATTCAAAGTGTATTTTAAATTATTCATGTGTTTGTATAATTTCTGGAGTTTGTCTTGCTGTTGATTTATAGTTGCATTCCATTATCATCTGATAATATGCAAGAAGTTATTCCAATTTTTAAAAAAATATTATAACTTATGTTCTAATATCTAATCTATTCTAGGAAAAGTTCCATGTGCTTATGAAAAGAATGTGTATCCCACAGCTATTGGATGGGATATTCTATAGATATCTCTTAATTTCATTTGATCCGTAACTCAATGTTTCTTTGTTGATTTTTTTTCTTTTTCTTTTATTAATCTGGATGTTCTGTTGATGATGTGAAGTTTTGAAGTCACCAACTATTATTTCATTGTGGCCTATCTCTCCCTTTATGTCTAGTAGTTTTTGTTTTATAACATTGGATGCTCTGATTCAGCATATATCTCTATATATTTATAATCATTATATCTTCTTGATACATCATTCCATGCTCTCCTGGACTTTTGAGTTTCTACAGAGAAATTAATTCTGATGGGTCTGCCTTTAAATGTGACTTTATGCTTCTCTTTTGCAGCTTTTAATATTATTTATTTATTCTGTACTTTGTTTAACTACATGTTATGGAGACATTCTTTTCTGGTTATGTCTATCTGGGGTTCTTCTGACAGAGGATTAATATCCATAACTCAAAAGCTTAGGAATAAACAAAGGTGGCAGAGTGAATGGCCTCTGCTGCCTCTTCTGGACCATGGGAGGTGAGCCAAGAAATAAGTAGTGTATACTGGTGCAGGAAGAAGCTATATAATCACAAATATCTATTGTGGGGAAAGCGGTGGGCAGTCCCCTCACAATGTACTGCTCGTGACTCTACTTAGTGTGACTTAGCTCCTAAGTGAAATCACACATGGCTGCTTATTCCCCTGGACTCTTACAGCTGGCTCCCCAAACCACAGTTTTGAAGGGGAAACTTCTGTTCCCTTATGCCTAGCAGTTCAGTTGTTGTTGTTGTGTGTGTGTGCACGCACACACTCCTAGAGATTTAACCCAGGTGAAATGGGCAAGTGCTAGATGCTTCTTTTGGGGCATGGGTACTGAGGATTGAACTCAGAGGTACTTGACCACTGAGCCACATCCCCAGCCCTATTTTGTATTTTATTTGGAGACAGGGTCTCACTGAGTTGCTTAGCACCTTGCTTTTTCTGAGGCTGACTTTGAACTTGTGATCCTCCTGTCCCAACCTCCTGAGCTCTGGGATTATAGGCATGCACCATCAGGTCCAGCTGTGCTATGTGCTTCTAATATGCAATTTTGGACCCTCCTTTGCTATCTACTTTCTATCTTTGACATTTACTTATTTAATAAATGTAGAAATTTGTTCCTTGTAGTTCTTGAGGGTAAGAAGTCTAACATGAGGGCCCCTATAGATTCAGTTTCTGGTGAGGGACCACTGTGTCCTCACATAGTGGGAGGACTTGCCTTTTGGGTGTTTCCAAATGTTTAGTAGCACTTGCTTTAGCAGTTGATGCCACCATCCTACACATCATAGGACCAACAAAGAGATTTCATAATTTAAATTAATGGCTTAGGTTTCTTTACAAACTGAATACTTATTAAAAGTATTGTACCAAGTTTCTTTGTAATAAAGATGATTGCAATATACTTGAGTAGCAGGTGTTTCTAAACAGATATTGAAAAAGTTCCCATTTTTCCAGGCATACTAAAAACTACAGAGGGCTGGGGTTGTGGCTCAGTGGTAGAGCACTCACCTAGCATGTGCAAGGTAAGGTGCTGGGTTCAATTCTCAGCACCACATAAAAAATAAATAAATAAAATAAAAGGTATTGTGTCCAACTACAAATATATATATATATATTTAAATATATATATATATTTTTTTTAAACTACAGAGCCCAGTTTAGGGAAATGGAACTTTGAGAAGCACTTGAAAAATGTCCATTAGAAACAGGTTGTGCTTTAATTCCCTCCTCCTTCCTTTATTGTCTTCCTTTTGAGGAGTCATCTTTTTATTCTAAATCCATGTTCCTGGAACTATTGATTGTTGTAACTCCTTATTGTAATTTACCTATTAAAACGATTACACCAATAATACATATTTTTCTAGAATGCAAATTCCACAAGGCAGAGACCTCAGTAGTACCATACCTGATATGTGTATAATCAATAGTTGTTGAATGAATGAACACTTATGTAGAAAACTAGAAAATATATATATAAGGAACATGAAAAAAATCACTTCTATAAACTGGAAGTCTTTTCTGATCCTACCATATAACCCATTCATATGTTATGATATTCATATGTTAGTAAGTATTGTACTAAACACAAAAATGCATATCTATATAAGAGTATACAAAATGCCCGGGACTAATAAGCACCAGATTCAGGATAATGTTTGCCTTTTGAGGGTGGAGGGAGAAAATGGAATGTGATTGAGGAATAGGATACAGAGAGGTTCAGTGGTACTGTCAATAACATTTTTTAAGCTAGACTATGGATACATGAGTGTTTTAATATTCATTATCTTTTTGCGTATCTGAATTTATATTAAAATATATATTTTAAACAAATAATTTAATAAGAGTGGGAACATGCCTACACCATCAGTTTTTAATCTTTATTTTTCTCACTTTATAAAAAAATTTACTTCACAGTTTTCCATGTCCTGCTATACATCACATCAATTACATCTCATGGAATTACATGCATTCCCCCTGCCCACCCCCCCAAAATCAACAACTTAGAAATACCATAGATGAAGTATAATTTAACTAGCCATTTCCTATTTGAAGATATTTCATTCAGAAAATAGTTTGAGTGCCTGTAGGCCAGATCATTTGGGTTGGGTTGCTATTACTGTTAAAAAAAAAAAAAATGTTATAGGCCTTTACTAACAACTCAGGGTCAAAAGACTTGACTTTCTCTTGTTGAGACTGAAGGGTGGGGAGGTACTATGGATTAAGCTATACTGACTGCCTAAGTATTTAACCAAGAAAAAGAATGTGTCATTATCCTCTTCCAACCCTCATATACACTGAAATGTTGATTTTTCTATAGCTTAACATTTGTGGGCCCATAGGCTGCTGGCATAGCCTACTGGTGGAGTTGTTTTCCCTTACCAGGATAGAGTTATCTTGCCTGCTGCTAAGTACAATTGTCTTTTTTTTTTTTTTTTTTGGTCTTGCTTTGTATCTAACATCTGCTCCCCAAAAAGAAAAGAGAAGGATAAATGCAACAGTGACTGAACATGGAGGGACAGTGAATGAACTCAGACAAAATTGTCCACATGCAAAAACTGGTCTGATCCTTCACTAAATTTACTAAGATTTTTTTCTTAATTTTTTTTTTTTTTAGTTGTAGATGCCTTTATTTTATTTATTTATTTTCATGTGGTGCTGAGGACCGAACCCAATGCCTCACATGTGCTAGGCAAGTGTTCTACCACTGAGCTACAGACCCAGCCCTGAATTTACTAAGTTCTTAGTCAATATCTGACTTGATATGATCAGTCAATGATGGAAATACTGATCAAGTCTGTTCATTTGAGCAGGTAAGGCACATAGATGAAATCATTATTCTGATTTAAATCATATGCTGCATGGTAGCCTAGGCACAGTTTATATGCAAGATAAAGAAACCACTCAGGACAGGCTGATGTTTTGAACCCATAAATTGAGAGTATCAATGAAAAGTCTTACATATCTAAATATACTGTAACTTTTGTTTGTGAACTTAATCACTTTGAATGTAATTTCAGGAATGGCATATGCTCTGCTAGCTGCAGTTCCTATTGGATATGGCCTCTACTCTGCTTTTTTTCCTATCCTGACATACTTCATCTTTGGAACATCAAGACACATTTCAGTTGGTAATTTTTTTTTTAATAATGGACACAATACCTTTATTTTATTTATTTATCTTTATGTGGTGCTGAGGATCAAACCCAGTGCCTCACACTTGCTAAGCGAGAACTCTACCACTGAGTTACAACCACAGCCCCTCAGTTGGTAAATATAAACATATTTTATAATTGTCTTCATTCATGTTCAAAGTGTTTAGCTATATTATGTGCATCAGTCTTCTTTATCTTTATTAATACTTTCCAAGGAAATCAGGCTTTGATGCTTTGTCTATTCTTCCTAGTCAATGATATTAGTTAACTGTATACATACCTTTTTAAAATTAAGAGGATAAATTTGAAAGACTGAAAAATCCTGCCTTTAGATCTTAGTATGTTTTGATTTTAAAAATATAATAAATTTGACTCTATATTTAGAAATTGTTCTCCCAAATATAAAATGACAGGGTAACAAATCTTCGCAAGGTCTTTGAATCAGTATTTTACTAGATTAACTTAGCATTTATTAAATTATACTCATCAAATACATATTCATTAAATTAAAGAGCATACTGATTTTTAAGTTACTAAAATTGGAAGACTAGCAAAATCTTGCCAAAAAATGTAGAAACCAAGCTTGATTTTTCTTCTTGGCAAGGCTCATAAAAGGTTTTCCTGCCATTTCTAAAATTTAAGTTCTCTTTTGTTAGAATGTTCTAGTAAATGAATGTTTTAATGCTATTTTGTGCAAATTTGACATTTACACTAAAGATAGTTTTGTTCCTGTATCCATCTGTTGACTAGACATGTCTACCTGGATGATCCTCTTGAAACAAATATAACCATCTACTCTACCCACCACCCATGTCCCTGTGCTTAGTTGTATCTCTCTCATTATCTAGTTCATTGCCTTGTCTGGAGGATACCAGAAAGAGGTTATTAAATGAAAGAACTTTCTCATCTTGGAGATCCATCAGTGTCAAATGCAAGGAACATAAGAGTTTATTTTTTCCTCAGTGTTCTCTACATTTAGACATTCCAGGTTACTGGGTTTGGGTACTGAGTTCTCCCAACAACAAATCCCTTTGTTGGTCAAATAATAGGATCATCTTGGGTATAAATATCAGTAGTGAATGGAACACTTCCTGGAAGAAATCAGTTTTTTCCCCCCACATTTTTAATGGGTGTATTGTAGTTGCACACAATGGAGGGATTTGTTGTTACATATTGGTGCATGCACACAATGTAACAATATAATTTGGCCAATATCATTTTCCAGTACTTCCCATGTTCCTCCCCTTCTTCCTCCCACTAGTTCCTTTCTCTAGTCTACTGATATCCCTTTGATTTTAATTAGATCCCCACTCCAACTTTCTTTTCCTTTTTCTTCTCTAGCTTCCACATATAAGAGAAAACACAACCCTTGAGAAATCAGAGCTTTTTAAAACTTACAATCTTACAGACTGGCATTTGACATGAAAAAATAATTTATCTTGCAAAGACAGAAAGAGAAACTACATACTTCCTTTGCCAATTTGGACCCTGTGATATTGATCAAGGCACTTGGATTCAGAGATCAGGATACTGGACACATGAGAAAGTTAATATTTTATGGACTAACAATTAGGTGGAACAAGTAAGAATTCAATTTA
Source organism: Marmota marmota marmota (assembly GCF_001458135.2). Taxonomy (NCBI): domain Eukaryota; kingdom Metazoa; phylum Chordata; class Mammalia; order Rodentia; family Sciuridae; genus Marmota; species Marmota marmota. Next base: position 22,985,076 of record NW_026000142.1, on the reverse strand, counting down.
TATGATGCCTTTGTCTGGAAAGCTTTAATTGTCAACTCCCACCCCAACTTTCATCCCCCATACACAAGAGGATCACACACAGAATGAGCTAAACACCTTTCCTATGTATTCACAAAGCATCCTGAATGGGTATCATGATCACTTACTGACATGTCTGATGGCCATTTCTGGATCATGAATGACTTGAGATATCTACTTCTCAACTTCTTTTGTGAATAAGCAATATTTTCCTAGCCACAGCTAATTATTTCATACATTTTTATAATCCTACATAGACGTGTTGAGTCTAAATATTTGTGATTAATAACTGATTAATGATAAGAGACTTTTTCCCCAGGACCTTTCCCTGTGGTCAGTTTAATGGTGGGATCTGTTGTTCTAAGTATGGCTCCCGACGAACAATTTCTCATGTCCAGCAATAATGGAAGTACCTTGAATACTACCATGCTAGATACAGCAGCCAGAGATACTGCAAGAGTAATGATTGCAAGCACCCTTACCCTTTTGGTTGGAATCATACAGGTAATGGTCATACAAGTAAAATATAGATTGGTGTGATTCTCTCTCTCTCTCTCTCTCTTTTTTTTATAAATTTTTTTTTTAGTTGTAGTTGACACAATACCTTTATTTTATTTATTTATTTATATGTGGTGCGAGGATCAAACCCAAGGCCTCGCACATGCTAGGAAAGCACTCTGCTGCTGAGCCACAACCCCAGCCGCCCTCTCTCTCTCTTTTTTTTTTTTTTAAAAAAAATAATTGTTTTATTTATTTATTTTTATGCAGTGTTAAGGATCCAGCCCAGTGCCTCACACATGCTAGGCAAGCACTCTGCCACTAAGCCACAGCCCCAACTCCATTGTGTGATTCTTATTTGCAATAAGTAACTTCAAAACATGTGAACATAAAGATTCATCTAAAAGGAAAACAAAGTAATTTCCGGGACCCAAAAGTTATTTTCCAAATACATTATCTTAGCCAGATGTTAAGATAGTTTGAAAGACCTCACTTATTAATATTTACTTACTATCAAAAGTAGAGATAGAAGGGGGAAAAAAAAAGCAGATGAAAATGCCTGATTCAGTTGAGGATGAGAGAAAGAAAGTATATATACTGGTGAGCAGAGCCACGGGACCTGGAAGTCACAGAAAAAATCTACATGATGTTTGCTTTTCTTAGTACATACACAGAAATACTTTGAGGTTTATATTTCAAGGGGTTTTGATTGATATTAAACTTAATTTATTAATATTTCCAGAAAGATGGTTCTTTTCTCAGACTTTTTTTTTTTTTTTGATACTGGGGAATGAACTCAGGGGTGTTTAACCACTGAGCCATATCCCCAACCCTTTTCTTTTTAAAAAAAATTTGAGGCAGTGTCTCGCTAAGTTTTATAGGGTCTTGTTAAGTTGCTGAGGCTGGCCCTGAACTTAATGATTTTCCTCCTGCCTCAGCCTCCTGAGTTGCTGAGATTATAGGTGTGTGCCACAAACCTAGCTTCTCAGGAAAACATTTTAACTTTTTACTTTCTTCTCATCCTAGCTGGTATTTGGAGGTTTGCAGATTGGATTCATAGTGAGGTACTTGGCAGATCCATTGGTTGGAGGATTTACAACAGCTGCTGCCTTCCAGGTACTGGTCTCGCAGCTAAAGATTGTCCTCAACGTTTCAACCAAAAACTATAATGGAGTTCTCTCCATTATCTATGTAAGTGCTGCTTTTTATTCTGGGGAGGGGTCATTGTTCTTTCTCCATTTAACTTGAGCCTGGATAACCTGTTTTCCATATATACTTATTTATTTATTTATTTGTATGTGGTGCTGAGGATCAATCCCAGTGCCTCATACATGTGAGGCAAGCACTCTGCCACTGAGCCACAATCCCAGTCCCCATATATACTTTTGTAACCACTGAAAACATTTTTCTCTGAAAGAAGAAATAGAATCAGAAATAACATCGAAGAAGGCAGATTTTGCAAATCAGTGTTCTCAACTGGTCAGAATGGTTTCTGAAATGTTACTGTACCTAAAAACATTTATGAAAAAAGCAATATGCTGAAATAAAACAGTTCTGAGGTGCAACAGACTGGAACTCTAGTCTCTGCTTTGCTATGACAAGATAAATGACCTTGAATACATCAAGTAAGGTAATGGCTGAAAGTTCAGGTTTAAAATTGGATGGACCTGGATTCAAATTCTGACTCTGCTACTTACTAGTCATATGAGCAACTCATCATGCCTCAGTTTCCTTTTCTGTAGAATGGGGTTGTTAATGGTATCTACCTGATTGGATTGTTAAATAGGAATAAAAGTGAAGGGTGGGGACATAGCTCAGTGGTAGAGTGCTTGCCTAGCAAGTCAGAGGCCCTGGGTTAAACCCAGTACCACACAGGCTCACATACAAAAGAATAGATGAGGAGCACTTGGTCAGGAGCTAACACATAGCAAATACTAAAAAGTTGTTATTTTGAAATTATTATTTCAAGGCTTCTTTTCTGTCTTATTTTAAAAATTAAATGATTGGATATGTATTTCTCTAGCCCTTTCTAATTATGAGAGTCCATAAAATGCATAATGCAAATGTCTCAGCAATTATAAATGAAAAGGAACATTAAATTCAAGATGACTCAACATGCAAAAGAGATGCAAAAGAAGGATATAGATCACACTAATTAGATTTGAAGAAGTTCTTGGATCTAAATATATATTCTATATAAAGCCTGTTACTAATGCTTGAAAAAATGGGTGATAATAGTAACATGATGTCACTCTAGCTTGAGGGGAATTATACCATGCAAAAATAAGGTACCAGTGGGGTTTGAATCCTTTCATTACCCACAACATAGTGATTGAGATCATGGAGAACAACATAGTGATTAAGATCATGGACTTTAAACTTCAACATCTAAAACAATGTAACGCTCTGCATACATATCAAAGAGTTAGTGATATTGTCAAAAATTTGCTGAATTTCATAATAGTGCCACAATCCCACATTACTCCATCCATTCAATAAGTATTCCCAAGTGTTCTCTCCAAGCTTGCCAGTATGCTTATGATAGAAATACATATAGGAGGAGAACAACATAGTGATTAAGATCATGGACTTTAAACTTCAACAAACCTGAGTTGGAGTCTTGTTTCTACCACCTACCTATGTGATTGGTTATGCTACTACGAATTTCCCTAGCTGTGTGTAGGGGATCACGCCTGTAATACCAGCTACTCGGGAGGCTGAGGCAGGAGGACCCCAAGTTCAAGGCTAGCCTTATCAATTTAATGAGGCTTTGTCTCAAAATAAAAAATTTTACAAGAATAGTGGTGTATCTCATTGCTAGGTTACCCTGGGTCCAATCCCCAGTATTGCAAAATAAGCAAACAAATAAAAATACCATCAATCAAAAAAAAAAAAAAAGAAGAAGAAAAAAAGAAAAAGAAAAACAACAAAAAATTAACTTCCCTAAACTTTCATGTCTTTAATTATAAAATGGAGTGATAGTAATATCTATCTCTCAGAGTATAGTAATATCTATCTCAGAGGATTTTAAAATAAAATTTGTGTGAGTCTTTAAAAATAATATCTAGCATATAGTAAGAACTCAGTTTATTGTTTTTATTATTTTCATTATCATGGAAGAATAGGCCTCATGGAGGTTATTATTTACCTCCCAGAGAACCAGCCTATGAGAAAACGTTATTAGTATAGCCTCCTTTCTGATTCAGAATTATTTTTTTTCCCCTTTCCAAGTCCTCAGTTCTTTTTGAGAACTTCAGACTTCTTATTCAGACAGGCTCTGTCACTTTTGCAGCCTCTCACATATCTTCGGCTGCTTTCACACTTTCTCCATCAACACTTCATCTACTCCTTCATTTTCATCCATTCAACTGACCTATGCAATAAGATTTATTGAATAGCTACCAAATGTGCCAGTTACTGTTCACTCCCAGTACAAACCCACCAAGACATCTCTTACTAACTATGCTCACCCCTTCCGAGAACAGTGCTAGGCCTACATCCACTCAGATCACGGGAGGCATAAGCCAGCCCTTGACCAGGGATCCTGGCCATTGCTGGACATCTGGAGAACAGGAGAAATGATTCATATAGTCTTCTAGGACTATGTTTAAGAAGAAACTTGCTGCTAATGGCCCCAGTTTCACAAGGGACTAAAGCAACATGGACATGTAAGATCAAGGTCAAACACAATTTCAAAACCAAACATGATCATTGTGTCACTTATTTCCTATTGAATATTATTCCTGAAGTTTCAGTTTAGCATGTGCCATAGGATTTTTTTCTAAGGGACTTTACTTTTCAGAGAAGCTTTAGGCTCACAGAAAGATTGAGCAGAAAGTATAGAGTTCCCATATACCCACTGTTCATCCCCAACCTTCCCACTATTAACATCGTATATTGCACTGGAGTGGTACATTTCTTATAACTGATGAGCTTACTGTTGTAGAATTTTGTAGGAAATTACTTATAGGCCAGTCAAGTGTGATGAAGAATTTCAATTACCCCTATTTGACAGTAAATATAAACTTTCTATTCTGAAAAGTCTGTGGTATTAGGAATTGAACTAGGACCTCATGCATGCTATGGAAGTGCTGTATCACTGAACTACATCCCCATCTCTTTTTTAAAATTGTATTTATGAGACAAGATCCCCCTAAATTGCCCAGGCTGGTTTGAACTTGAGATATTCCTGCCTCAGCTTTCCAAGTAGCTGAGATTACAGGCATGTGTCACTATGCCCGGCAAACATTCTATTCTGGAAAAAAAAAAAAAAAGAATGAACAGGTCTAGAAATTATTGCATGAAATTCAAAGAGCCACTTGGTCCCTGAATGGACCCATGCTTATGACATTACTATTGTAAGCATTTATAAGAGTCTCCTTCAATAAATTCAGCAATAGTGGATTCTTCTAGGAAAGATTATAGGATTATTATAAAATACTTTGCCTGGAATGTGATTAACTTATTACAACATCATGTACAAATTAAAATATTTTTATTGTAAGAATGTATTTTGGTTTGTTCCAGCCTGTCCTTCAAAGACGTACTGATAATTAGAAGTAATGAATACAAAAATTTGAAGGAGGAACTCTTAGGAATGAAAGAAAAACCTTTAGTTCACAAATGCCAGAGATGCTTGGGTATAGAATGCAGAAGTGAGCATGACAGAGTGTTGGCAGCAATTCAGAGTTAATAATACTAATTAATTAATAATACTAATGCTACCATGTAGCTAAAGTAAAGTGGTTGTTTTCCTCCATTCATTTTGAATGGTTTGTTTCTTTGTTTGCTTACTAAATTCATGCTACTTGCTTCAAGGTGAGGAAGAAGAATGCACTGAAGTTCTGTCCAAAGCTGAGAGTTTTGAAAGCCATAGCTTAGCTTGATCAAACTTCTCACTTACTTCAGTATGTTAAATTTACACCCTTAATAAAGCAGAAAGTCACACTAAGGGGTAATATACATATACACAAAATATCTGACAGCAGAAAGTTCCTGAAGGCAAGAGGTGATTATGAAGGTTTGTTATATTCATGGAGATAAGATAAACTAAAATAAATTCAGTTTCAAAGTTAACCAGTAAATTTCATTATATACAAGATCAGATGTAATTTTTTCCCTATGGCTTTACACCTAGGTAATGCTGGGCAAGAATAGTTATCTAAATGAAATGGTCTTAAAATTCCCCAAAAGTCATAAGAAATATAGTGAAATATTATACATTACTGAAAAGTCAATAACATGATTGGAACTATGTTAGAATTCTAGACTAAAATACAGGATCATATATTTATCCAGATTTTAGTATTTTATAGAAAACTCAATTAGCATTATTTTTCAGTACATCCTTGGAGTGTCTCTTCTCTCTTTGAGTACATTCTATTTCTGTTTATTTTTAATTTTATTCTTTTTAGTTATACATGGCAGTAGGATCTATTTCGATATATTTATACAAGCATGGAATTTATCATATTCTATTTAGGATCCCAGTCTTGTGAATGTACATAATGTTGAGATTCATTGTGGTATATTCATATATGTACATAGGAAGTTATGTCAGATTCATTCCACTGTTTTTCCTGTGACTCAGTTTATATGGCTGACTTTTATTTATTTTTTGTTTGTTTAAATATTTATTTATTTATTTATTTTAGTTGTACTTGGACACAATACTTTTATTTCACTTATTTATTTTTTTGTGGTGCTGAGGATCGAACCCAGGGTCTCTCATGTGCGAGGTGAGAGCTCTACCGCTGAGCCACAACCTCAGCCCTGAGTTTTATTTCTATGACTAAAGTTTCTACTGTAGAACATTTCATAAAAAATCCTGAATGATTACTCAGTGTGTAGGAAACCTAATATATGTATATGCTTTGCTGAAACAATTGTATAATATGAACTGATTTTGATTTTTGCAGCTCATATTACATTTTTGACCCAACAGAGTTGTTTTGTTTTCTTTTGTTTTTGATGGTGGTACTAGGACTTGAACTCAGGGGCATTCTAGCACTGAGCTTCATCCCCAGCCCCCCCCCCCCCCTTTTTTTTTTCTTTTGAGACAGGGTCTTGTTAAGTTGTCTGGGCTGGCCTGGAACTTGTGATCTTTCTGCCTCTGCCTCACGAATAGCTGGGGTTACAGGCGTGTACCTCTGCACCCTGCAAGAAGTGCTTTTTATTCAAAGGTCTAAGTGTCTCTTAGATTAAATGGGACTATGCTGTAGTGATTTTTTGTTTTGTTTTGTTTTGGTGGTGTAGGGGATTGAACACAAGGCCTTGCACATGCTAAGCAAGGGGTCTACCCCTGAGCTACATTCCCAGCTCTTCTGTACTGATTTTTATAATGTGAAAATATTTGTTTGGTTAGGATAATTAGTCCAAATGTTTTGTTTTTTAAGTTGGAATTTTCCCATGCTGAGTTGGAAAGTCAACCTTTATTATATAGACAGTTAATCTATATAATCAAAATATTATACCTAGCTCATGAATTAATGAAGGTCTTCATTAGAAAATTGATTTCCTAAAGATCAAACAGCAATGACAGCCTTCAAGCCTTTGTGTAAGGAATAGGGCGGTTGGCTCCTGTGTGTGATGGCCAAAGCTCTTGTTGCGTCAGCTCCTGAAAGTTCCCTTTCTCTTCCACCGTGGGGCTGCTGGCTAAATCTTGTTCTGTCAGCCTATCTGCCTCCAGCAATTCTCAGTGATTCTGGGAAGCAGACAGCCCAGTACCTGGTAGGAGTACAGGGTTTAAAATAAGAACAAAAATCCCCTTTGAGTGAAAGTCCAAAAGGCTTCCTACAAGCTCAATGTTTGAGCTCCCATCCAAGCTCTTGGTGGAATGTATTCTGTTTGCAAAATACTCCCTCATTCCCTCACTCTTGAATGTGTTCCAGAGTTGAGGTTGCTCACAAAATGATTCTTAGATGACTTTGTGTTCTTTATATAACGGTTACCAGATTATCATTATAATTATTTTAAGAATTTTAATTACCTACAAAAATCAACAAGGTGTCTGTTGTGAACTGTAAGATGTTTCATTCCTTTATCTTTTTTTTTTTTAAATTTTTTATTGTTGGCTGTTCAAAACATTACATAGTTCTTGATATATCATATTTCACAATAAAGATTCATTCAAAGAAAAATAAGCTTCACTGAGAGATCACAAATCTCAAAGATTTAAGGGATGTCTTCTTAAGTTGTGACTTATACACGACAAATATAACAAAGATGTTAGTGTTCTTTCCTGCAGACTCCTTTGCTAATTTCCTTTAAGAATACCCTCAATTCCAAAAACTTCTTATTTACAAAACAAAACTTACATTTCTTGACCTGGCTTCTCTGCTCACTTGGAAAGAATTATCTTTAGTGGTTATCTTAGTTCAAGTTTAAACTCTGTACCAAATTAATTTCAAAATATATATACACGGCCTACAGATCAAATTAATATCCTTTGCCATGAAGAATGAATCAGTCAGATGTGGTTGTGCACACCTGTAATCCCAGTGACTTGGGAGGTTGAGCAGGAGGATTGAAAATTCAAGGCCAGACTTGGCAATTTAGTGAAAGCCTGTCTAAAAAATAAAAAGGGCTGAGGATGTAGCTCACTGGTACATCACCCCTGGGGGTCTGATATCCAGTTAGAAAAAAAGAAAAGAAAGAAAGAATAAATCAGTGTACTTGTATCTACATATGGATGTATTTTAGGATTATTTATTTATTTTTATTACCTGTATTATTTGGGTTTAGGGAAAAGCATTATTTAAGCTGCTGGCTAATTGAGACCCTACCCCCCACCCCAAAAGAAAACAAGTGGGACTTTTTTGTTTGTTAACTTTTAGTCTCAATAATTCCTTATCCAGCTGGTGAAAAATAGGCCATTTAATAGCACCTGTAAAAACCAGTTTAAGATATAAACTTTTGAAACTTTTCAGCAAGGACAAGAATGTAATGGCATTTTTAAAAAGCTCTTCACTATTTTTAAAAAAGCATTTATTTTTTAGTTATAGGTGGACACAATATCTTTATTTTATTTTTAAGTGGGGCTGAGGATCAAACCCAGTGCTTCTCGCATGCAAGGCAAGCACTCTTCCACAATCCCAGCCCCCAAAAAGCTCTTCACTTTTTATTATAAAAAATAAAAATGTAGAAACCACCCATAGTTTTACTTCTTCAAATAGACTGTCATTAGTGTATACTCATACATGTACATATATGTTTGGGTATATTTACATATACACATGTATATATCTACACTTAGCAGAGACAGCATGTACTTAATGGTCCCTGTATTAACCAACACATTGTTAAGATTTAACATAAAATGTTCACATATTGTTTGATGATCTGATTTTTCATGTGGGAAAATCCAGGAGAGAATTGATTTTATGTATGTGTATGTCTCTGCAGCAGGAAGTATATAAGATTATTTTCTTTTTACAGACTCTGGTAGAAATTTTTCAAAATATTGGTGAGACAAATCTTGCTGATTTCATTGCTGGATTACTCACCATTGTCATCTGTATGGCAGTTAAGGAATTAAATGATCGATTTAAACACAAAATCCCAGTTCCTATTCCTATAGAAGTAATTGTGGTAAGTAGAACATATAGTTAGAAAATTCAGCATTAATTATGTTGACCAGTGAGGGATTGCGGATTTTTTTGTTTCATATCTTCTTTTATTTTATTTCAGACCATAATTGCCACTGCCATTTCATATGGAGCCAACTTAGAAAAAAATTACAATGCTGGTATTGTTAAATCCATCCCAAGGGGGTGAGTATGACGTTCCTCTTAGCTAATGCTAACATATAAAGCCAGTACTTTCTATTTAAATGAAACCTTTTATTACAAGCTTCACTTCACTGGTGCTTTTTCAGTAGTCCTATTTGTGTATGATCTTAAAGAAACACCTATTTGTGCAAAGCATCAGACAAACAGCACATGCATGGATAAAGTTCAAGCCATTTGTTTAAAAGTAGTCCCTATATATGTTCTTTTCCCTTCATTTTCTTAAAATGTGGCAGGATGTGTACATTTAACACCAGAATCCTGATTTAAACTCATATGTATAATTACAACACAATAGAATTACACAGTTATGATCAGTAGTATTTATTGCACTGTGAACAATCTGCTTGAGAAGTCAGGGACATCTGGCTTAAATTCTCTACTATTTAATCTATCTTAGATAATAATTATATCTTTTGTATCTATACATAAGTTGCATTATCTTTAAGGGGAGTTTTTTTTTAAATTTTTTATTGTTGGTTATTCAAAACATTACATAGTTCTTGATATATCATATTTCACCCTTTGATTCAAGTGGGTTATGAGCTCCCATTTTTACCGCATATACAGATTGCAGAATCACATCAGTTACACATCCATTGATTTACATATTGCCATACTAGTGTCTGTTGTGTTCTGCTGCCTTTCTTTAAGGGGAGTTTTAAAAGAACATTTTTTGTGTGTGAGAGAGAGTGAACTTTTATTTTTTTATTGGTTGTTCAAAACATTACAAAGCTCTTGATATATCATATTTCATACATTTGATTCAAGTGGGTTATGAACTCCCATTTTTACCCTGTATACAGATTGCAGAATCACATC
>NW_026000142.1:22936317-22970476 GCF_001458135.2 Marmota marmota marmota | reverse complement strand
AACCCAGAATTCAGCCCTGAGTACGGTGCTTGCACGGCTGGCAGAAACTGCAGCGCTGTATCCCTGCGTCTCTATCCCAGCGCGCGCTGCAGACTCTAGCCGCGGGGCGATTTGCTGAATAAGCAGTGTTACCCTCCGTGCGACAAACCTCTCGCGTTTGAGTCCCCGTAGCCGATCCTCGTGCGATGGAAATCCTTCCTCCAGGTTCCGGAGCACCCCACTATTGCTGGAAATTCCTAACAAGATATCCTTTAGCCGTCCTGACTTGTCATACTCCCACACAGTGAAGCAGCACACGGGGACAATGCACTCCCCTCGCCGCCATCTTCCTTCTCCTCTCCCCTGCCCTTTAAGGGGAGTTTTAAATAAGTTTGGTAGTGTCCATCTCTGTCACTGTGTAGTTGTATGGCTTTCGGGAAGTTGCCTATATGTGAAGGGTAATTACAACAACTTAAGCCTCAATTCAAGCTTGTGAAATGCCAGTGAGAGCTCTCATAAAATGCAGAGTGGAAAAAGCGTTTTACACTATAAATTTGTTATATGGTGTTAAAAAAGAATCTCAGATGTTTATCACATATGTAACATTAACTTATAGCATTTATGACTAGACTTGCTGCTGATTGGTAAGTACTGGTTTCCCTTGGCTTAATCTTAGTTGAGGCACCTTGTGCTGGTCTTTGTTTTTCCATGATCCTGATAGAAACTACTCAAGCGAGCTAATTCCTACTGCTTGTTCCACAGGAAACTGCTACCTTCCCATTTGATTAATCTCACAATTTCTTCCAAATCACCTCAAAAAATATTTGAAAAATGGCTGGGCCTGGTGGCACAGGGCTGTAATCCCAGAGACTCAGTAGGCTGGGGCAGGAGGACGCCAAGTTCAAGGTCAGCCTTGGCAATTTGGCCAAGACCCCATTTCAAAATAAAAATAAATAAATAAATAAGGGAGAGTTGGCTAGGCGTGTGTCCCACACCTGTAATCCCAGCGGCTTGGGAGTGTGAAGCAGGAGGATCGTGAGTTTAAAGCCAGCCTCAGCCGTGGCACACCACATAAAAATAAATAAAGTATATGTATTGTATCTATCTACAACTTCCAATTTTTAGTTATAAAAATTATACAAAACTATATTTCATAGATCCCTTTGGTGGCAAGGTGCTAAGCAACTCAGTGAGATCTTGTCTCTAAATAAAACACAAAATAGGGCTGGGGATATGGCTCAGTGGTCAAGTGCCCCTGAGTTCAATCCCTGGTACAAAAAAAAAAAAAAAAAAAAAAATGACTGGAGTATAGCTCAGTGGTAGAGAGCCCCTGGGTCCAATCCCCATTACTGCAAAACAAACAACTAGCTACATGGGACTTGAGTTACATATTACCCATAATAGCATTTCTCAAACTTACACATGTAAGAATCATGTGAGACCTGTCTTTACAAAGATTCCTGGCTCCCACCCCAAAACTATTGAATCAAGCTTTCCAGAATAGGGGCCTGGAAATTATTATTTTTCAAAACTGCCTCAAATGAGTCTTCTGATCAGATAAATATGGGAAACTCTATATTAGAAGATCTGAATTTTAGTAGTGAATTCTAAAGCTGAGAGGAATTTAATGATAAAAAATTGCAATGTGGCTACTTGAGTTATGGAGTTTTTACCCTAATATTCAATTTTTGGGGTAGTTATAAAAATTATACAAAACTATATTTCATAGATCCCTTTTGTCAGGCCCCCTAATATGTAACAAACTATAGGTGGATATGGGGGGCAGCATATCCCCTGCCCCCCAAATCCATATTCTATTAGTTGATTGCTGCCCTTAGTTGTCCTTCCCGGCCTTCTACTAAACTTTCCTGACTGGCTTCTCCTGAGAATGGATCGGGAGCCTCTTGCCTTGGGTTTAATCAAGCTGAATCCTCTGACAGACCACCTGGTCAACCTGGTCAGCTAACAGCCTGCTGGCTGTGAGGACTATAAGCTCTTCCAACAGGACAATAAACCCATTTGTGTTGCTCAGCTCTGTCTCCCTAGCACAGTACCTATCTCACAGAAGACTCTCAGAAAATATTTGTTGAAGGGTTAAAATACCAAGGCCTGTGTCATTATACACAAGCCACAAGAAAGGCCTTTGTTATCTGATGTCACTTGGTAGCATAAAAACAATTCTAATATTAATAAACCTGAGAAAGAAAGGGTAGCACTGAGACATTGGAAAAGAGCAAGTGAAAGAGATGTTCAAGTGGCTGAGGCGAGTCCTGGGAAAGGCCGAAGAACAGAGAGGGAGAAAGGGGGGTGTGCCACCTTCTCATCTCCTCCCTGCCTCATGCCTCCAATCAGGCTGCTGTTGGCAGCTTGCTTTTATCCTATTCAGGGTCAGAGCCATATGTTAGGATTGCTTGGTTCCCAATAAAAATGTCACATTAGACTGACAAAAGCTGTAACTCCTTGTCCTTTTCTCTACTCCCTTCCTGGTAAAAATATGCTTGTCTGAGCTGGGGCTGGGGCTCAGTGGTAGAGCGCGTGCCTAGCACATGTAAGGTACTGACTTCAATCCTCAGCACCACATAAAAATAAATAAAATATATGTATTGTATCTATCTACAACTAAAAAAAATAAATAAGCCTGTCTGTCGGGAGCCAGTCCGGAAATACACGCCCTTAAGTCCTGAGCAAGAGATACTGAACAATTATTGCGCCCTGCAATAACTTGGGCTTTACCTTCGCTCAGATAATGAGGCATGGCTCCAGGAGTAGGCGTCACCAGGTGGGGTTGAGTTACACTCACCTGTTCCTTTGTAATCCTACCCTTTTGCTCTTTCTGGGATAGAATGTTCCATGGAAACTCCCCTTGTGTGTCCCCTGTTTAAGAATAAAGAATGCCAGTGGCTCTCTTTCCACGAACCTCTAAGGTCACAGAACTATCCCCGGATTTTGAAAAGGTACTTCTGTGTGTGTGCTTTCTTTGCCATTTTCTTAAGTTATTGGAATAGTCAGATTTTTTGAACCCAGCATTAGGTCTCCAGCTAGGATAGATAGTGATACCTGTCTATGTCCAGTCAGCGTTTGAGGTTTCACTCAAACTGGGAGCTCCCGTTCCAAGAGAGCAATCACAGCCTGCCTTTCTCCTCATACAACTGAGCCCAATCCTATAGCTATTAATGTGTCCAGTCTCTTACTTATCACAACCTGGGCTTTCATTTACCCCTCTGTCATCATGGTTGTGTGTGGTGGGCTGTGTTTTTGTGTTACTGGGGACTGAATTCAGGAATGTGCCACCACTGAGCTACATCTCCATCCCTTTTTATTTTATTTTGAGACAGGGTTTCAGTAAGTTCCCCAGGCTGGCCTTGAACTTGCAATGCTTCTGCCTCCTGAGTCACTGGGATTACAGGCACATGTCACTGTTGTATTTTAAGCTGTAACACAATTTTCTGCTCTGTCCTCTAATTTTTTAAAAATATTTTTAGTTATAAATGGACATGATAACCTTATTTTATTTATTTTTATATAGTGCTAAGGATCGAACCCAGTGCCTCCCACTTGGTAGGCAAGCGCTCTGCCACTGAGCTACAATTCCAGCTCCTATTCTCTAAATTTTAATCCCTATGTAAACTCATTCCTGCCTCATCTCTCAGCAGTGACTGGTCCTCTCCTCACCAGGGCTCCTCCCTGTCATGCTGTTTGTGGTTGTACTTGGAAGTGTGGCCCAGGGAAGGACACAGAGTGGGGAGAGTGGTCAAAAAATTCTGGAAGTTCTTCTCCTGGCTGATTTCTGAGGGCCATTTTCCTCCTTTAGCTGGAGCACTGGCACTTTTGTCAAATGTTGAGGTCCAACTGGAAGTAGCACCATGTTTACATGCCTGACTTTCTTCATGGATTCTGTGGCACCTCAGGGCTCACACCTTCCCATCCTCATCTTCAGATCAGTGGGTTTTCATATGCTGTCTCCCCTTCAGGCTCTTGGTAGTGTTATTTCATGATCAGGTCAGACAGGGTTGGCTGGGGCCAAACAAGCCCCCTGAGTGAGCATACAATTTGTAAAGAGTTATATCCACTGAAGGAGGACAAGTACTAGAGGAAAGGCTTACGCAGAGGTCATCAGAAGCCAGGGCTTCAGTTGACTTGGGGCAAATAATTGATACCACTAAGGTCCAACAAGACAGAATGAAAGGTGGCAGGAATATGACAGACTTAGATTCTCCCCATTTAAAGTGCACCTAATATGTGTGTAGGTACTAATTCCTCACTATATAATACTGCAATTAATTCTATGAGAACAGTGCATTGTCCCCACTAGATGGCCAAAGAAACCGAGACTTGGCAGGTTTAAACAACATGCCCAAGTCATAAAGTTACTCACAGAGAGATTGAGGTCCTTTGATTTCAAGTTTGCCCCTTACCTTTGTGACCCTGAACAATCAAGGATCAGGTATTATTTGGAGAAGGAAGCAGTGGGTAGGCAATGGACATTAGGAGATTATGAAAACTAAATTCTTTGCAGGGCTGGAAAGTTATCCTGAGGCCCCATAGTTACCTGAAGTAGGGTTGACTGGGTCTCAGAAAAAAAGAAGCCTTTTTAAAAATATTTTTTTAGTTATAGATGGAAACAATGCTTTATTTTGTTTATTTATTTTATGTGGTATTGGGGATCGAACCCAGGGCCTCACACATACTAGGCAAGTGTTCTACCACTGAACTACAATCCCAGCCCCAAGAAGCCTGGTTTTAAGAAGTGAGGTCTAAGATCATATCCAGACTATTTGATGATATAATGGTGAGTCACTCAGGGTTTCTAATGTCCTGTCTGCCTGCCTACAGATGGGGTGCATGCTAGAGCCTACACCTAGGTAGGATGGGATATGGGAAGAAAAGGCATCTAAAAACTAAGCCTCTCCCCTTGGGAAGAGAAAGCCTAATGAGAGCAGAGAACCAGAAAGATCTTGTTACCTAGAAAGTCACACTATCTAACTCTCATATCTAGACTTTTCTGGGTCTCAGTTCCCTTATCAACAAAATGAAAGAGGTAGATTAAGCAATATCTAGGATTCTTGTTAACTCTAAATTTATCTGTGGTTTTCTCTAAGAATCTAATTTTCCACTTTATCTTTATTCAGGCATAAATGAGGTAGGTGGAGAGATATTTTTATGGTTGGGGGGGTCTGAAATTACACCATATGGATAGTTATCAAGCTATGGGTACTTGAAGGTCATCCCCCAAATTTACACATTTGGGGACAATCTCATGATTATAAAATTATAGGTTTACTTATGTAGTTTAATAGATCACTTCTAGTTTTGTCAAACAGTAGTCATTTAACCACACACTCATTGGGATATTTTAGTCACTAAATTGCCCAGACTGGCCTTGAACTTGCAATCCTCCTGCCTCAGCTGCCTGAATCACTGGGATTCCAGACATGCACCACCACACCCAGCTTTTTCACTGAACTCTTTTAATATCATACCATTGGTCCCTTTAACCAAAATGACATCTCTTCACACGAGTAAATCTCATATTGTGATTAGAATATCTTTTAAGTTCAAAGACCTTTAAGCTTAAATTGCGAAAGGAGAAATTCTAATATGTGAGCCGTATGGCCTTGAAGAATCAATCAGTCAAGGCAGATTTATTCATGTCAGAGGTTTAGGAGAGGCTTTCAAAGAAAGCAGCCAGTGAGATAGCACTGACTTCTGATTTAAAAGTGTGGATATGGATGCTGCCATTCATGCATTATATGTGCTCTTCATTCTCTTGGATCATGACCTTTCATTCTTTCATGTGCCTGAGTGGATGCAGCATTTGATGAGGTGGGAAAAAGGAGCTGTTGTCAAATCTTCACTGCATTTTTCACTTAAAAACTCCTAGGTTTCTGCCTCCTGCACTCCCCCCGGTGAACTTGTTTTCCAAGATGCTGACTGCATCATTTTCCATCGCTGTGGTGGCTTATGCTATTGCGGTATCTGTAGGAAAAGTCTATGCCATTAAGCACGACTATACCATCGATGGGAACCAGGTATGCGAGCCCTCATGCTGAGCTGCTTTTATAGAGCAGAAAACAAGAAAGAAACATAAACAAGAATGACTTTGGTCTCTGCTACAGAAAGACTTGGATTTTTCCAGCAGTCCTTAATGAGTTGGTTTTTCTCTCGGGCTTCCTAATTAGAAATTATTTTGAAATATGCATGCTGAATCATTTTGCTTTTTAAAAAAACATTTATTCTTTAGTTTTAAGTGGACACAATATATTTATATGGTTCTGAGGATCAAACTCAGTGCCTCAAGCATGCTAGGTGAGCACACTACCACTGAGCCACAACCCCACTCCCAAATCACTTTGCTTTTTAAGAAATAGGTTGAAATAACCCTAATCTTAAAAGAGCTAATTCAATCAGGACACAACGAACCCTCAAAGTTATCATGTTAGATCAGAATGAGAACTCTTTCTGGTCATTTCTTTTTTAATGGCAGCACAATATGACAAAACAAGGTAAAAATACAATTAATAGCTATGACCACTTTATGTTGTGGTTAGTTCACAGTGCAATTAATAAATACAGGACAATTTTTGTAAGTATATGATACATTGTCAGGTGACTGCAGGTTTTGTGGTTGGATGTTTCTGAAAGCAGAATAGCAATTACAGCTAAATGACTAGTAATCAAGCAGAATGATAGCTCTGCTAGTTATATTATGTTTTATAGCAAATATCCAAACACAGAAAAACTTATATTTATGAGAGTTACAGATGTGCTGCTCACCAGGCAGTGTAAAAGCATCTTAGCAAAGGATCACAAGTTACTATTTCTTGTCAACCTTTAGTACATTCAACAGCTGTGAAGTTTCTTTTAGATTCTATGGAGTCCAAACCCCAGATGTTTTATAAGATCCTCATATACCTTTAAAGGTAAAAATGAAATTGGACCACCAGGCAGGATTGATTTAGCAGTTTCCTTTGAACATGAGGTGAGGGTCTTACAAAGAGTCTATTTGTAGTATTACATCATCCATTCTCTCCCTTAGGAATTCATTGCCTTTGGGATCAGCAACATCTTCTCAGGATTCTTCTCTTGTTTTGTGGCCACCACTGCCTTGTCCCGGACAGCTGTCCAAGAGAGCACAGGGGGAAAGACACAGGTATGGAATGACAGCAGATAACATTAATCACATAGAACAAGCCAAGGAATGGCAGCTCAAAAAGGCTTGCGAAAGAACTAGGCAGGACAGTTGACCTTTGAGAAGAGAGGGACTTGTGTTTCCTCATTGGATCCAACTTGGGCCTGTTCATCTGTTTGAATCACCCCCTCATCAAAAACCTCTTGAAAAGCAACATTTATGATTTCCTGAGATGGCAATTCTTATAAACCTTTGTGTCAATGCTCACGTAGCA
Organism: Marmota marmota marmota; assembly: GCF_001458135.2. NCBI lineage: Eukaryota > Metazoa > Chordata > Mammalia > Rodentia > Sciuridae > Marmota > Marmota marmota. Next base: position 22,963,094 of record NW_026000142.1, on the reverse strand, counting down.
CTGCACTTGGAGTGATTTTCTAGGGGCATTGGCTACTGCCAAGGATGGGGATGAAGAATGCTGGTTGTTAGTAATTTCTAACCTGGGGAAAGTAAAGGCCCAGTAAAAGCACTTCATGGCTTTGTGTTATTTTGCTTTCAGGAAAGTGAAAACTTCTCTTCACATTTCCTTTACCAGGATCAGGAACCTCCTCCAGAGGCCTTTGGTCCCACAGAATAGGAGTTTGCTAGCCAAGAATATCTTGTATTGTCACATTTTGGCATTTATTCCCGAGTATGATTTTTGTTCTTGAAGTTCTGAATGTGTACTTAATCTTGCCTTTTTAAATGTGGCTGTCGGTTGTCTTCATGAGATGACCACAGAACCAGCATCCCACTTAATCTTTGGATAATCCCTCAGTCCCAGTGAGTCAGAAAGCTCAGGAATGGTTCTCAAAGCCAGGCACAGAATCAGATATGCCAAACCAGTGACCTTGGGCTAGGGACAGACTCAGGAATTGTGCCTCTTTTATGCCTGAAGGGTTTTATTCTCCTAACACAGGAAGAAGCATTATTTAAAAGTAAAAGTGCATTCAGACTCTAAAAGTAAAACAGATCCAAACTAAATAGTGTAAAACACACACAGCATCTTCTTACAGCATTTTATTAAGGCAGAGACACACACACACACAAATAACTATGAAAGAGAACAACTGAGAAAACAAAAGACTCCAACAGTGGCTTGCCTAGAGAGAGCTTTAATTGTCCCCATGGTACACAGGTTGTTCCTCTCCTATTTATAATGGATTGTGATAATTACAGAGTTTGAAGAATTGACCTCTTCCAATGTCTGGGCTCCTTTGAAACAAAAATTTATTGTTAATTCTCAGAATTTTTCTTAAGTTGTTTTTGCAAGCATTTCTAGCTCTGAGGGAGCAGGTAAAATAATATAGTCCAAACCAGGAGGCATAACCAGCCAGAGATCTGTTGTTGAGGGGAAGAGGTCAGAGCTAATTTCCAAAGCTGTGCCCATTTTATGCCGCAGCTGTCAGCAGCAGGAGTTCTTGCTGCTTGCATTGAAGACAGAGTATTGATAAGCTCTCCAGGGCACGTGGTCCTAAGAGGGTGCAGGCAAATCCTGAACTGCTGGTGTCCATTCTCCTGCTGTTACCTCCAAACACAGAAAAACTTTATATGAGAGTTGCAGATGTGCTGCTCACCAGACAGTGCAAAAGCTCAGATGAGTCATGGGCTGGCTGCCCCAGTAAGAATGCCCATGTAAAGTGACCTTCTTGGCAAAGGGCTTGGGGGATAATGGCATTCTGGTAAGCTAATATCCTCTGCCACACACTGGCGTGTATTATATTTAGGAATGATGGATGCCAGAATTTCAGCACTGAAGAAGGAAACAAGTGTAGAAATGGCTTGATATTTAATTACTGAAATGTATTCTAAGTTCTGGGGTTCAACATCTATGTGCCTGGACTGTGACCAAATAAACTGGCAGGTCTTCTCTTGTGTGGCTTCTAATATTTTTTTTCTTCTGTTGAAGCCTCAGTTTCAGCACCTATAAAATGGACTAAAGTTGTATCCATCTATAGGAACAGTGAGAGGATTAGATTCAGAAGTGTTTGTGAAGCACATACCAGTAAGTGCTGATTGCTGGGCTCAAGGTAGGAATGGCATCTTAGCATCTATGATACATGTATTGTTCCTGGCATGTAAGAAACACCTAGCATATAGTAGCTGAAGGAATGAATAGAAGAAAAAGTGTTGGTGTTTTCAGCACATCTCTACAATGTAGAAGAGCTGAACATTGGCCATGTGTTCTTTCTCTCACTCTATCTTACTCTTATCAATTCATAAAAAAGTAATTCTGATTACAAACTACTCTGTAGCTCTGATTACTCTCTCACTTAACAGAATAATTAATTCCCTGGTAATTGAATCTGCTCATAGATATAAAATCTACAGAGTTTCCCACAAGGCAGCCTTTATACCATAAGTACAAGTAATTGACCCCTCACAGATCTTAACGATATTCAAAACTAGCCTAGACCCCCATATTTGGAGACTTATTCACTATATATACTGGTGAATAGAGGATGCTTTCTTGTCCTGAGTTGGGCAGCAGGCTGTGGTTCCTGTCTGCAAATCTCCATCTCTCTCACCGTTTCACAGAAGCCTTTATCTACAGTGAGATGCAAATGGCTCAGTGAATATTGCATGAGTCATTGGAAAGGTACTAACTTCTTTGTTTAGTTAGGAAAGAGGAAAGCTCACCAAAGTGCTGGGAACCTGGAGGCATGGTGCCCGAAAAGGCATAGAGTAGGGAGCTCGATAAACAAAGTGAGCATTTTCGTACATCACAGGGATGCCCAGACTGACCCAGCCATAAGCCGAACATAAATGAACATAAGCTGAATATCATTTGCCAGTTGATGCAAATACTTTCTAATTAAGTATGCTAATTTCCTTTTTCTATTTGCTGTGCCTGCCTCCTCCTTTAACTCAGATCTCTTGTACTAGGCAATGCTTGTACTCAACACCATCTTCCCTGTTGATTCCTCTCTGACAGCTTTGCTTCTGGTTTCCTGTCTTCTTTTCTCCTCTGTTTCAGAGCTTCTAGTCTCCACCTTGGCCCTGCCCCAGCTGTCTCAAGAGAGAATTCATTGGTCATCTGATCAAACCAGAGAATAGTCCCCCGCCCCCTCAGTCTCTCTCCTATCTGTGGACCTAAGGAGAGCTCTTTTTTTATTTTCCAGTGAAGGTAACGTTTCTGGACTTCTTTACCCCTGCTATTGCTCCATCACTGCAGCTGCTTTGGGGCAAATTTGGAGCCTGCACCTTAGCAAATATCAGAGGAAGCAGGAGACAGGGTCCCACCTCTCAGCATGCCAGTGTGGCACTATGAATTGGCAATTGAATGGATAAACTTATTTTCTCTGAGACTTTCATGGGAACCGTGTGCTACAAGTACAACATGTTATCAGAGTGGCTATTGTGGTCACTGCTTCAACAGTGTAAAACAATCAGATACATGCTGTGAGATTTATTTCCCAAGAACATGATAATAATCTCTGTTGTTAGGGAGAGAGTTGGTATGTTTCATGGCTTGGCAACTACTAGAAGGTTGGCTCCAGAATTGACACTAAAACTGTAGGTAAAATCTATCCGATAAAATCCACATTAATTAAAGTAGCTTTACTTCAGCAGGCCCACTTTCCACATTTTCTTTAATTTCTCTGCAATAGCATACACACACACATACACTTCCACACATATATATGTTTTTCCTTTTTTTTCAGTTTTGTATTGATTTAGCAAATGATGCTCATTTCTCCCAATATTGAGCAGAAGCTGGGGGAGGAGAGGAATCAGAGAAGCACCAAATGAGCCTGTGTGCAGGATCGTTCATGATCATGTGGTGAGCTGAAAGACACTAGGGAGGAGGATGAACCCTCTTCATGCAAGGTGTATGTCTTTCAGATTGCTGGCATCATCTCTGCTGGGATTGTGATGATCGCCATTGTTGCCCTGGGGAAGCTTCTGGAACCCTTGCAGAAGGTAAAACCCTGCTTCTCTGCATACTGATTGCATAATTTCCTGTCACCACTCTGCTACCAGAGAAATAACAGGGGATTTAAAAATCATCACATGGAAAGCTATTCCCCTGAATAACACAGCCTTCCCTGTCTCTCTTGGCAGTCAGTCCTGGCAGCTGTTGTAATTGCCAACCTGAAAGGGATGTTTATGCAGGTGTGTGATGTTCCTCGTTTGTGGAGGCAGAATAAGACTGATGCTGTAAGTCACCCACCACCCATTCTCTGAAATAAGATTTGGTTTTCATATGCTTCCTGTCATATCACTAAGTCTCCCCGTTTCCTAAATCTTACCTGCACTTTGGAAACCTCAGAGCAGAAATTAGAATTGTGTGTATAAACAAAAGCCTTGTTGTATTCTATGTGAACTGCATTAGTGAAGCTCCTCTATCTCTGAGAAGACTGATTTCTAACAAGAATCCCATATAAGGCCCTGGGCCTTCTCAAGCCAAAACAAAGCAAAACACAACACACCACATTTTCTTTAAAACCTAGTTTAAAGGACAAATTTTAAAAAAACACAAAAACAAAATACAAAACCCCATGCTGACTTTGTGACTAAAATGTCCTTCACAACTATTCTGAGGAATTACAAAAGCCAGAAATGAGTCCTCTACAGTTTACTCTAATTTAGACACACACATGCACAGAGAAAACTTCCTATATATTGATGTGTAAAAAAGAGACCAGAATAGAAATGCTGGGGAAAAGTGTGTGTGTGTGTGTGTGTGTGTGTGTGTGTGTACGCATGCGCGCATACCCACAAAAATGAAGAGACTACATGTAGGGAGGGTGATTGGGAATGGGTGGAGAGAGGAAAGAAATTGTGAGCAAGAGTTTTCACTGTAAAGCTCTTAAAATTAATTCTCTTTTGAGCCCTATTCAAATATTTAAAAACAAATAAAATGGGACAATTGGTCTTTATTGGGAAGGCCAACTCCAGTTTCACTTAAATATGAATGAATGGATGGATAAAATGAATGATGTCAGAATATTTTTTAAAAGGTATAATTGTGAATGATTGATTTTATTGTTATAGGTAGCCTAACGTTTGACAGTACCCTATGAATCAATGTAATTTTTTTCATTTCCATTCCCCTGTAGGTTATCTGGGTATTTACATGCATCATGTCCATCATTCTGGGGTTGGACCTGGGCTTACTAGCTGGCCTTCTATTTGGACTATTGACCGTGGTCCTGCGAGTTCAGTTGTGAGTATTTAAAATCCAGATTTTCTATGAAAGGGACAACACATCCTCTACTTTCCTATGTTTACATGAAACTTCTTCCTTTGATAATAGTTATTATATATTGAGAGATTCTATGAATTAAGCCACCTAGTGCTTTACAAACTTTATCATACTTAATTTTCAAAAATATCCTATGAATACGATGGCTTATTCTCATTTCACAGGTTAGAAAAATTTAGGCTCAGAAAGCCAAAGGACCTTTCCTAAGGTCACACAGTTACCAATTGGCAGAGCTAAGATTTGAACCCAGATTACCTCACCCCAAAGTCCAGGCATGTAGTCACATGCTCCACGGCTGTGCTCCCCTTTTAGCCATGGTCAGACTAAAAGAAACATGGTTCAGCCAAAGTTGCTTTGTCATTTTTTTTCTTTAAATAAGATGCAAGGTGGGCACTGGGTCCAAGGTCAGGCAAAGCAACTGCTAAATTTATAGCTCATTTTCCTCTTTTGAAGCTAGTAACCCAAAAGTTACGCAACTCAGTACAGGGGAACTTTAGAACAGCTAATTATAGCCAAAATTCATTCAAATCTGTCAAATAAGGCACAAACCCCAAAGTCACACAATTCTGAGAAGTAAACATAATTAGTTCATATGCAGAGTAAAAGCAGCAAAGACAAGTTAAATAAAGGAAAACAATCTGTGGGGGCAGGTCAGGGAGCCTGAAGGTGTCCTTGGTTTTGTCTTGACTCTGGAGAGGATTTGGTAAGTGTCCTCCTGGGCCTTGAGGGAAACAGAGCTTCTCTCTCTCCTCAATTCTTCCATTGTCTTTCCAGATTTCTGGCCTCTTCTCTGCCTGTGTTTGGGCCGTGAAGGAAGAAGAAACCTGGAAAAACATCAACATAGATGTTTTCAGCTTAGCAAAGGCTCACATCTCCTATTCCTTCAACAGTTCTTCTTATCCTTCCTCCTTTCCCTAGCACATCACATCTACTCAAAAGGCCTGTGACTTTCTGCCTCAGCCTCCTAGGAGCCCAGGGACCTGAAAGGGCACATAATGTTCCAGAGTGCCTCATTTGCTGCTAGGAAATATCTCAGAAATTGCCATTGAAAGATGCTGCCTTTCAGTCAAGCAAAGTAGATATACCTGTAATCCCAGGGACTTGGGAGGCTGAGCCAGAAGAATTGCAGGTTTGAGACCAGCCTCAGCTACTTAGCAAGACCCTTGTCTCAAAATAAAAAATAAAAACGAACTAAAGTGTAGCTTAGTAGTAAAGTACCCATGGGATCCATCCCCAGTGCTGCAAAAAAAAAAGAAAAAAGAAAGAAAGAAAAGAGGGTGTGGGAATGCTATGTCTCTTCCTATATCTGCCTCAGAGTCTTTTTCTTTTCTTAAGTGAGTGTGGTTGAGACAGAAGGGTTTTGGAGAGGAAGACTACATTATGAGTATTATGTTAAAGATCAGCACAACACAGCAGGCCAAGGAAAAATTGGTGGTACATTTTAGCTGCTGGTTTGGTAACTAGACTTTTAGCCATCAAAAAGTAGTGTACTGCACAGTATTTAATTTTCAGTAATTATAATGCTGATCCAGAAAGCACAATGCTGAAAGGACCCCAAACAGATAGTCTTTCTTTAGGAGTTGCATTTAGCATATGTCCCTAGTCACACTTGAAGAAACGTGGAATTTATCTGATTGCATTGGGAACAGGAAATCAACAGTCTGGTTGACAGGAAGGACTTATTTCTGGTCTTCCCAGGCTGCTGTTTCTATAAAAAGAGACTAATTTGATCACCCGCAGATTCTCCATATTTCATCAGGAAGTTGCCATAAGTCACAGATAAGTACCAGACACCAAAGAAATATGAGTTAAGAGACAGAGGCTATGCTGTTCTTTACCCCTGGGTCTTTTCTAATTTCTCTAAATCTCAGTTTACTCACTAATAAAAGTAAGAATAGCACCACTGATCTTTCAAGGTTATGGTAGAGCTTCAAATAGATTTAACATGTGAGAAAGCTCTCTGCTTATCCTATAAATTGTTAGGCACGTGAAAGCATGATGCTCATTATTTCTCTGAGCTATCAGAAGAGAGTCACAGTTAGTTCCTTTTCCAGTTCCACGAAAACACCAGCTGTTCATTTCAGAGTTAGTTTTGGGAAAATGTCACCTGCAATAAAGACAGAGTCCAAAACACCAGAATGATGGGCTCTTCAGTAGCTGTTATTTAAAAAACAAAAAAACAAAACAAAACAAAAAACCCAACTTCTTAGTGCAAAATATGGCTGTTCCAAAAAACCCCTGATGTTAACTTCTCTTCTTTTAGTCCTTCATGGAATAGCCTTGGAAGCATCCCTAGTACAGACATCTACAAAAGTATCAAGCATTACAAAAATGTAAGTGCCTTTGTGATATTTTTGGTAGATATGGGTCTGCTAGCCTGCAATCCAGGAGTCACATAGTTCTCTCTTATCATGTTCATAACATGGTGGTCAAAGATGGAGACTTCTGCTGGAAAAGTCCTTAGTATACTGGAAATGTCATAAGAACTTTTGATTCAATGCATCTTTTGACATATGGATTATCTGAACTCTGTGCTAGTTGAATGTCATTTTAATGTAAAAACCATTGCAGTAAGAAATTTTAAATAATAGGCAATTTGATTATTCCCAGATGTTTAATCAAAATTTTTTTTCTCTGTTATGTAATTGTTAGCCTCTATGAAAATGCCTGAAATCCCTGTAAGATGTTCTTCTTTCAGTTCTAACAAGAGATTTTCAAGTTCTCTGTCATCAAGAGCTTATTTGATATTTTGCTTTATCCTTGAAATTGGAAGAAATATTAGGACACAGGAAATGAAAAACAAAAAAATTAAGCTGATGGGCTTGTGTTGCCTGCAAATACAATTGCTTAGTGACCACTAAAGGAAACAGATGAAAAAGTGGAAAAAGTAAATTAAAGAAAACAGAAATTTAGCAACAAACATATAAAACAAAACCATACTTATGCATATTTATATGTGTATATGTATATATGCATATGTGTATATATATGTAACATATAAGGCATAAATGTGAGCCCTAGGAAGTTATAGTCTAATTTTATGTTAATATTAAAGAATTACTGGACACTGAACCTGGAATTTCTGTAGCTGCTAATTTATTTTCACAATCTTTTTGTTATGTTGAACCAAGTGCATCAAGAGCTAAAAATGATTTTGGACTCTGGCATAGGGAACCCTAGCCTGAATTTTGGGAGTTCTAAAATCTAGGCTCCGCCTTGGTGAGACTGTCCAAGTCACTCAGCCTCTCAAGGCCTCAATTTTCTTACCCCAAAGGGCCAGATTAATACTGCTATGATTCTTAAAGAACAGAAAAGCCTGATTCTGATTCTGTGGATTCTACTCTTTGCATGGCCACTGTGTGTCAGGGTACGAATAAGCAGATGACACCATAGGCTTCAGTTTCTACAAAACCCTGATTTTGCCCCCTGCCTCCCAAACTACTCAAAGAATTTTAGAAAAATCTAGAGGGTCAGCGGTATGAACTGGAGACAAATCATTTCACCATTTTGAGCCCCAGTTTCTTTGTGCCCTTTCAGACTTGACCTTTTTTGGTATTGTGGAAGTCCCAGAGCTTTGGCCATCTGTTACTTCCCAAATGGGATGAAGCAAGTCCCTATTTGTGGGAAGTTGAGTGTTGGGTATCCGTCTCTTGGGACTCCTCACCTTTGAGAGCTTTGTTTTCTTTTTTTTCCCCTTAGTTTCAGATTTTTTAAATTTATTTTTTATTTTTTTAGTTGTAGTTGGACACAATACCTTTATTTTATTTATTTATTTTTATGTGGTGCTGAGAATCGAACCCAGGGCCTCACATGTGCTAGGCGAGCACTGTACCACTGAGACACAACCCCAGCCCTGAGAGCTTTGTTTTCTTTCTTTCTAGTACTCTAATAAATCCTGTTACATAGCTGCCAAAAAAAAAAAAAAAAAGAATAGTTGGGCGTTGCCATCCAGCTCCCCTAAGCAATTCTGTCCTGGCTCCTTGCAGAATAACCAGAAATTTAATGGATGATTTGATGCCAGAATTATTTAACCTCAAAAAGTTTTTTGTTTTTTTTTTTCTCAAATGCCAGATTGAAGAACTTGAAGGAGTGAAGATTCTTAGATTTTCGAGTCCTATTTTTTATGGCAACGTCGATGGTTTTAAAAAATGTATCAAGTCTACAGTAAGTGTTTGATCCCTCAAAGTCTGGTTTCTAACCTTGAGATTTCACTCATTTATTTATTGGGCTCCAACTGGGAATAAGGCCCTATGCATATTCCTTTTATGATGGACATTTTATATAATATCTTTCCCCTCAAAAACTATATAGGGAGAGAAAAATAAGTGGTTTCCATCTATTGGGAATTTTAATCCACATGTTAATCTAGCAACAATTGCCAGGCAAAAATGCTAGAGGTGAGTCCAGTCAGAATTTAGTGAATTCTAAACAAATAGCATAGAAAGTGTTAAGTGCTCCTTTTTGGACTGCTGGCTACACTACCAGGACAGGACTGGCGAGTTGGGCCAAGTTCCCAGGACGTTATAATCGCTGCGGGCACCAAGGAACTGTAGTCACCCAGGAGCCACCCAGGGAGTGGCCCCGGGAACCTGCACTGCTGCCCAGGGCTGCTGCCTAGGACTTTGGGATTCCAACAGGCAGAGGTCTGGTTGCAGAGTTTTTTGCGGAGTTTTCCAGAGGCGATGTAAATTGTGTTGTGCAACAGACTGCCCAGAGGAGCAGATAGGGAAGGCAGATATCGAAGAGATAAACAACTATGCAAAACAATGCCACTGTTGTAAATATTTTTATTTGGAAAAATAGTTTCCTTCATTAAAAATAAAACATATTTTTGTTGACACATATTGGGTTTATTTTGATTATTTAAAATTAACAAATAGTTTTAAAAGTGAAAAAATGTTCATAGAAGGGAGAGATGTCCAAGATAGTTGGACAAACTAGACAGCTGGGATAAGGAAAAGAGGATCATGTTAGGTGCTTGGGAGTCATGTGAGCCTCAAGGAGACTGCCAGAAGCAGTGTATTGGGGGGACCCATTGCCCAGTTAAAGAGTAAATAGAGGAATACATAAGGAGGAAGTTCTGGTCTTGAATGCCTCTCTAAACTTCGAACTTGAACTTGGAATTTGCCTCTGGATCAGTGTTTTCCTAAGTGAGCTCCAGGGCAAACTGGTTCAGAGGAATGTTCATAGAATTTGCAAATAACAAAAGGGCTCTGTGATGTTACGGAAATTTGGAAAAGAGAGTTTTAAAGCTAAGGAGATTACTTTTTGCCATTATTGTCTTTTTTTTTTTTTGTATTTATATTAATGTAAATCATCAAAAGTTTATTTTAAATATTAACTTAATAGTTGATATTATGTATTTTTTATTTGTTTTAATTAGTTACACATGACAGTACAATGACCTTGACATATCATACATTTGAATCAGATGGGATATAATTTCTCATTTTTTTGAGTAGTTCCAAGAGAGTTAAAAAAAAAAAAAGACACATTATTATTACTGTGTCTTTTTTTTTTTTTTTAACTCTCTTGGAACTTTTATTATGCTGTTGTCTTCCTCAAGTCTCTGGTGGGGGTTGGGTGACCTGGTAGTAGAGGGGATCTACTTCATCAGAATGCACAATTTCTTTTTTGGCAGGGTGTCTCAAAGAAACAATATCTTTTGAGAAATAACTGTTCAGATAACAATTGCCACTAATGAGCATTGGGAACCAGACATTTTAAGTAACCTGACATTTATCTCCAAAGGTTGGATTTGATGCCATTAGAGTATATAACAAGAGGCTGAAGGCATTGAGGAGAATACAGAAACTCATCAAAAAAGGACAGTTAAGGGCAACAAAGGTGAGGCTCCATCTTTCTTCCGCCCCTTAAATTATTTTTTTAAACCTTTATTTATTTATTTTTATGTGGTGCTGAGGATCAAACCCAGTGCCTCACATGTGCCAGGCAGGCATTCTGCCACTGAGCCATAACCCCAGCCTTCTCCCTTAAATTTTTTCCTTTCTCCATGAAAGCAGTCAGATGATCTAAAATTAAATCTATCCCCTTTAGAATCCAGATGTGTAGGAACGGATGACATACGTATGTCAGAGAACAGCTGAGCTGTTCTTGTAGGCAAGAGGAATGGGTGGGAATAAAATGAAATCAACAGGGCTCCCTCAAAACACAGGGTGTGATTTTTTTTTCAGCATGAACATCATCTGTATTAATTTTAAAACCTTATTTTAAAAATAAGGGTTTTTCTTCAAAAATAATTTTAAAGGAACAAAGGTAGTAATTCAATGCCAGAAAATTACAATAGAAGGCAGTAAGTTCATAAACTTTCAGAGCTATTAACTTCTGCTTAGATTTTCCTACCAATATCTCTCTTGACAAAGTTCTACTATCTTCCAGAAATCTAGAATATTTTGGCTCCTTGTTTTTCCATTTTTTCCTAGAGAACACCAAAGTTTGGGCTGAGGTAAAATTCTTTCCTTAAGAGTTCATTCCCTTGCTGGGTGTGGTGGCACACACCTGCAATCCCAGTAGCTCGGGAGGCTGAGGCAGGAGGATTGCAAGTTCAAAACCAGACTCAGTAACTTAATTTAGCAAGATCCTGTCTCAAAATAAAAAAAGCTGGGGATGTGGCTCAGTGGTTAAGCATCATGGATTCAATCCCTGGTACCCCCCACCCCCGCCATAAAAAAAGAGTTCATTCTCTTGACATTTTTGTTTACCAAGGAACACTGTATGCAGGACTTTTAAATAACTTGAAATGAATGGTTGAAAGACATTTCAAATCAATGGCAATTAAGATGGCAGAGTTTTCTTTATTTAGAATGGCATCGTTAGTGATGCTGGTTCATCAAATAATGCTTTCGAGCCTGATGAAGATATTGAAGATCCTGAAGAACTTGATATCCCAACCAAGGAAATCGAGGTTCAAGTGGATTGGAACTCTGAGCTTCCAGTCAAAGTGAATGTTCCCAAGGTACCAATCCATAGCCTTGTGCTTGATTGTGGAGCTGTATCTTTCCTGGATGTCGTTGGAGTGAGGTCATTGCGGCTGGTAAGATTCTGTTTATTTGAACTATAAACTTGGAGATTTGACAAGAGTAAAATGGGTTACCCTGTTTTGCAAAAGAGTTAATGCATGGGCTCTATAATTTTTCCAAGTGAATACTTTTGTGATAGAATGCAACATTTTTTACTTTATTAGAGCAGTATAGTTTTACATAGAAGCTGGGTTCATTTTAACAAAATTATGCATTTGATTTACTCCATTTCAGTCCCGATTCCCTCTTCCTATTTTCCTCTTTCCCTCCACTCTCTTCATATTTTCCTTCCTCTACTGATCTTCCTTTAATTCATTCACTTATTTTTTTTTTTAAATATTTTGTTGTTGTCGTAGTTGTTAGACCTTTATTTAATTTATTTATTTATATGTGGTGCTGAGAATCGAACCAGTGCCTCACACATGCCAGGCCAGCGCTCTACCACTGAGCCACAACCCCAGCCCCATTCACTTATTTTTGATTGGTGCTTTCTACATACACATAAAGGTTTAAATTCCCTGTGATATACTTGTATATGCAAATAATGTGATTCTGTTAAATTCGTTCCACATTTCCTCCCCTTTCCCTTCCCTCCTCCCTCCCCCTTGATCTCCTTCTTCTAGAGAGTGTGATATTTAAAAGCATAAGCTCTGGAGCCAGAGTTGAATTCTGGCTTCATCACTAGCACTAGCAGTATGACCTTGAACAAGTTGCTTGATCTGTCTGTGTCTCTATTTCTTCATTGTAATAGAGGGGTGGGTAAAGATTGCATCTGCTTCACAGGAGTGTTATGAAGATTAAATAAGATAATAAATGCAAAGAATTTAGAAGAGTGACTGGCACATACGTACCCCTTAGCAATTATGAATATTTATTTTTCTTTTTTGTACAGGGAATTGAACCCAAGGGTCTTCTACCAATGAGCTATATCCTCAGACCCTTTTTTATTTTATAAATATTTTTAATTGTAGATGGATACAATACTTTAATTTTATTTATTTATATGTGGTGCTGAGAATCAAAACCAGTGCTTTAATACATGCCAGGCAAGTTCTCTACCACTGAGCCACAACTCCAGACCTTTTTTTTGTTTGTTTTTGAGACAGGTTCTGGCTAAGTTTCTTAGGGCCTTGCTAAATTGCTGAGGCTGGCCTTGAACTTGCAGTCCTCCTGCATCAGCCTCTCAAGATGCTGGGGTTACAGGTGAATACCATTATACCCAGCTATGAACACTTATTGTGTTTTATTTTTCTGAGAATGTATAGGAAATGGAATATGAAAAGAAGGGAAAATGGGCAAAGTTTGTGTCATTATTCTACTTTTTATGTGAATAGCAGCAGCATAAGGAACACCAGGTACATGGTAGGACTCGAAAAACCAGGCATTATTAAGAGGTTAGAATAGTCAGGCATGTAGGAAGTCAAGGCAAGAGTTGAGAAGCATGCAGGGTGAAAACATCCATGATTTCAGAAAGCAGTTATGCAAGCTCAAGTTCACACCTTCTTTCAAGTAGATGTTAAATGCCTTATATGTGCTAAGCACTCTTCTAGGCATAAGAGACTAGTGATGAAGTAAGTAGCCATGGTCTCTACCCTCATGGGACTAAGCAGTCTAGAAGGGAAGGTAAACATTAAGTAATCTTATAATTTAACAACTGTATTAAGTGTTCCGAAGAAGTCTTTAAAAAGAGTGTCACCTTTAGGTTTCAAGTTTAGGTGAAACTTCCGGTAGACCTCAAGATCTCTGTTATGAATATATCAATGTCAGAATCTTGACAGTAATTTTGTATTGTAGTTTTATGAAATATTACTATTGGGAGAAACTGGGAAAGGGGTACATAAAATCTCTCTACAATTCCTTACAACTACATTTACAATGATCATAAAACATTTAATCTTAAAAAGTCAATGCACTAGACCTATGAGCAATATATTCTATATAATCATCATTGTATTTGAAAGCAACTATTAAAGTATGGGAAATATTCTGGCATTAAATATGTTAGACTTTCTTCAAAAGTAATTCATTAAACCCTTGGGCCATTACAATCTAAAATGGATCTAAGCCAATGCTTAGAGTGAAATGAACAACAAAGAACAAGTGTGTGTTCTCCAGTGAGCTAATAACCAGATGTGCTAAGAGAACAGAACCTTTCAGCATATTCTCACACACTTTTGCCAAGCATAATTACTTCCCTATCTTACCTACCTAGTACCCACACCCTGGAATCATTTCCTGTCCTTGCAGATGTAGCCCCAAAGCCCCCAGCTAAGCTAAACCTCTGTTAGAAATCTGCTTCATATTATTACATCTGATTGTCATGCCTTAGTCTGCTTACCTTTCTGATGCTTACCTGTCTGATGTTTTTACTTTTAGATTGTCAAAGAATTCCAAAGAATTGATGTGAATGTGTACTTTGCATCACTTCAAGGTAAATGCATCTATGTGCCAATATATAAGACTTTTCCCTAAGTCCTTTCTCTCCTACTTTGGAATATGGGCACATAATGTCTGAAGGTCTTTAAAAAAAAAAACTCTTTAATATTGTTATAAAGAATGTGTAAGAAAATTTGCCATTTTAGGCACTTTTAAGTGTATAGTTAATCCACTAGCATTCGTTATCTTCACAATATTTATAAACATCACTATTTCCAGAATTTTTCATCATCACAAACAGAAGCTCTGTACCAATGACACAATAATTCTGAGAACATTTTTTATGTCAAAGATAATACCTTGAATTTGTGTCACCCAGCTGGGAATGTATAGAAACTTATGTCCGTGTCTTTGTATGTGTGTAGGAAAGTGATAATGTTTAGACTGAGTTCTCTAGAAGCAGAGCCTGAGACAGGGATTCTTGCGTTAGTAACTGAAGAAGTGAAGAAAGCAGGACAGGGCAGGAGAGGCTGGTCATCGAAGTAGTTTCAGAAGTTTGACATTAGACTCCTGATTGCATAGAGAGCTCCACAGCAGGAAGATCACCAGAGGTTATGCCATCTTGAGCAAGGGGCCTGCCTTTGTATTCTTATTATAGTTAATCATTGATGCAGATCCCCCTTAGATACAGGTATAGCCTCCAGGTCTCTTCAGGCAAAACAGCTCCTATTGGCCAAGGAAAATTACCCAGAGAGGAGCAGAGCTGTACACTGATTTGGCAAAAGATACATGGACTAAGGCCATCTACAAGCAGTTATGGGATAATCATTATGTGTGCTACTGGGAAAAAAAAATCTCAGTCAGTGTAGAAAAGGGTCACATTCTGAAAATGAGAAAGAAAAAAAGAAAGGAGCTACAAAACCAGTATTGGTAGATGTTATAAAAATACCTTTCCTATCAACTACTAACCATTATCTCTTTCTTCTGTAGATCATGTGATAGAGAAGATGGAGCAATGTGGCTTCTTTGATGATAACATTAGAAAGGACACATTCTTTCTGACTGTTCATGATGCTATAATCTATATACAGAACCAGGTTAAATCCCAAGATGGACAAGATTCCATTTTAGAAACGGTAAGTATTTAATCTTTCTGCATCTGTATCTTTCCTAAACTATCAAGTTTTCTATAAACTGCAAAAATTATACAAATATAGTTTGAAATCCAGCCTAATTGTTGAATTTTAGGCCAGTTGCATAACTTCTCAGAGGCTCAGTTTCTCATCTGTGAAATGGAAGTAAAAATATTTACCTTGCTGAGTAGACATGAGGACTAAATGAGATATTTTATAGGAACATACCTGGGATGCCTAGAGTGTAATAGTTCTACAATGTTTGGGTTTACTAATAAAAGTGGGCATTAGCTATAATGCCTTTTTATAAGATAGCACTGAGTCCTGGATCTTCCATGATTTGTATATATAAATGCAAGATAAAGTTTAGCAATCTGGAAATCCTTGTATTATAAATATCTTTAAATAGGATCCATTAGTTTATAAGTGATCTTTAAAAAAAAAATACTAAGGTCACAAATAAACCCAGGGTGAATTTTCTCCCACAAAACAGAATAGGCCTTAATTTCCTATTGGTTTTATTTTGTCAGTTCTCTTATCAAATATCTAGGAGAGGAGAACATTCTGGTCTAGTTCATTGCATGAGGCTACTGGTAGGCCTGGAACAAGATCCTCCTTTCTCTTTGACCTTGACCTTTTCACAGTGAATTTGGGAAACTAGAACCAATGCCAACAAAAATATGATGATGATGATTCTAGGGGCATAAAGAATATTAAATTGCTTCTCATTGTTATAAAATTGGGATAAGTAGATCTTTATTGTAGACTGGAAGTTGATGTTTGAAGTAAACTAATTTATAAAGTATTATATATTCTATTTCAGCTTCTGTCAGTGGAGAGGTTGTTCTGCTTAATGGTCCCAGGGAAAAAAGAGAGGCCCTAAATACTGAAGTGTCAATTTTAAATATGAAAAAGAGAAAAAGTAGTAAAACCATAAATATATTTTTAAAAAATTTACATGGAAGCTGCTCATCTTTGAAAACTCATAAACCTTTTTCTATTCAATTTAAAATTCTCTAAGCCAAAGACAAAAAAAAGGGGGGATCATATATCTAAAAAAAGATTCCACTTTAAAGATAAAAGCAAAACCAAGGTATTGAGTTCTTTATCAACATGAAAATAGTTATTTTTGATAACACAAGTTGATCTAAAATCCTAGGCAGTGAATGTCACAAAACCCACTCACCAAGAATGCACCCACTGGGGCTGGGGTTGTGGCTCAATGGTAGAGCACTTACCTGGCAGATGTGAGGCCCTGGGTTCTATCCTCAGCACTGCATATAAATAAATAAATAGACAGATAGATAAAATAAAAAGATCCATTGACAACTAAAAAATATATATTAAAACAAAGAGTACACCCACCATATTAGGCTCCATCTTGTTTGCAATCGGAGAGACACTGTGAGTGGCTGGGATGAATTTTTTTTTTTTTTCCGAATATGTTAGGTTGAGTGTAACTGAATGCTTGCATGACATACTTCCTGGTTCACTGAAGAGTAGGCTGAGCATTACTGGTGGCCGGTGAGATCAGGAACCTTACACTTCTGTGTCTCCTTAGGGTCTAGCACAAAGCTCCATACATGATAGATAAATGGTAAATGATGACAAACCTCACCTGTGTTACTTTCCTTTTTTTCAAAAACAGTCACTTGTATATTAAGGACACTGTAGAAGCAGCAATATGATCCTCTCCTATCCCTTTTCTTCCCCCAGAACAGTCCCAACTTGTCACTACACTTCACTGTACTTTTCCCATTCTGTCATGACCATAGCAACTTAATCTTTTAATTAATTTCCATACTAAAAAAGAGAAGTGGGTTGTTTGTGAGATGAAAAAGAGCAAAGTAGCACCACAAGATGACATTTTATCCTTGGCATATATTTGGAGTTGCTTTGGAAATGTCCTTCATGCATTAACCCCTAGATTGTTGTTCTCCCTTATGCAGATTAAATTATGCACTACCCTTAAAAAGCAGAGCTTTCTGGAACAGCCAGCTTGGTCTATAGATTGTTGGTTTCCACCTCCAATAAAATTAATTCCATCCAATTCAAGTTGGGACCATTTAATGACCTGAATCACGAGCCCTTCACAGCGCATTCACTGTTTGCTCAGTGCTGCACGGAGTGCTCTTAGCTTAGCTGTTGAAAGAGAGCTATTGACTGCTCAGTCCTTTAGGCAGGGGTTGTCCTGTTGAGAGGCATGCACTTCAGAGGTTGGGGAAGACTGCTGAAAAGGAATTTGGACAATAGAGAACTCCAGTTCTCTATTTCACACTTGAATGTGAAAAAATGGTATAGGGAAAATGGTAAGGTGGGAAATTAAAAAAAAAAAAAAGAAGAAGAAGAAATCTGAAGAGGATTCTGAAGTCTGGGATTAGAGATGAGAAGCACCAGCAGAGCTTCAAATTTTCAGTGTGGTATCAGATGGATGAATGCTATTATATTGCCAATAAATACTTTGTGTTCTCTTTGTCAAGATCACCCTCATTCAAGATTGTAAAGATCCTCTTGAATTAATGGAAGCGGAGTTGACTGAGGAAGAACTTGATGTCCAGGATGAGGTATGATACTTATTTTCTCCTGAAGAAAATAATTTGGATTAAATTTTGAGTAAACCGAATAAGGCAAGTAGTGAGTATGTCTGATTAAGAACCGTTCACGGGACCGGGGTTGTGGCTCAGTGGTAGAGCTCTCACCTAGCATGTGCGAGGTCCTGGATTTGCTCCTTGGCACCACATAAAAAATAAGTAAAATAAAATAAAGATATTGTGTCCATCTACAACTAAAAAATAAATATTTTTTGAAAAAGAACCATTCAGGGAAAAGAGTTCCAAAAAATATAAAAAGGATGGCTTGAAAGGAGGGAAAAATAGAAAACAAGAATTCTCCCTTGAAGACATGAAATACTTGACAACCTTTTGTCGAAAGCATATAGAGATGATCAGCAACTTGCAGTAGCTAATGCACTGCATCTTGATTTTATACCTAACTCCAAAAGATATTGTTCAGAGACCTGAGGCCATGGGATAGGGAGAAGGTGAATGGAGGAATTCCTAACCCAGGAATTTCATAAGCTTCAGGAATAGTACATAAGGAATAGAAACCTTATGACTTTTCTTCGTCTGACTGATAATGGTTTAAAAAGATACTCCTTCCACTGGAGGCTGATTCTATGTATTTCAGATGCTCTGTGGCATTGGACTATTCCTAGGAAACTTGCCTGAACTTCTAATGTCTGAATAAGCTTTGTGGTTCCACTCCTGAGTAAAATGGTAGCAACAATGGAAGATCATAGAATTAAAAAAAGATTTTTTTTTGTTGTAAATGAACACAATACCTTTATTTTATTTATTTATATTTTTATGTGATTCTGAGGATCAAATCCAGTGCCTCACATTTGCTAGGCAAGCACTCTACCACTGAGCTACAACCCCAGCCCCAAGATCAGAGAATTTTAAAGTTGGAAGATTTCTTAAAAATGAAGTTAGCTGGGTATATGGTGGCACATGCCTGTAATCCCAGCTATTTGGGAAGTTGAGGCAGGAGGAACATAAGTTCAAGACCAACCTCAGCAGTTTAGAGAGACCCTGGCTCAAAATAAACAAAAAGGGCTAGGGATGTAGGTCAGTTCAGTGGTAGAGTGTCCCTAAGTTCAATCCTCAGTGTTGAAAAAAAAAAGTAGTGTCACATCCCACCCTATGTAGAAATCCCTCCTGCACCATTCTTGATGGATGTCTACTTTTGTGTGAACATTTCCAAAAACGGGCAACAAGTGATGCTCAATGGAGTTTGCTACATGGACACAAGTTTCTAAATGTTAGTTGTGTTTACAAAACTGAATTTGGCTTTTCCATAATAACCACCTAGTGAGAATGAGATCTGCCTTCCTTAGCAACAGAAACCTTCCCACTTAACAGAGAATAGCTCTTATGTCTCTTCCAGACTCTCCTCCAGGAAAACTCCTCCAATTTCTTCTACTGTTCCTCACAGACATGCAGTTTGTCAATATTTCACTGTCCAAGATGGGAACAAAAAGTCCTAAAGGTGGTCAGACCCAGATGGACATTATACAACCACTACTTAACTTGATTTAAAAAAAATCTTTTTAGTTGTAGTTGGACACAATACCTTTATTTTAGTTATTTATTTTTATGTGGTGGTGGTGATTGAACCCAGGGCTCTGCACATGTGAGGCGAGCTCTTTACCGCTGAGCCACAACCCCAGCCTATCAAGATCTTTTTATTACTGTAACTTTAAAATGTCTGCTTTCATTGTAGCTACATGCAAATCTTAGCATCTACCCAACAGGGTCAACTAAAGACATTTTCATACAAACTGTGGTCTAGCAGGGGTGCTCATGTATATTGTTATTGATTTTAGGCCCAAATGTAAGATTACACATATTTCTGCTAGATTGTACCTTATGGTTCCAGTTTATTGAAACAGTTTGGCAACTTGAACCTATCAATCAACTGTTAACTCCCCAACTCAACCTATATCATAGGCAAATCAGATAAGCATGCCTTCTCTGCCTTTTTTCCAGGTCTTGATAAAAATTGTTCATAAGAATAGTTTTCTCTGATATGAAGATGCTGATCCACAATGGGGATTGGAGCGGGGGAAGCATGGGTGTAATGCAGGAACTTTAGATATGGCAAAGGGGAGGGAAAGGAAGGGAAGGGGCAGGAGGTAGCAAAGATGGTGAAATGAGATGGATATCATTACCTCAAGTACATGTATGAAGACACAAATGGTGTGACTATTTTGTGTACAACCAGAGAAGGGAAAAATTGTGCTCTATATGTGTACTATGAATTGAAATGCATTCTGCTGTCATGTATAACAAATTAGAATTGTTGCATTCCCGGCGACAAAAACACTCAGGGTCACTCCAGGGGAACTGGGCTGAGGAAATAACCACACAAGAGGCAGAGATACCTTTTTCTTTGGGGGTCCTGTAATGGTTTTCTGACCTTAAGGGTCCGCAGAAAGAGAGAGAGAGTGTGTGAGCTCGTGCTGACCCCTTTTATTGAGGAGATGCCATTCAAATGAGGCAAAGGGTCAAGTTTCAAGGGGCTGAGTTTAGCTTCATGATGTCTGCTGTCAGCAGGTTGACTGACATCTAGGAAGGCCACATCCAAAGGCAGAGCAAGAGAAGCGGACACACAAAGGGCGTTTCTGTGGAACATTCTATCCCAAACAGGGCAAGGGGGTGACATCACAAAGGAACAGTTGAGCATAGCTCAACCCATGGGGCTGCAAGAAGGCACGCCTACACATGAAAACACATTTTGTGACATTTTGTGACTTCCAAGATCGGGGCAGCCATCTAGGGCCACTTTGATGTGGCCAAATCACTTGGAAGTGACCGACAGAGCCTCAACTAATCAGGGAGGGAAAATGCTGGTAACATAGAGTGACGGCCTCCCACACAGAATAAATAATATTTTTAAAAAAGAATAACATCCAAACCCCTGTCATAAAATCAGGCAATAGAGACAATGAGCAGCAAATTTGATAAAGATATTGCTAGAGTGAGAATCACAGGCCCTGCATCTTAGCCCACCAGCTTAATGAGCCTAGGAAAGTCATTATGAGCTGAGAATTTCTTCCAGTTTTAGTAACTTATGACTCTATGGATATAGGGCAGCCTTAGTTTGAGTAAAAACTCCTATCAAAACTGGAACTTAAGAAGAAGCTGTTATATTATAGGATTTTTGTTGACTACCACATAAAAGGATCATTCAGTTAGGCTTCTATAGGTGGTGAAGCAGTATGGCATAGCAGTTTCAACGGCATGGGCTTTAGGACCAGACAGATCTGCGGGCTAGTCGTGATTCTGCGATATATTGGCTGTACAGCCCAGGGTAAATTACATACCCTGTCTTTATTTTGGTATCTGCATGTAAAATAGAAAATACCACAGAGTTCTAAAAAGTGAAGGATGCATGTGAAATAACAAGAGCAGTGTCTTATGTATAGTAAATGCTCAATAAATAGTAATTATTGCTTTTCTATAAATCCAATTAAAGTATGATGAAGGTCATTAAGTTTTATTCTACTTTTATTGTGACAATATGTACCTAAGATGTATAAAATTAAGCAACCAATACCATAAAAACGTATTTATAAGAGGATGATGTAGACACAAGTCGCACCAACACTGTTTCCCTTTTGTTTCCACAGGCTATGCGTAGACTTGCTTCCTGAAAGTGGGATCAGGAGGTCACTCACTGTAAACAAGGACTGCAAGGCATAATTTACCCAACAATATCATTATATGCAAACATTTTCTGCATTGATTATTTCTTTGGACTTGAAACATTTCATTCTTTTCCTTTTGCATTTTTTTAAGTCATTGAGTTTTTTAACCTCTTAGTCATTAAATGATGAAAACATTTAGATAATTTCTGTGCCTTATTTATTTAATAAGCAGCTTACCTCTAAAATGTGCAAAGTGGCAAGGAGAATTGCCCAGGCAAATTGGTAATGTCCAGGATCTGCTGACATTGTAAGATGCTGCAAATCTGTCATGCAGATGAACTAGCAATGTGCACCAGGTTACTGGCATATCTCTGTTCAATCAGAGTAAGTGTTGACCTAATAGCTTCTGTGGGCGGGTGAGTCAGGAAGGACTAATCATAAAGAAAGATCGATTTCTGATTGACCTTGATATCCATGAGCTGCACTGATCACAGAGTAAAGGCACATTCAGAAAATGCTGAAATGCAATTATTCATGCTTTTATCAATAATAGCCTTTTTGCAAAATAAGTCAAAGTTTTTAAAATGCAAGTTTGGTTAGTACTTAGTAATGAAGTGTTGTTATATGTGACCAGATATATAACCAGAATTTAGGATCTCTTTAATGCTGGACATGGTTCACTTAAAAACTATTAGAATGGGGCTCATCTATTTTAAAAATATTGGGGCAGAGAAGTGAGATTTTCATGGCTTATAGAAATAATTTTTTGATATGATAACATCATAGATCACAATTAAGATCAAAGAAAATAAAATACGAGACAGACTAGCTTAAAAATGAAGTTTTAACTTATCCTTATAGAAATGCTCATTGTGTGAAACTTTATATAGGTATGATGTATTGAAAACTGCTATTATGAGCAAAACCAATTTTGATATAAGATCATGATGATTAAAATTAGCTTATATTTTTCTCCACTTATCAGTACATAAAGTAATATTTAATTGAATTCTAACTATTTTTCAAAAGAAATCTAAAAATAAAATGTCTATAGTAGTCTGTACTTAAAATGAGTGAACTCAAAAGGAAAAAATGGTTTGGAATATATACTTTGGAAATAGATACTTTAAAAAAATCCATATCTTAAGCCAGCAAATTTTATCTTTCATTTTTACTTAGTCTTTTCCAAATACAGTTCTAGGTATTAATGTATAATATATAGGTTGGAGTGAAGTCACCATTTCCAGAAACAAATAAGTACTTAGGTCTTCAGTTGAGCCAGTGTCCTGCTTGATTGAGGGCTATATTTCCCTTTAGCACAGGTGTGTGAAATTCCCAAATGTGTTTGGTTATCCAAAGGTACAATGTGTCATCTCTGTTTTTTTTTTTCCTTAAATAAAATCAGAAACCATGTTCCCACTTCTGAAGGAAGATGATCAGTGATAATATAAAATTAGGTGATCCTGAATTGTGATTATATCTAGTTGTGGCAAAACCAGAATTATAATGCTATCTCATTTTCATAGTGATACCTGATTATAAGGGCAAAAATTATCTCTAAAGAGTGAATGTAATAGTCTTGCAGAAAATGAAAGAATACCTCTGTTCAATAGAGGGAATGTGTGCACTGCTCTCTCTCTCTCTCTCTCTCTCTCTCTCTCTCTCTCTCTCTCTTTCTCTCTCTTTTTTTTTTAAGGAGATACCAAAGTTCCATTTTATAAGCTGGATTTTTGTAAAATCTTGGGTCCATTTGCGACTAAGAAGACCAATCTTACTTGTTTCACCTGCACACTCTAGAAATACTCTCCTATGCATTTTGTGAATAGCAAGTATACCCTTAATTCTGTATTGTCTATGGAAATTTTACTTGAAATTAAAACTATCTCTGTCATATTCTTAACCTATAGGATGATTGTAGTATTACATATGAATTTTAATAGCAAGTAAAAATCTTAAATCATGTAAATTTGAAAATATTTACACATATATTTAATAATTGCAAAGTTGCCTTTTTCTGAAGTGTGTCTTTTCTGAGAAAAACTATTAAACATAATTTTAAAATCCCATATTCCAAGTTTGTCATTACTTTTTTCCATGTTTTATTTATTTATTTATTTAAATTCATATATGAGAGCAGAATGAGTTACAATTCTTATTTCACATGTAGAGCACAATATTTCATATTTCTGGTTGTATACACAGTATATTCATACCAATTTGTGTCTTCATACATGTACTTTAAATAATAATGACCATCACATTCCACCATCATTCTAACCCCATCCCCCCCTCCCTTCCCCTCCCACCCTTCTGTCCTATCTAGAGTTTGTCTATTCTTTCTATGCTCCCTCTCCCTACCCCACTATGAATCAGCCTCCTTATATCAGAGAAAACATTTGGCATTTGTTGTTTTGAGATTGGCTAACTTCACTTGGCATTATCTTCTCTAACTCCATCCATTTACCTGCAAATGCCATGATTTTATTCTCTTTTATTGCTGAATAATATTCCATTGTGTATATATGCCACTTTTTTTTTATCCATTCATATATTGAAGGGCATCTAGGTTGGTTCCACAGTTTAGCTATTGTGAATTGTGCTGCTATAAACATTGATGTGACTATGTCCCTGTAGTATGCTCTTTTTAAGTCCTTTGGGTATAGTCCGAGGAGAGGGATAGCTGGGTCAAATGGTGGTTCCATTCCCAATTTTCCAAGAAATCTCCATACTGCTTTCCATAATTGGGTGCACCAATTTGCAGTCCCATCAGCAATGTATGAGTGTACCTTTTCCCCACATCCTCACCAACACTTATTGTTGTTTGTCTTCATAATAGCTGCCATTCTGACTGGAGCAAGATGAAATCTTAAAGTGGTTTTGATTTGCATTTCTCTAATCACTAGTGATGATGAACATTTTTAAATATATTTGTTGATTGGTTGTATATCCTCTTCTGAAAAGTGTCTGTTCAGGTACTTGGCCCATTTATTGATTGGGTTATTTGTTTTTTTGGTGCTTAGCTTTTTGAGTTCTTTATATACCTTAGTGCTCTATCTGATATGTGAGGGGTAAATATTTGCTCCCAAGATGTAGGCTCTCTATTCACCTCACAGATTGTTTCTTTTGCTGAGAAGAAACTTTTTAGTTTGAGTCCATCCCATTTATTGATTCTTGATTTTAATTCGTGTGCCAAAGGAGTGTTATTAAGAAAAACCTGAAATAATATAAATTTGAAAATATTTACACATAAATTTAATAATTGCAAAGTTGCCTTTTGCTGAGGTGTGTCCTTTCTGAGAAAAACTATTAAATATAATTTTAAAATCCCATATTCCAAGTTTGCCATTACTTTAAAAAAAATGTAGATAGACACAACACAATGCCTTTATTTTTATGTGGTGCTGAGGATCGAACCCGGGTCCCGCCCATACTAGGGGAGCACGCTACCACTGAGCCACAATCCCAGCCCTTGCCATTACTTTTATCAGTCATCATTTTGATGTATTCTTCATAGCCCTACTTCCATTTGTAGGTAATTTTTTGTAGGTTTATCAATGCATAAATAATGTTATTCACAAATCTCAGTAAAATCCGTAATTCTTAACCAAATATTTACAGCTTATTTTGTACAATGATTTTCATTATCTTAAGCAAACTCTTCATTCTAGTTCAACATACATATAAAAAGAATACAAATCCTAGTGTATTCTTAAAGAATTTTCACAAGCACACTCGTCAGCCAGTCCCACATCAACAAGCAGAATAGAATCAGTGCCCTGCAGCCCTCCCAAACTCCTCCTGCCTAGTAAAGCCAAGGGTAATCACTGTCCTCAGTCATAAAACCTATTTTTTGAATGGCAATAAATGGAAGCAAAGATTATTTTCCTCCTTCACTTTTGTGTGTTTTCTTTTACTCAATGTTATCATCATCAGTTTCATCCCTGTTTATGCATGCAGCAACCATTCATTAATTTGTACTGCTGTATAGTATCCCACTATCTAAATACTTATTTATCCATGGGCTTTCATGAATAGGACTGCTCTGAACATTCTTGTGAGGTGCTCCTCCAGGTTCCAGAAATATCTGGGGTGGGGTCCTCTATATGGGGCATGGCCCTAAGAGATGAGAGTCCGTGGAAGTAGGATTAATCTCTGACTACATCAGTTAGAATAAAAAGCATTTGTCAAGTGAACAATATAATAAACAATGTAACACAAGGCACATGGACTCTAGTTTAATCAAATGAACATTAGTTCCAAAAGAAAACTACATAAGAACAAGTGAATGGGACAAAATGAATTGGGAGAAAGAGAAAAACAAATGTAAGGGAAAGAGGAAAGAAAGATCAGAGGGGTAAAAGAGTAAAAAGGGGGAGAGTCACTGATGAAGAAAATGGCATTAGAGGGCTGAACTCAGTGGTGCATACTTGTAACTCCAGCTTCCCAGGAGGCTGAGGCAGGAGGATCCCAAATTCAAGGCCAGCCTGAGTAACTTACTAAGATCTTATCTCAAAATAAAGAGAGCTGTGCTTATAGCTCAGTGGTACAACACTTGCCCAGCATGCATGAGGCCCTGGGTTTGATCCCCAGTTCTGAAAAAAAAAAAAAAATTAGGAAAGGAATAGGAGGTAGAGAATTTGGTGGCAGGAAAAGAAAATTCAAATAGAGGGTTGATTTCAATACAAACATCCTTTAAAAACTCAAGAGAAGTGAGTGACACTCCTTGTCCTACACACCAAACCCTCTCTTGGTCCTCTTTACCTGGGTCTATTCCCTCACCCCATATAGTTATCATCTTTTGGTTTGCCCTATATTTCACTTATGTTAGTTGTTTTTCTCTTCCTGTTTCCTCCTCTATGCTAGAACATAAGCTCTTCCAGGGCAGAATTCTTGTTTTGTTCCTGGACATAACACCAGCACTTAGAAGTGAAGGGCCAGTCACACATTAGGTGCTTGATAAATATTGCTGAATGGCTGAATTAAGCTGCAGTTAGTGATGCTGAATCAGGCTAACATGGTCTGAGAATGGTAATCTTCAAAATACATAAGAACAGGGCTGGGGATGTGGCTCAAGCCAGCGCGCTCGCCGTATGCGTGAGGCCTGGGTTCAATCCTCAGCACCACATACAAAAAAAAAAACCAAAGATGTTGTGTCCGCCGAAAACTAAATATACATACATATATATATAT
>NW_026000142.1:22931635-22934349 GCF_001458135.2 Marmota marmota marmota | reverse complement strand
TTTTTTTTTTTTTTTTTTTTTAGATCATTTGATCCAGGACTGAGCTCCTTTGTCCTCACTTAAAACTTTCCCAGGGCACTCTTCTCTCCATCTCTCCTAGTGTTAACATCTTGCATAGTGACTATATAATATAAACCCAATTGGTGTTTTACAAACCATAGAGCTTATTCACATTTTATCAATTACACGTCCTCCTCCTCCTCTTCTTCTTCTTTTGGTAACTCTATGCAATGTTATCCCTTGCACAACTTCATATAAACAACTGAACCACAATCAAGCTTAACTACCCTGTCAATACAAGACTTCTTCTGAGGGCTCCCTTTTTAAAAATATTTTATTTTTTTTATTAGTTCATTTTGGTTATAAATAATATTAGGGTTCACTTTGACATAATTATACAAGCATGGAAGATAATTTAATACAATTCAGTCCCCAGTTCTTGCCCTTTCCATCCCTCTTCCCTCCCCTGTTCCCTTTCCTCTACTGATACACTTATTTATAGTTTTTTTTTTTTAATTAGTGCCTTGTGGATGTATATGAAAGTGAGATTCACTGTGGTATATTCATATATGGACATAGGAAAGTTAGGTCAGATTCATTCCCAGTTCTTCCTCAGGTCCCTTTTTCAAAAAGCACTCCCAAGTGCAGATACACCTTGCCACCATCACCACCATGATGTGAACAAGGACATTTTGAGTTGGAAGAGCACTTCTGGTATTAACCTTCCTGTGGCCAGGTTAGGTTAAATGCCTGCTACTCTACTGCACTGTACTATACTGAAAGGTGAAGTACTGGGGACTGAATTGAAGCCAATTGTATTTCATGTTTGTATGATTATGTAAAAATGAATCCTAATATTATTTATAACTAAAATGAATTTTAAAAATTTAAAAACTTGTTTGCAATGATTTCTAGTGAGCCTCCAATGAGAAAATATTTTTTCTCTGCAACTTCATTTCTACCCACTACTATCCCAGGCATGGAGGAGCTCCAGGCCATATAGCAGGAACATGTAAATGTCACTTTTTACATGTGATGAAATGCTAAAAGTCCTTGACCAAACAGTACTGCAAGCTAGGGAAGTCTTCAGAGAAGAGGTTTTCTTTAAGGCATCTGTGAACTAGGTGACACTGCCCCAACACTTGAGGATAGTTCTTATCTCTATGTGATGATCAAAATAGCCAAGCCTACTTTCCCCAGTTGAATTCATTTCCTAGTGCATCAATTTGTGAATCAGCACAGCAGGATCCTTTAAATTATTCCCCCCAAGCTTGTACCATATACAAAAGAAAGAGCTGGGAATCCTTCTATACTCTGGCCAGAATTATATCATGAATAGGAGAGTTCTGGATCCTTAGAACACACTTGTGAGCTCATGGCCGTTCTCCAGTAAGCTCCCCATTTAGTTGGTCAGGGAAGGAAGTAGTGAGAAACAAGACTAGAGACTGGCCTGGGGCCAGATAATGAGGGGTCTTGTATACTACATTAAGGAGCTTGGATTTTATCCTCTTTTCTGGTAAGAGATAAAGGCAAAAATGGTTGGGTTACATTACCTGACTAATCCAATCAGCTGATCTGGGTACCTAGAAATAAATTCAGAAGGTGCAATTAAACTGAATGAATGGGGCTTTTGTGTTTTAGTTTCCAAGGACAGAGTAAGAGATGAAAGCTTTCGTGATTTTGAAACAAAGGCCTTGTTCCATGATGGTAATTTTCTTTCTACAGTTCATCCTTTTAAGATAATTGCAGTATTACATTATTTATAATTACATGAGACCTTATTTTATGATCAGAAAAATAAATATGTAGAATTTAAAATATATAAAGCAAAATCAGAATCTGATTTGAGATGATGGAGTTAATATTTCCTTATAAATATGTTGTTGTTTCTATGTGGGAGTCACTGTCTTCTTCTGGTTTTATTTGCTTGTAAAAAAAAAAAAAAAAGGAACATTCAGTCCCTAAAACAAAGGAAGAATGGTTGCTTAATATTTCTGTTTAAACCAGTTATTAAATGTCTGTGACAAAATACCAGCTCTGGCAAATGAGGGCTCTGTGTTTGCTGCCACCTCATCCCAAGGAATTAAAGAGCTTGAAACTTTGGGAGTGACACTCTGCCTTTCCTCAGCCCCTCTTGTCCATGCTGGGTGGCTGGCCACATGGGCAG
Source organism: Marmota marmota marmota (assembly GCF_001458135.2). NCBI lineage: Eukaryota > Metazoa > Chordata > Mammalia > Rodentia > Sciuridae > Marmota > Marmota marmota. The sequence goes on along the minus strand of NW_026000142.1, from coordinate 22,932,182 downwards.
CCACACAGTGTGAGGAAGCTTGGGATCAAAATCTCTGGGGTCAGAGTGAGGAAACACAGAGGCCAAATTTGCCTGCTCAAGTCATAGAGGGTATTTGCTCTTTTTTGTTTCATCTGCTTCCACCCATCCTCACCCCCAGGGCACTAGTTTTTCCAGCAATTCCTCATTCATTCATCAAATGTTTACTGTGCACCTATTTTATGACAGGCACAGAAGTAGAGGCTGTGTAAGAGACTGTTATCAAGTCTCTTTTCTCATGAAACTTTAATGTGAAGTGATCAACAAAGAAGTAAACAACAGAGGATTAGTTCCAGACTTCCACAGATACCAAAATCCATAGATGCTCAAGTCTCCTCTGTAAATGGTGTAATATTTACAGATAACCTACACACATCCTCCTATATACTTTAAATCAACTCTATATTAATTATAATACTTAATACAATGTACATGCTATGTAAATATAGCGGTTTTACTGTTATTTTGTTTAGGAAATAATTACAAGAGAAGTCTGTACATAAGACACAGTTTCTCCTCCCCCTCCCCC
>NW_026000142.1:22851681-22931610 GCF_001458135.2 Marmota marmota marmota | reverse complement strand
ATCCCCTGTGTGCCTTGAGAGACGCCGACCACTCCGTCTCTTTATGAACTCCCACCTTCACCCCATACACAGATTGCAGAATCACATCAGTTACACATCCATTGATTTACATATTGCCATACTAGTGTCTGTTGTGCTCCGCTGCCTTTCCCATCCTCCCCTCCCCCCTCCCCTCCCCTCCTCCTCCTCCTCTTCTTTTGGTACTAGGTATTGAACCCAGGGATGCTTAACCACTGAGCCACATCCCCAGCCCATTTTTTCATTTTTTTATTTTGAAACAGGGTCTCACTAAGTTGTTTAAGGCCTCACTAAGTTACTGAGGCTGCCTTTGAATGTGAAATCCTCCTGCCTCAGCTTCCAGAGCTGCTGGGATTATAGGTGTGCACCACCTTATCAACCATTTTTTATTTTTATTTGACACAAAACTGCACATATTTATGGGGTACAACATGGTATTTTAACACATGTATACAATATGTAACTATCAGGTTAAGGTAACTGGCATAACCCATCACCTCAAACATTGATCATTTCTTCGTGTTGGGAACATAAAATATTCTCTCTCTACCCCTTTTAAAATATACAATGAATTGTTGTCAACCATAGTTACCACATTTTTCAAATACTTTCCATTGTGGTTGGTTGACTCCATGGATGCAGAGCTAGTGAATATAGAGGGCTGACTGTACAAATGACATGTGTGGTAGAGGCTTTGAAGATGACACATGGAGGGCAATGATCAAAAACAACAAGGGTGGAAGGACTAAGCTTACTCCCAGAGGAGAGAGTATTTATGGGAGGATTAGTATGTAGAGGGGGTGGGGGCGGAGCTCTTAAAACAGAGGGAACTGCGCAGGATCTTGAGACAGGAAAGAAGTCAATTGGGAGGGGTGTTGAATAGGAAAGGAAAGATCAGCAGATCTGGAATGTAGTGAGAGGAAGGGAAGGTGAGGGGGCTGCCAAGGCAGAATCCTCGGCATCCAAAAGCTTGTTAACCAGAAGGCAGTAAGAGGCTTTACACTGGGGAAAATATGGTCAGATTAGCATTTTAAAAGATTATTCTGAGAGAAATTCAGACTTGTCTGTTACTGTGTGCAGAGTGTTATCTCCCACAGGATACACAAGGAACAGAACAAACTGGGTGGCGGAGGACAGAGTGGGAAGCGGAATTTTACTGTTGACTCTTTAATAACTCCTGATTCTGTAACATGGAAAAGCACATATATTCCAAGGCTGGAAACAGGAACAGGAAGTAGGCTAAGGTAGAGGTCCGAGGTATGTGAAACATACTCAGGAACTAATTTAGTGATCAAAGAGGCGAGAAAAAGGGGAGGAATTGAGGAAAAGGAAAAAATCTTCCCTCCTTGCTTGAAAATTCTGGATTGAGCAACTAAGTAAATGGAGATGATAATTACTGAAATTGGGGAGAGCTGAAAAGGGAGTTTGGGACACACAGCTCTGGAATTTCTGTTTAGAGTGGCTTATGGGTGACTAGCTAGTTGGAAGTAGAGGCTAAGAGAGATGTGTATTGAATGTGCATTTAAATAGCATTTATATCAGCAGGATAGGATTTATTATACTGCAGTAACCTAAAACACACACGTGTACACCATGCTTCTGAACTAAAAAAAGCAAAAACCTTAATGATCTATATAACAAAGTTTTTTTTTTTTTTTTCCTTGCTCAAACTTTTCTGCAGGTCCAAGTGACTCTTAGGGATATTATGTTACTTCACAGGATGCCTCAACATTCCAGGCTGTTTAGCTCTTAGACATCTACATAATCTCCTTGGTACAAAAGAAGGTGGGATGGGTGGGAAAGTGGGGGAGGGGTAGAGGTTGGGGTTGGGGAGGTGAGAGAGTGGGGAGCTGCTTTAAAGAGTTCTGTCCAGAAGCAAAATGTAACTTTCATTTACATTTCAGTGGCCAAAGTAAAGGACATGAATAAATATAATCCTTCCAAATGTCTAGGAAGGGAAAGAGAATTAAAAATATTGTGAACACAAATAAAGTTTGTCAATGACATTTTATCTATGTATCAAAGAATGGGGTAGGGGTTATGAGAAGACATGGCAACCTGCTGGTCAGTGTTGGGTTGTGTGTATACACGAGAATTCCAATTCTGAACATGTTCAATTCAAGATGCCCTAGAACAAATTAATTAACTAATTAAAAAAAATTCAAGATGCCTTTGCGCAAGTGAAGGTGTCAAATAAGCAGCTAAATCAAAAGCTCAGAAGACAGACAAGGACTGTAGATATAAACCTGGAAGATTAAAGCAAGTATCTGAAGTTGGATAGGAGTATGAAATCTAGTGATATATATTGGTGTGGTTAGGGGTAAGACTACTGAAAGTTGTGGAAGGCTGGATGTGACTCTGTGATGGAGTGCTTGCCTATCCCAGAAGGCTGTGGGTTCAATCCCCAGCACTGTAAAAAAGAGTGGGAGAGGAAAGAGTGACATTAAAACTAAGGGAAAAGAGCTTTAAAAGCTATGTGTTTGGCTCTTATCAAAATAGCCTCCTCCACTTGGGCAAGGGATCCTTCTCCTGCCTCCTGATTCTTCCTTCTCTGCTGAATCATAACTGCTAGCACTTAAACATGCTGTATTAACATCTTCCATTTTATAAAGCAAGACTCACCTCTTCCCTTTTTTTTTTTTAAAAAAAGTTCTAATTAATTATACATGATAGCAGAATGCACTTTGATTCCTTGTACACAAATGGAGCACAACTTTTCATTTCTCTGGTTGTACACGATGTAGAGTCACACCATTTGTGCAATCATACATGTACCTAGGGTAATGATGACCTTCTCATTCTACCATCTTTCCCACCCCCATACCTCCTCCCTTCCCCTACTCCCATCTGTCCAATCCAAAGTTCCTCCATTCTTCCCCCGCCCCCACCCACTGTGGATCAACATCCACAGATCAGAGAAAATATTTGACATTTGGTTTGGGGGGGATTGGCTTATTTCGCTTAGTATGATATTCTCCAACTCCATCCATTTAGCTGCAAATGCCATAATTGTAATCTCTTTTAATGCTGAGTAATATTCCATTGTGTACATACATATACTACAGTTTCTTTATCCATTCATCTTTTGAAGGGCATCTAGTTTGCTTCCAGTTTAGCTATTGTGAATTGAGCTGCTATAAACATTGATGTGGCTGAATTACTATAATATGCTGATTTTTAGTCCGTTGGGTATAGACTGAGGGATAGCAGGGTCAAATGGTGGTTCCATTCCAAGTTTTCTAAGGAAATCTGCATACTGCTTTCCAGAGTGGTGGCACCAATTTGAAGTGTCACCAGCAATGTATAGGTGTACCTTTTCCCCTGCATCCTTGCCAAACTTACTGTTGCTTGTATTCTTGATAACTGCCATTCTGATTAGAGTGTCACCTTTCCCTCTTTGTTCTAACCACCATTATATCACAAAGTTTATGACTATTTTTCCAATTCTTTCAACATTCCATGTTCTTCAGTACCTTTGCACTAAACTCTTCTCACCACCTAGCTTCCCCTCCTACCCAGGTTGTACTGAAGATTAATTCTTTTTCATATTTCAGGTCTCAGATTAATATCTATCATCTTCCTAAAGAGGCATTCTTTGATGATTCTATATAAACCAACCTGCCCTGCTCTATCACATCTCCCTGCTCTATTTACTTCATAGTATTTACACTGATCTGAAATCATTATTTGTTTACATGTAAACTATCAGTTTTACCCCACTAGAGAGCAAGCTCCAAGAGAATATAAGGAAAGCTTAGTTGGGGTGGAAGATAAGTTTGGGAACCATAAAGAGTTGTTATTTTCTCCCAAAGGGTCACCTTTTCAGCAATTTTAGGACAATGTTGATAGGAAAATTGTTAATACTATGATGAAATAGCATTTGAGCAAGCAGTCAGAAAATCAGGTTGTGATAGCACAGTAGCCAAAGGGTAGTACCTGACCTACCAACCAACATTATAGGACTCAGTATCCTACTTGTTTGGGCCCCAGGCCAGATAACCCTGCTGTTATAAGTTGACTACACCCTTAAGGCAGTACCTCATTTATCTGTACATCATAGTACATAGAACAGTGTTGAGTTAAGTGTTCAATGGTTACTGAATAAAGTTCTGTGAAGACAAAGGTTGTACAAAAATCTCTGGCATTCAGCAGGGTCTTCTCCAAATCATACCATTCTATAGAATTTGAAGGAACAGATTTCTACAAAATGAAAGCCTTAGTTGTTTGTCTCACCATACTTGGATACAGAATCAGAGGGTTTCTCAGTTTGCTAACCCCGGCATCAAATAGGGTCTGGGAATCACAAACACAATATTTGACTTGTAAGGCATGCTTTGGGTAATTATTATGGATTCAGTTCTTAGTTTGGAGGCCACAATATATTTATACTTATTTGAACACATTGTGTTATTGTTATTTGTCTCTTCATGACTCCCCAACTTTATTTATTTATTTTTTGACTTTTTAAAAAAAAATAGACATTTTTTTTTAGAAGTTTTATGTTCACAGGAAAATTGCAAGGAAGGTACAGAGACTTCCCACATAAGCCCTGCCCCTACAAGTGGATAACCTACCCCGTAGCATCATCCCCACCAAAGGGTATATTTATTACAACTGATGAGACTACATTGACCCTTTATTATTGCCCCCATCCATGCTTTACCTTACGTTTCAGTATTAGTGGTGTACATTCACTCTATGGATTTGGACAAATTTGAAATGACATATATTGACCATAATAGTATCATACAGAGTAGTTTCTTTTAAAAAAAATATTTGTTTTTAGTTGTTGATAGACATTTATTTTATTCATTTATTTATATGCGGTGCTGAAGATCCAACCCAGTGCCTCACACATGCTAGGCAAGTGCTCTACCACTGAGCCACAACCCTGGCCCTTATACAGAGTAATTTCATTGCTATAAAAATCCTCTGTGGTTTGCCAGTTCATTCCTCCATTCTCTATTCTCACCTGTTTGTCCTTTCCTACCATTTTATGTTATCTTCTAGGAGTTTTGTAGTTTTGCATTTAGACCTGTGGCCCATTTTAAAATCATTTTTTAAATTATTTATTTTAATTAAGTATATATGACAGCAGAATGTGTTTTGATTCATTGTACACAAGTGCAGCACAACTTACATTTCTATAGTTGTACATGATGTAGCATCGCACTGTATTAGCAGTCATACATGTACCTAGGGTAATGATGTCCATCTCATTCCACCATCTTTCCTGCCTCCATGTACTCTCCCTCCCCTTTGCCCAATCAAAATTCCTCCATTATGGGGCTGGGGTTGTGGCTCAGTGGTAGATGCTTGCCTAGAACGTGTACGGCACTGGGTTCAATCCTCAGCACCACATAAAAATATAGTAAAGATATTGTATCCACCTAAAACTAAAAAATAAATATTAAAAAAAAATTTCTCCATTTTCCCCATGCCTCCCCTCTCCCCGTTGTGGATCAGCATCCACTATCAGAGAGAAAATTCCACCTTTGGCTTTTTGGAATTGGCTTACTTTGCTTAGCATGATATTCTCCAATTCCATTCATTTAGCTGCAAATGCCATAATTGTATTCTTTTAATGCTGAGTAATATTCCATTGTGTACATATACCACAGTTTCTTTATCCATTCATCTATTGGAGGACATCTAGTTTGCTTCTAGAGTTTAGCTATTGTGAATTGAGCTGCTATGAACATTGATGTGGCTGTGTAACTATAGTATGCTGATTTTAAGTCCTTTGGATATAGACTGAGGAGTGGGATAGCTGAGTCAAATAGTGGTTCCATTCCAAGTTTTCTAAGGAATCTTCATACTGCTTTCCAGATTGGTTGCATCAATTTGCAGTCCCACCAGCAATGTATGAGTGTGTCTTTTCCCCCACATCCTCACCCACATTTGTTATTGTCTGTATTGTTGATAACTGCTACTTTGAGTGGTATTAAGATGAAATCTCAGAGTAGTTTTGATTTCTATATCTCTAATTACTGGAGATGTTGAACATTTTTTCATGTATTTGTTGATTGAATGTATATCTTCTGAGAAATGTCTGTTTAGCTCCTTAGCCCATTCATTGACTGGGTTATAGATTTAAAGATAAAAACCATATGATTATATCAATTGATACAGAGAAAGCATTTGACAAAATACAGCATCCTTTCATGTTTAAAACACTAGAAAAACTAGGGATAGTAGGGACATACCTCAGAATTGTAAAAGCTATCCATGTTAAATCCAATGCCAACATCATTCTAAATGGAGAAAAATTGGAAGCATTCCCTCTAAAAACTGGAAGAAGACAGGGATGCCCTCTTTCACCACTTCTATTCAACATAGTACTTGAAACTCTAGACAGAGCAATGAGATGAAAGAAATTAAAGGGACACGAATAGGAAAAGAAGAACTAAACTATCATTATTTGCTGATGACATGATTCTATACTTAGAGGATCCAAAAACTCTACCAGAAAACTTCTAGAATTAATTAATGAATTCAACAAAGTAGCAGGATATAAAATCAACACTCATCAGTCAAATGCATTTCTATACATTAGTAATGAATCCTCTGAAAGAGAAATTAGGAAAACTACCCCATTCATAATAGCCTCAAAACAACAACAACAACAACAAAACCACTAAAATACTTGGGAATCAACTTAACAAAAGAGGTTAAAAACCTCTACAATGAAAACTACAGAACACTAAAGAAAGAAATTGAAGAAGACCTTAGAAGATGGAAATATCTCCCATGCTCTTGGATGGGCAAAATTAATATTGTTAAAATGGCCATACTACCCAAAGTGCTATACAGATTCAATGGGATTCCAATTAAAATCCTAACATCATTCCTTATAGAAATAGAAAAAGAAATCATGAAATTCACTTGGAAAAATAAAAGACCTAGAATAGCCAAAGCAATCCTTAGCAAGAAGAGTGAAGCAGGAGGCATCACAATACCAGAACTTAAACTACACTACAGAGCTATAATAACAAAAAGGCATGGTATTTGCACTCAAATAGACTTGAAGACCAATGGTACAGAATAGAGGACACAGAGAGAAACCCACATAAATACAGTTATCTCATAATAGACAAAGATACCAAAAACATATATTGGAGAAAAGATAGCTTTTCAACAAATGGTGCTGGTAGAACTGGAAATCAATATGCAGCAAAATGAAAATAAACCCCTATCTCTCATCACACACAAAACTTAACTCAAAGTGGATCAAGGACATAGGAATTAGTCCAGACCCTATGCCTAATAGAGGAAAAAGTAGGCCCAAATTTTCATCATGTGGGATTAGGTACCACCTTCCTTAACAAGACTCCTAAAGCACAAGAAATAAAATCAAGAATTAATAAATGGGATGGACTCACACTAAAAAGCTTCTTCTTAGCAAAAGAAACAATCAATGAGGTGAACAGAGAGTCTACATTTTGGGAGAAAATTTTTGCTCCCCCACATGTCGGATAGAGCACTAATCTCTAGGATATATAAAGAACTCAAAAAATTTCCAAACTTTTGATGAAGTACAATATATTTGTAAGATTTTATTTACCCGTGACTGGTGCCACCTAGTGGGCATCATTTAAACAGGGTTGAGTCTAGAATTTTTATCTACTTGGCAATGTTGATGAAGATAGCCAAAATTCATTAAACGCTTATTTATGTTAGGCATTGGGTTAGGTGTAGCATTAATTTATTTAAATTTATTGACTAATTTAGTATCCAAAACAACATTATGGTGGTGGGAACAACTATCCCCATTTTACAGATAATGGAAACTAAGTCAAGAATTATTTAAGGTCACTCAGGAAGTAAATGGCAAGGGTAAAATTCCAGAGCCCACTGCTATACTGCTATACTAAAACACTGGGTCACCTCTTCAATTAGAGAAATCAGTACAATATTGGGAGGTAAGTGGATGTTGATGGTGTGGTTCTGTACCCTGGAGATGCTTGAAGAAGAGTTAAGTACTAACAGGTTCCAAGGAACAGTTTGCCTATCTCCTGGGTCATTAAGAAGGGGCCAAGAAATGTCCTGCACTAAATCCTGGGTAGATAAGATTTGTTCTGAATTCCTCCGGTGATTCTGGGAAGGGTGAAGGTGGACTAGGTTATCAATTTTATTGTCTCTTATTGTAGCAGATAAGCAAACAGTAACAAACAGTAGCAATAAATGGAAGAGCTGAAGTACAGTGAAGACTGATGCTCTCTTCCTACAGCAAACAAGATAGTTCAGACTCTGTTCTGACATCGTGAAGCGCATACTCTTGATAAAAGGAGAGTATGTCATTTTCTTGCCTCCAAATGAGAAGTTCATCACACTTGAGTGCACATTCTTTCTTTCTGCTGTGTAGACCTTCAGGACATTGTTAAGAATTTCCTGTGTAACTCAGGAAAATTAAGTCATTCCCAGACATATTAGTTAGCTGGGGCTGCCATAATAAAATACCACAGACTGGGTGGCTTCAGCAACACTTTGGGCCTGTGGTGGAAAGGGCAGCCCTAATTTCTGAATTACCTTTAACATATGTCTTCCCAGTTCTATTAAAATAATGTATTCATAGCTAAATAGCTGTATGGTCTTGTTCTAGAAAAATCCAAGAAGTCTTGACAGCATTCCTTGTTTTTTTTTTGTTTTTGTTTTTTTTTTAAAAAAAACCAGGGATTGAACTCAGGGGCACTTAACTACTGAGCCACATCCCCAGCCATTTTTTGTATTTTATTAGAGACAGGGTCTTACTGAGTTGCTTAGTCACTTAGGGCCTCGATAAATTGCTGAGGCTGGCTTTGAATTCAACAATTCTCCTGTCTCCGCCTCCCAAGCTGCCAGGATTACAGGTGTGTTTGACCACATCCAGCTTTTCATTTTGTCTTGACTTCTTTGTCCCCTTCAGTTCAAACTGGCAATGTCTCTCTTGGTATAATACCATCCCTATTCCTGATTTCTCTTTAAGTGGCTGATTAAGTCCAATATCACACCTTTCATCAACTGGCTGTTTTGAGACAAAGCAGGGAAGGCCCCTGATTCCCCCATCTAGGTTTCCCAGTGAATGCAAGCTTCTTTGAAATAACTGTTTTCACCAACAACCAGGTTCAGGAGCTGCTGACTCCCCCAAACCTTACCACAATCCGCAGCCCCACATATGACTAGGCCTGAACTTCAACAATGCATGAACGTTCCTGGAGTGGCAGTAATGAGTACCTCCCCCATCTTTATGGAGCCAGGTGCAGATGAACCCAACCTGCATGCAAATTGCCTTGTTGAACAAATCTGGTGCAGTGCTGAGAGCAAAGAACTAACAAGATGTGTGCAGAAACCCTGGGATCATGGGCAACAGCTGACTGTGTGCCTGTGCAAGCCTGCCTTTTTCTGTCTATATAAACTTTACTGTGTCCTCGGGGAGCAGTGTGGGGACTCTAACCTATGTGCTGTTTCACTTGTGCTTGAGCACAAGCCCCATAAAGCCTCGTTCATATGGTATTGCTTGCTTCTTGTTGATGTCTGCCTCTAGTTGAGCAAAAGAACCCTCGAATAAGCTGGTGAAACTAAAAGCTGGAATACCAAATAAGATGGTAATATCAAAGAGCTCTACTTTGTCTTTTCATTTCTATCCTGAAGTGAGAAAAAAACAACAACCCATGCTTTTGGTAACAGTTTGGCCACACTTTTAGTATTCGCAGAAAAAGTTTAATCACTTTTTGTAATATTGATAGGCTAAGAAGTTTTCAAATCTTCAAGTTCAGGTTCCCTTTGCTTAACAATTCCTTCTTCTGTCACATTTTACCGTAAGCAGTCAGGAGGAATCCTTTGAAACTTACTCAGCTACATATCCAATTTCAAGTCTCACATGTTTTACCTCCCACAAAACAGTAGTCCACTGTTGAGCCAAATTCTTTGCCACTTTATGACAAAGATCAACTTTCCTCCAATTAACAAGTTCCTCCATCAATATGTTCCTTATTCCCATTTGAGATCTCACCAGAAATACCCTTACCATCCATATTTCTAGCATATCACAAAACTCTCCCATCCTTGGGCCGGGGATGTGGCTCAAGCGGTAGCGCACTCGCCTGGCATGCGTGCAGCCCGGGTTCGATCCTCAGCACCACATACAAACAAAGATGTTGTGTCCGCCGAAAACTAAAAAAAAATAAATATTAAAAAAAAAAAAACATTCAAATAACTCTTCCATTCTTTACTCGTTACCTAGTTTCAGAGATGTTTCTACATATTTATGTTTTTTTATAGTATTACCCTGTAATGCCAGACTCGTGGGACCCCAATAGATCTCCAGGAGTCGAATTCGATGCAATCACACAAGAGTCTTTATTGCAAGCTCGAACCTGGACTCATCGAGCTGGATGCAGCGGTCCCAGGGAATGAGTCCTGGCCCTTAGTTCAGTGAGGATTTATAAGTTTTTTGGGGGGAGATACTCTATGTGTCACAATATCACACAGCAAATCATTTCATACTGCGGGAAAATCAAACAACAACTCTTAACATTGATTAGCACATTCACTGGCGGGAACAAGTTGGGTAAGCGTGATTGGTTAGTTCAAGGGGTAGATACATTTGAACTGATTGGTTTAGGCTGAGAGGGGTTGCAAGAGTGTATATGCTGAACTGCAGGGTGGCCTAATCTTGTTATCAATCACCAAAACTACTGGGAGGGTCACCTGGCATTTCAGATATTTTCCCTGATTGGTAGTTGCTAGGGAGTTGCTATGGATCTTCACTTAGCATAACTGAGTCAGGGACACCTAGCACCGAAGATCTCTCAGGTTAAACAACTCAGCAGGGTGGGTATGTGCCTAGGAGCATTCTGTGGGTTTTTCCAAGGAAAAGGGTTACACCCCCTCCCTCTGGACAGGACTTAAGGTAGAAGCTGGTTTCTCAAAAATGGAATCACATCAGTTTCTCATTCCCCCCTTTGTCTGGAAACTTGGTAACCAATCATGGTTCCCTCAGTTGGGGGTCTATTTGGGCAGGCCCTACATCTTGGTAAGATTCTTCTTCTGGGTCTAGAGTTTGATAGTGGATTCGCAGAACCATCATCTGAATTGTGTTTACTCTGTCCTTGATGAAAGCCACTTTCCAAGGACAAGGGTCCTGCCCCCTCCCTCTGGACAGGCCTTGAGGTAGAAGCTGGTTTCTCAAAAATGGAGTCACATTAGTTTCTCAACCCCAAATCTCAGTATCAAAATCTGTATTAGCTTGGGTTGTCATAACAATATACTGGGTGGCATAAATAACAGAAACTCATTTTCTCACAGTTCTGAAAGCTGGAACTACTGGATACAATATTCTTTGTCATAATTCCCCCAGCAGAAGCTCTGTACTCATTGGCTATTATCTTCTGACATTAGATGCTCTTTGCTTATTTTATTGAGTGAATGCTAAATATTGATTGGTATAACAAATTACTACTAATTTATTATAATAACTACTAATACAGTTTATTTATTTATAATAACTACTAATACAGTTCTGCCTGGATACACTACTAATTAGTGCTTTTTATCACATTTTTTTTTCTTGGAAGCTTTTAGCTAGTTGTCACATTCATTGCAAAAGTTACATTTTTTCCTAAAATTTTGACATGGCCATTTTTCTCTTTGATGACATTCTTCAGTAGGTCAACAAATATTCTGTGAGTCTCTTCTGCTAAATACTATGTATACAAATATGGATAACCAACTGACCCCATCCTCAACAAGCTTGACTTGTAGAATGGCTAAAATAAATATTCTGCTACAAAGAAGTAGAAAATCGTGTCTTAAAAGAAACAATGCTTGGGGCTGGGGCTGTAGCTCAGTGGCAAAGCGCTTGCCTAGCATGTGTGAGACACTGGATTTGATCCTCAGCACCACATAAAAATAACAAATAAAATAAAGTCCATCTACAACTACAAAAAAAGAAAAAAAAAAGAAAGAAACAATGCTTGGGTGTTCTGAAGGGGTAGTAATTCTCAAGAGGAATGAAGGAAATGAACAATTACTGAAGGCCTGATATTTGGTAAGCAATAAAGAACCTTTAGAGATGTCATCTACTTTGATCTTTAGGACAACTCTGAGGAAAGCTGTCACTGCCCCCATTTTACTGATACAAATTGAATTTAAGTAACTGCCTAATATCATACAGGGAGATTTGAGATTTTAATACAGTTCTGCCTGGATACAAAGCTCTTTCTTTATATTATCTATTCAGAGAAAGCTTGGTGGAGGTGGCATATGAGCACATATCTTAAAAGATAGGTCAGTATTAAGGTGGAGTAAGAATTATAAATCTACACCTGAAATTCTCAATGGAGACACATAATTCTTACAAACGCTCTACCTCTGATCTATAGCTCCCCTCTCAATGTAAATCATTGGTTTTTAAACTTAAATTACAACCATATAGTTAGTTTAGGGCAGTATAATCGACATTTTAAAAAAATGTCAAAATAGAAAGAGCAGAGACGATTGCATAAAAGGAAATTTCATGACACTTATGAATATATTTAGGTACATGAATTTGTGATTATGGTACTAGGCTATAATGTAAAATGTATTCCTGATAATGAGAAAGTTTTATTTATAAACCAAATATACCAGATGTTTTAGTCCATTTGTGCTACCCTAAAAAAATATCTGAGACTGAATAATCTATAAACAGAAACATATTACCCAACAGTGCTGAAGGCTAGGAAGTCCAAAGTAAAGAGATCAACAAATTCAGTATCTGGTAAGTCTTTGCTTCTAAGATGGCACATTGTTGCTCCACTCTCACATGGTAGAAAGAAGTAGAAAGGAGAACACTGTGACTTTGCACAGCTGAAGGGCAAAGGGGACAGGCAGTTCTCTGAAGCATCTTTTATAAGAGCATAAATCTCATGACTTAATCACTTCTCCAAAGATCACCACCTCTTAATACCACCATCTTAGGGTTTAAGTGTCACATATGAATTTTGGAGGAACATATATATTCAAAATGTATAATTAGAGACTAAGACTGCATGGTTTTTCCAACTGGAATGAAGTATCTAAGTTTAAGGTCAGGAAGTGTTTGGGCAAAATTTTCTCAAATACAGAAAGCAATATCAAAGACTATTTATTTACAGCATAATTGGCATAGCTATAGAGCAGTTTAATACCTGTCTTACCCTGCTTTGTTACTATACCAAAATATCAGAGACTAAATACTTTATGAAGAAAAGAGGTTTAGTTCATAGCTCTCTAGGTCCAAGGACATAGTGCCAACACTGGCTTCTGGTAAGGGCCTCATGATACATAATATCTCATGGTAAAGAGCAGGCCACACGCATGGTGGGGAGATATCACATGGTGAGAGAAGCAGCAAGAAAGAAGAAGCCCAACTTGCTTTATATCAACTCACTTTTGTGGTAACTGATCTAGTTCTACAATATCAAGAGCTCACTCCTATGAGAAAAAACATCCATCCCTCTTAATTACCTAATACTCTCAGAAAGACACCATATCCCAGTACCTTCACAATGGGGATCAAGCTTCTAGTACATGAACCTTTGAGGACAAATATATTCAAACTACAGCAATACCCTAAGCATTTTTTTTTTCAGGAGTGAGCTGAATAGAAATGGGTAGAGAAAAAGCAAGGCAATCATCTCTTAGCAGAGAAACTCTATAGAGGTACAGGTCTATCCAGTTCAAAGGATACCCACAGCAAAATTTTTCTTCTCAAAAAAGGAGGCAGGGTGCAGGATTTTGCTAATTCAAAAAGATCCTTTCCAAATGGGTACATACAGTTCCAGCCCCAAAGGATGTAATCTCCTTAAAGAGATAAATGGGAAAATGCCTTCAACCATCAGCATTCATTTCTATTAGTCTTCATTTCTATCTGTCTTTTTAAAATGTTTTATTTATCTGTTTATTTATTTTTATGTGGTGCTGAGGATCAAACCCAGGGCTTTGCCCATGCTAAGGGGAGGCGCTCTACTGCTGAGCCACACCCCCAGCTCTCTATCTTAATCTCTGAATTTGTCTTTTGGCCATTATCTGATGGTGTGTAGAAAGCTGACTACCATACATTGAAAAGGCATCCATCTACCCAGTGCACCTTACTCATCCATTTTAATCAAACATATAGTAACTATGTTAACATATGGTAAATATTATTTATCCTGATCAGTATTTTTTTTTTTTTTTTTGGTGTTACTGAGGATTGAACCTAGAGCCTTGCATATGTGAGGCGATTGTTTTACCACTGAGCTAAATATATGCTCGGCCCTTTTTTAAATTTTGAGACAGGCTCTTGCCAATTTACCCAGGCTAGCCTTAAACTTGTGATCCTTCTGCCTCAGCTGCCTAAGTGGCTGGTATTACAGGCTTGTGACATTACACCGAGTTCCATTGGTTCTTTTATGAACTGTTCATTAAGAAGTGCCAGCATTTTGTCCATGGTTTCCTGGTCAACTGTTTTTCTCTTAGTCTAATAGTATTGATTTACTACCTCCTTCCCAAATTTAAAATTTGCTTTTTGTTTTTTAATGTATCTTGTTGAATTATGTTGTTTAAATGACCACACCATCCTAGGCTTTATTATATATTCTATTTTCCAAATCTTACTCTGAAATCTCACTTTTTCAAGGTTCCCTACAATCTTACCTTATTTTTACTACTCCCAAACATGGATCAAAAGTACAAGTCAAGCTGATCACAGCCCTTAATATAAGCCATAACAATTCTCACATCTGTACCCATTCTCTTCCCTGAATGATGTGCCGGTCACTGCTCTCTTCTTCTCCAAATTTTATCTGTTCATCAAGGTTCAGCTTAAGTTACTTCATAAATCTACTTTAATACTCTCAATCCCACTGCTTACTACTTTCTCTAAAAGTGGGCAGCATTGCATTTCCTTGAAACATTTAGAATTTAATTATATGGGTCTTCAACAATTTCTATAAATGCTATGCTGTGTGGTCCGTAAGGTAGGGACTATTATTTACACAGCTCTTGCCTTTGTACAAAAATTGAAAGAGCAGTAGGAAATGAAGATTATTGTCCTGACTTGGCACTGAGGAAACAAGCTACTCCTCAGTAACTCTCTGATATTCACTCTATTTTTCTCATAGCATAAACAGTACTAGGTAAATGGAAGGCTACCAAGACATCTTGAAGACCATTATCTTATAGTTTGTAGATTAGTAGTCTGTCAATAAGAGGAAAATGGGGCCAGGCACCTGTAATCCCAGCAGTTTAGAAGACTGAGGCAGGATTGTGAGTTCAAAGCCAGCCTCAGCAATTTAGTAAGGCTCTAAGCAACTTCATGAGACACAATCTCTAAATAAAATATAAAAAAGGGCTGGGGATGTGGTTCAGTAGTTATGCACCCCTGGGTTCAATCTCCAGTACCAAACCAAACTAAACAACAACAACAAAAAGGAAATATGCACCTCAGTGCTTCATATTGTCCACTGCACATTGACTTTTCACTTTTATAAACTTTACGTCAGTATCATTCTATAAAAATAAATGTTAACATCAACTCTTAAGAAAAAAATTGTGACTGATTACAACTTACAGGCCAGTAATAAGGGATGTTAGTGGGTAGTAATAAAATTCTCTGTACAGTCTCACTTATCAATTTGTCACAGTGCTACTGCATTGGTAAAGTGAGGCAACCACAATTAAGGTGGGGGGATGATTATAGAGCATAATTCAAAAACAATGCATAAAAATGACAGATTTCGAGTAAAATGAATATTTAATATTTGATCAAATTTAAAATAAGTGACTCTTGCTTCAGCCAATTTCATAACTTAATACACTATAAAATGCTTATAAAACTTCTGATTTGCTGATTAAATTATATAAAATACAATTTACGTTGTAAGCAGTGATGCAAGCCTCTAACCCCAGCAACTTGGGAGGCTGAGGATTGCAAGTTCAAGACCAGCCTTAGTAATTTAGCAATGTCTTAGGGAGACCCTGTCTCAAAATAAAAAATTAAAAGGGATGGGGATGTGGCTCAGAGGTTAAGCACCTCTGGGTTCAATTACCAGTACCACCTCCTCAAGTACAATTTAAAAGCTCTTTTTAATTCTTTAGCACCAGTGGACACTAATGATAACATCATTCTGAACCTAGATTTGCATCAACCTTAAGTTTAATCGATAGAGATCAGTTTGATAGGGGAAGAAAAAAAGAGCACTTTTTGGGTGGAAACTATCTCCCAGAAAACCCTAAATTGGTGAATAATACTCAACCACATCAGTATCATATTTAGAGAAATAGGAAGGTATGGAGGAAGTGTTTTAAGTTTCCTCCAGACCCCAAGCAAAAATGCCAGCAATTGAAAGCATCCTGAAAAACACTCAGTAGAAAGAACTTCACATTTTAACAAAATTAATAATGACTTGTGTTCATAAATGTCCATCTAGTCCAGAATATAAGTACAATCTTGTATATAAGAGGGAAATAAAGTAAGACTTTAAAAGATCCCACTAAAACAATCACCAATAACATGGTGCAGTTACAGTACTGATCATCATAGTTATTCATAGCTGTTACAGTACAACTACACAGATATAGGTCATTGTTACACAACTTTATTAGGAATTCAGTACCGTCAAAACATTTCTATAAGAGGTCAATGTAATAATCTTTTATCGATCTAGGAATTCTGGCACTGAAAGTGTGAATAACCCAAAGTAATGTCGTCACCAACGGACAAGAATAGAACCCAAATCCCTTGACTCCCAAGCTGTGTTTTCCATTAATTGTGCTCCTTTCTACTCATCTGAGAGCATCAAGTATAAAGGGTTAGGGAAAGGAGTGGACACAAATGAGCCAAATCTGCGAGGTGGAGACTGCACTGGAAGTCCTAAGGAATCGCCATTTGACACTTTCCTTTTGTTTTGGCTGAGCAAGATGAAAGCAGCAACCACAAACCCCTGGGACCAAGAACTGGAACTAGGTACTGCCTGTTGTGGTTTAACTCTCTCTTTCTCCAGTGAGGCCTTTCCTCTTTAACCTCTCTTCCGGCCAAGCCCTAGTGCTCTCATCACGCCCCTGGTCTTGATCCTCTCTTCTTCCGTCTCACTCTGCACGTTACTGCTAGGTGTCCCTGTAAGGGGAGGCAAGGGCGCCTCGCTCGTCCTCCAGTCCTTTAAGCGTCCGGAGGGTTCGAAGCGCCGCCGGAGTTTCCCTAGATAATGAATGGTAGTCAAGCACTGTAAACGTGTTTCAACTGTTAGAGGAACTTCGGAGGTGGGAACCGGGGAACTGTCTGCTCTGCGTGGGTCTAGGCAGCCCGTCAGGACAAAGCGAAATTTAGACTATAAGCACAGAGCTTCCCTCTAGCCGGGAGCTTCCCCCAGCTCAGCGATTCCCTGGGCAACCTCCCACTGGAGGACGCCTGCAGGAGCGCGCTGTTTACACCTTCCCTAGAGCAGGAGGAGGTAAAGCAGCCCTCGCGGACCCGAGGGGATTCCAAACCGTTACTCCGCCCGCTGGGGTGGGGCCATCCCAACGGCCGAGCATGCGCGCTAAGCCAGCCGGCTCCAAGACACTACAAGTCCCACAAGGCAACGCTCTGCGTGGGCAGGCGTCTGCCTTAGCCGCCCCAAGCTTATTCCTCTAGCTACTACCGCTCTCCGGCCGCCGCCGCCCCCCAACCCCCTGGCCCCATCTATTCCCTTCCCACGCTAAAGGCTACTTCCTCTTTGAGGCAAACGGGAAGCCTTAACAATCTCAATACAGAAGCTCCCGGCTCCGCTTGCCTCTGCCTGGACTATGCCTGACTCCCTCATCAGAGAAGGGTGGTGGAGGCGCGAGAAGGGAGCTCTTGCAGGGCAAAGTGGGGCAAACCGGCCACACTTCCGTCTTCTGGGCTCCGGAAGGTAGCGCGCACGCGCTCGTTGCGACTTCGGCTCGGTTGACTTCCGCTCCCACTGTGCCCTGCGAGCCGAATCATGGATCACACTGGTAAGGAGGCGGAGGCAGTGGGGGTCCCAGTTTCATGCCCCCTTGGCTAGTCTGGGACTGGTCGTCCAGCGGGCAAAAGGGGTTACGCTTGCCCCACAGCACTGGGGTGTGGCGGTGAGGAAGAAATCTCATAGACCCTCTTCCCGTGCCCCGCAGGGCCTGCTGCTTCTCGGCCTACCCTCCGGTGCGGTACCTCCATCCTCGGTGCCGGCAACAACCGCTTCTGTGTCTGGTTTTGCTGAGCTCCCAGCTGGGACAGTGGGCGGCGTATCTTTTATTTATTTAAACTCAACACAGTTGCTCTGCCCTAGGTTATGGGGTACTGGTGGGTGGACACCAGCGGTGATTGAAGTCTCCTTGCGCTGGTAGTTAGTTGAAGACTTCCTGCTCTCAGCTTTAGGCGGGTGCTGCAGTTATTTCTTGTTTGTCTCTTCGGTCCATCATGGATTAGAGGTTACAGAAGGGAAGGGAGTCGGATATAGTTTTCCAATTCATAAACAGAGCAGCTAGAAATTTCCACCTAAGCCTAAACCATGCCTATGCTTCGGCTGTGGTCTTTTCTCATCATCAGTTGAGGCCACTTATATAGGAACACAAAAGATCAAGACATTCTCATCCCTATCGCCAAGGGTAGCTCCACCTCTTGTTAGGTGTTATGTGCTTCGCTTTCTTGTGGTTCTTGGATGTTGAATGAGGCACTTGAAGTTAGTAAGTGCTTCAGTTACATCGATCATAGCACACGTAGGGGGAATAGACTTTTTCTTAAGCATTGATCTGAATGTTCTCAATCATCAGCTACATATTTATTGAGTGTGTGTACATACATGTTTATTTATGCCGGATATGTCTAGATACTTGCAGGCCTGAAGATGGAATGATGAAGGAGTTAACAATAGAACTAGGTTCTTTTCCTCTTGGACATTACATCCTGCTGGGGAAGACAGTCAGTCACACACATTCTCATTCCCCCCACCCCCATATATATATAAACTCGTTTACATATTATTACAGATTGTGGTGAATGCCTTCAAGGAAAACAAATGCTGTGGAGTAGGAAGTTTCAGAGAGAATGGGCAGGGAAGGTCTTCTGGGAAAGGTCAGTAGTTGAGACTCATGTATAAGAAGAATCTAGCCATGAAATAAAACAGAAGGAACATTTTCAGCAAGTTCAAAGACTCCAGGATAGGAAAATGTAGAGAATGCCAGTTGGTTGTGGCCTAGTTGGCAAGGGAAAAAGAGCCCTAAGTTGAGGTTGCAGAGGAAGTCTAAGTCACCACCTTCAGGACTTTGAAAGGTACATTAAAGAGTTTAATTTTAGTTTGAGTGAATATGAAGTCTCTGAATAGAAGTAAAAGAAGGAACATAATCTTAAATATATAATGGACTGTTTTGTGGAAGTCAAGAATAATAGAAAATAGACAATTTAGGAGGTCATTGTAGTAGACCAGAAAGGAGGCTTGGTTTAGTGAAAATGAAGTGATGGAGTACTTGCCTAACATGCAGTTCACAAGGCTCTGGTTTGAATCCCCTGCACCACCACCACTACAACAACAAAAGGTGGAGAGAGGTGGGATGAGGGGCGAGAAAGGGCAGATGCAATAGATGTTTTGGTGGTAGAGCTCAAGCACCTGCTAATGAATTGATTTGGGGGTATGGGAGAGAAATGCCTGGGCTTCTGGTTTCAGTGGAAGTTAGGAATTTGGGAACAAGAATTTGGTTTTGGACTGCTGGGTATGAGATGTATATTGATATAGGATGGGCGGTACCAAATGGAGCTCAGAGGAAAGATATGGACCAAAAATATATATTTGGGAGTTAATACCTTATAGTTGATCTCTTTAAAGCATGAGCATGGGAGAGATCATTTAGTGAGAGGCGTATAGAAAAGAAGAGGGCCTAGAACCAGGCTTTAAGGAATTCCAGAGTTTGGAAAATATATAGAGTTGAAACTCTGGAGTCTTGAGGGTAGGGTAACAAATGTGTGATTTTAGCAAAATATTTCTCCTTTATCCTGTTACTGGAACTGGGAGTGAAGTCCCTTTTACAGTTTAGAAGTTGTTATATTAGGAAATCTGAAAATGGATGGGTGTGTAAGAGGCTTTATTCTAATTTTAAACTTTTTAACTTAAAAGTTTGCATGGGAAATAAAAGTTAATTTCTTTTTGAGACCTTCTCCTTAATGTTTCATATCAGAAGACAGTACCAGTTGCTATACACTGATTGTGAGGAAGAAACTTTTGTGAAAGTTTCAGATATCAGAGTTCATAAACATGAATTTGATGACAATCACAAATAAGCCATTGACAAATGAGGAAATGCTTAGTTAATTGAAGACATCATGACAGAATAGGCATCTTGAGAATGATTTTAATATCAAAGGATCAAGTGGTCTTTGGAAAAATTGGTGAAACCCTTGAATATTAGTGCAAAAATGACCCGTTGTATATATGGTCATGCGTAAAATTGAAATGTAAAATGAAGTATTTTAAGGAGAAAAAATTTTCCATGAAACAGTTAACACTTGATTCATTCTTTGGTCACTCATATGCATTGTTGAATTAGCACCTTTGTAAAGTAACCTAAATTTTGTAAAATATTTCTTTGTTCCTTTTATTCAAGATAAAAATCCAAAACCTTTTTAAGCTACATAATAAAAAGTGCTGTTTCTTGTAAGGTGAATTCACCATAAATGGCCAGTTATCTTTAGTTTTCTCTTTGAATAATATCCAAGGACTTTGTTACTATGGACTGTATGTTTAGTTATTAATTCAAAAGGAAATTGTATTGTATGTTTTGATCCTTAATTTTAAAAAGACACAAACCAAAAAAAAGTTCCTCAAACAATCCCAGATTGTTGTCACTGTGAAGTGTTCTACTTTAGAACTTGAAATTTGTGAAGCAAACAGCAAAGTTTTAAGGGGCAGCAGGCTCTTGCACATGGCAAGCTGGCTATGTGATCAACAATAAGAGACCTCAAGTGTTCAGGGTGGTGTGAAAAGAACTTGTAATGAAGTGTTGGTATTTTCATTCACAAAGGTAAAACCCTTAAGAATCCTTTTGATAGCTGAAGGACAATATTAACTCTTTTTTAATAATTGGAAAGTCAGGAATACTTTTTAAGAAAATTGTTATTTAGAAATATCTGCCTTTTGGCTGTTGCATTGCTTTAAGTATTTTTACATAAATAAACAAATGCATTGAAAATGAATGAAATACATTAATCAGCTTGTTAGTTCATTTAGTGAAATGTTGAAAATTGATAAAGTTGGAAAAGTTGAATTTATTCTAATTCAAGAGTTTAGCTAACCATGTAATCCCTTTTTCATATCCCCCTGCAAGATTACCTGTTAAAAAAGTAGAAAGTAGACTGAAAAAATTCAAAATAATCATTCAGGACCTATTTTAACACAAAAAGTGTACATGTAATACAGCCTTGGAGGTCATTGGTACTGAGTTACTACTTTTGTCTTTACTCATAATTAATATGGACAGTTTATTTGTTTTGATTGTAATATTGTTTGCAGGGGCAGTTATACAACTTTGTTCAATAACTTATGTTTAAAACATAATTTAAAATTTTTGTTTCTTTGTATTTCTCATTTTAGAGCATTTTCCTTTTTGACTCTAGGTAAAGTTGATTATTTTCTGTGTTATAATATCTTTTCATTTACTTGAACAAAGGTAACTCTTTAAGCTCTACATGAGTTGGTTCTATGAAATAATAATGGAACATAAGTTAATTTGTTTCATAGATGATAACAAGCAGAGGTGTCATTTGTTTAGACTTAGATAGATGGAGTTAGAAACCTTGCATCCTCCTAGATTATAATTTTCCAATACAGTGCTAAGAATAACTCAGTGTATCTCTAGAAATGTTGTAGTACAAATTATTGCATGTTTCTGTTATTACGGGGTATAATAAATTTTTACTTTATTGCTCAACCCTTTTCCTTCATTTTAGGCTGAAGGAAATAATCTCTTTAAAACTGACTTCATTTTCAGATGCATTATTTAATTTTGCCTTCATCAGGGTTAGTTTTTTTTTGTTTGTTTTTTTCAGTTTTATTGGTTACCCTAATGTAAACTTAGCAACTTTATTGACTGTCTACGTGGCAAGCTTGACAGGAGATAGGGATGGTTTTGTTTCTTTTCCTTTTTCATTTTTTTTTAAATTCTCATGGTTACTTTTTTTAAAAAAAATATTTAATTTGTTTTACATGACAGCAGAATGCATTTGAATTCATAGTACACATAGAGCACAGTTTTTCATATCTCTGGTTGTACATAAAGTAGAGTCACACCATTTGTGTCTTCATACATGTACTTAGGGTAATAATGTCCATCTCATTCCATCATCTTTCCTACCCCCAAACCCCCTCCCTTTCCTTCCCTCCTTTTGCCCTAATCAAAGTTCCTCTATTCCTTCCATGCTCCCCCTCACCCCCATTATGTATCAGCATCCACATAGCAGAGAAAACATTTGACATGATATTCTCCAACCCCATCCATTTAGCAGCAAATGACATGACTTTATTCTCTCTTAATGCTGAGTAATATTTCATTGTGTATATATACACCACAGTTTACTTATCCGTCTATTGAAGGGCATCTAGGTTGGTTCCACAATTTAGCTTTTGTGAATTGTGCTGCTATAAACATTGGTGTGGTTGTGTCACTATAGTATGCTGTTTTTAAGTCCTTTGGGTATAAACCAAGGAATGGGATAGCTGGGTCAATTGGTAGTTCCATTCCAAGTTTTCTAAGGAATCTCCATACTGCTTTCCAGATTGGTTGGACCAATTTGCAATCCCACCAGGAATGTATGAGTATGCCTTTTTTTCCACATCCTTGTCAACATTTATTGTTGTTTAAATTCTTAATAGGTGCCATTCTGACTGGAGTTAGATGAAATCTTAGAGTAGTTTTGATTTGCATTTCTCTAGTTGCTAGAGATGTTGAACATTTTATCATATATTTGTTGATTGACTGCATATCATCTTCTGAGAAGTGTCTGTTCAGCTCCTTAGCCCATTTATTGATTGGATTATTATTATTATTATTATTTTTGGTATTAAGTTTTTTGAGTTCCTTATATATCCTAGAGATTAGTGCTCTATCTGATGTGTGTGTGCTAAAAATTTGCTCCCATTTTGTAGGCTCTCTCTTCACCTCACTGATTGTTTCTTTTGCTGAGAGGAAGCTTTTCAATTTGAATTCAGCCCATTTATTGTTTTTGGATTTTATTTCTTGTGCTATAGGAGTCTTGTTAAGGAAGTCGGGGCCTAATCCAACATGATAAAGACTTGGGCCTACTTTTTCTTCTATTAGGCACAGGGTCTCTGGACTAATTCCTAGGTCCTTGATCCATTTTGAGTTGAGTTTTGTGTGTGGTGAGAGGGGTTTATTTTCATTTTGCTGCATGTGGATATTCAGTTTTCCCAGCACTATCTGTTGAAGAGGCTATCTTTTCTTCAGTGTAAGTTTTTGGCACCTTTGTCTAGTATGAGATAACTGTATTTATGTGGGTTTGTCTCTGTGTCCTCTATTCTGTACCATTGGTCTGCAAGTCTATTTTGGTGCCAATACCATGCCTTTTTTGTTACTATTACTCTGTAGTATAGTTTAAGGTCTGGTATAGTGATGCCACCTGCTTCATTCTTCTTGCTAAGGATTGCTTTGGCTATTCAGGGTCTCTTATTTTTCCAGATGAATTTCATGACTTCTTTTTCTATGAGGAATGTATTGGGATTTCAATTGGAATTGCATTAAATCTGTATAGTACTTTTGGTAATGGTCATTTTGACAATATTAATTCTGCCTATCCAAGAACAAGGGAGATATTTCTATCTTCTAAGGTCTTCTTCAATTTCTTTCTTTAGTGTTCTGTAGTTTTCATTGTAGAGGCCTTTCACCTCTTTTGTTAATTTGATTCCCACGTATTTTAGTGTTTTTTTTTTTTTTTGGTTTTTTTTTTTTTTGAGGCTATCGTAAATGGGGTGATTTTCCTAGTTTCTCTTTCAGAGGCTTTGTCACTATACAGAAATGCCTTTGATTTATTGGTGTTGATTTTTATATCTTGCTACTTTGCTGAATTCATTTATTAGTTCTAGAAGTATTCTGGTGGAATTTTTTGGATCCTCTAGGTATACAATCATGTCATCAGCAAATAGTGATAGTTTGAGTTCTTCTTTTCCCATCCATATCCCTTTAATTTCTTCCATCTGTATAATTGCTCTGGCTAGGTTTTCAAGAACTATGTTAAATAGAAGTGGTGAAAGAGGGCATCCCTGACTTGTTCCAGTTTTTAGAAGGAATGCTTTCAATTTTTCTCCATTTAGAATGATGTTGGCCTGGGGCTTAGCATAGATAGCTTTTACAATGTTGAGATATGGTCCTGTTATCTCTAGTTTTTCTAGTGTTTTGAACATAAAGGGGTACTGTATTTGTCAAATGCTTTTTCTGATCTCTTGAGATGATCATATGATTCTTTAGATATATTGATGTGATGAATTACATTTATTGATTTCTATATGTCGAATCAATCTTGTATCCCTTGGATGAACCCCACTTAATCGTGTATTTGATTTGCCAGAATTTTACTAAGAATTTTTGCATCTATGTTTATTAGAGATATCGGTCTGAAATTTTCTTTTTTTGATGTGTCTTTGTCTGGTTTTGGAATCAGGCCTTTGATACTGGCCTCATCGAATGAGTTTGAAAGTGTTCCCTCTTTTTCTATGTCATAGAATAATTTGAGGAGTGTTGGTTTTAGTTCTTCTTTGAAGGTCTTGTAGAACTCAGCTGTGTATCCATCTGGACCTGGGCTTTTCTTGGTTGATAGGCTTCTGATGGCATCTTCTATTTCATTGCTTGAAATTGATCTGTTTAACTTGTGTATATCATCCTTATTCAGTTTAGGAAAATCATATGATTCTAGAAATTTGTCTTTGATATTTTCTATTTTATTGGATTATAAATTTCAAAATAATTTCTAATTATTTTCTGTATTTCTATAGTTTCTATTGTGATATTTCCTTTTTCATCACAAATTTTAGTAATTTGAGTTTTCTCTCCCCTTCTCTTCATTAGCATGACTAAGGGTTTATCAATTTTATTTATTTTTTCAAAGAACCAAGTTTTTGTTTTGTCAGTTTTTTCAATTATTTCAATTTCATTGATTTCAGCTCTAATTTTAATTATTTCCTATTTTCTACTGTTTTTGGTGTTGATTTGTTGTTTTTTTTTCTAGGGCTTTGAGGTGTAATGTTACGTTATTTATTTGTTGACTTTTTCTTCTTTTAAGGGATGAACTCCATGCAATGAACTTTCCTCTTAGTACTGCCTTCATAGTGTCCCAGAGATTTTGATATGTTGTATCAGTGTTCTCATTTACCTCTAAGAAATTCTTATAGTTCAAGACAGAGGTTCTTATCTTGGGTTCATGAAGTTTTTTATTTTTCTGTAAACTGTGGAATTAGTGAAAATTTTTATTGTTCACTTCTCTAAGAGAGATAAAAGTACTATAGCTTTGTCAGTTTCTAATAGGGTTCCGTGTCTCAAAAAGCGTTGCTTTAAAAGTTTATCTAAAATAAAGAAAATTAGCAGTAAATTTGTGTTAGTGTAATATTTAAAATCAGGACTAATATTGTTAACCCTTGATAATGTTGGTTATGTTGTTTTAATACCTGAGATGAAATAATCTTCAAAAAGAAAAACTAAAAGAAATTAAAATTTGTTTTTTCCTCTAACATAGATAATGAGTTACAAGGCACTAATAGTTCTGGATCATTGGGTGGTCTTGATGTTCGCAGACGAATTCCTATAAAACTCATCTCCAAACAAGCAAACAAAGCCAAACCTGCACCTCGAACTCAAAGGACTATAAACAGGATGCCTACAAAGGCTCCACCTGGTGATGAAGGTAATTTGTTTAAACTAATATGTTCAATAGTCTTTTTGTTTATCTCATTGCACCATACGTCTGTGATCTTATTTACTTATGGCTACTTTAATCTTACATGCTCTTTTCAGCCTTTTTATTTCATTTTGGTATATTTTATGCTTTTTTTCTCCCTTTATAAGTTTCCCCTTTAAAAATAAACCTAAATGGTATTCCAGAAAGCATAGCATAAGTAAAATAGCTCCCTCTATAATCCTTCTTTCCAAAGATAATCTTATGAAGACTTTTGTACAAAAGTACAGTTTTTTCCTAGGTAGTTTTTCATGTAAAGTGCATTTGAAATTTTGCCTTATCACTACATTCAGATGTACATAATTTAAAAAAATTGGTTTGGTCAGTGGCTCAGGAGGCAGAGACAGGAGGAATGTAAGTTCAAAGCTAGCCTCAGCAATTTAGTGAGGCCCTAAGCAACTCAGCAAGACCCTGTTTCTAAATAAATATATGAAAGGGCTGGGGATATGGCTTAGTGGTAAAGTGCCCCTGGGTTCAATTCTTGGTACCAAAAATAGAAAAAAGAAATAGGTTTGGATATTTCATTTATGATATACCATAATTTATTTAGCAAATTTTTTAGTTTTTTTCCTCTAATAATGGTACAGCAAATATCCTTGTGTATATGGCTTAATATGATTATTTTGTAAAATTTATACTTTGCAAAAACTTTGGACATTTAAAAACTTGATGATAATGTACATTTTAGAATTTGTCAGATATTGTCAAAGTGCTTTTCAGGAAAGGTATATTTGCTTATATTCCCACACATCGATTTCTGGTATTATTAACTTAATTTTTTTCTTTTCATATATATTTCTTTAATTATATGTAAGGTTTTATATATTATATATATCTTTTCATAGTATATCTTTTCATAGTATTGGTCATTTCTTTTGCCTAGGTTTTTCCCATTCATATTCTTTTCCAGTTTTTCTGTTTGGCAGTCTTTTCTCCAATTTTTATGAGATTTTTGTAAATTAATGCAGTTAGCCATTTTGTTATATATTGTCTGTATTCTCCACTTGTCTTTTGAATTTTATTTGAATAAAATTTTTATTTGTAAAGATCTTGAAGACTCTGTGTAGCCAGATAATTAGTCTTGCTCTTAGGACTTTTGGATTTTAAGACATTCTTTAAATGGAATTCCTTATTCCATGAATATAAGTTTTCCTATTTTACTATTTAGTAGAGGTCAGTAAACTGGCCAGTGGGCCAAATCTGGCCCTGTTTTTATAAATAAAGTTTACAACACAACCATGATTGTTCATGTAAGTTTTATTGGTGGCTGTTTTGCTTTCCTCCTATAATGACAGAGCTGAGTATTTTTGATAGAGACAATATGGCCCACAAACTCTAAAATATTTATTGTCTGGGCTTTTACAGAAAAAGTTTGCTAACCCCTGTTTTGGGACATTTATGGATATGTGTTTAGTTGTGGTTGTTGATGTTGTTGTTATTTTAATTTTTTTAGTACCAGGGATTGAACCCAGGGCACTTTACCATAAGCAATATCCCTAGGGCTCCCCAACTTGTGTTTTTTTTTAAATTTTGAGAGAGGATCTCACTAAGTTGCTTAGGGCGTTGCTAAATGGCTCAGGTTAGCCTCAAACTTAAGCCTCACAAGTTGCTGGGATTATAGATGTGTGTCACCATTCTCTGTGTTAGTTTATTAAAAACAAGCAAATGAAAAGCCTAACAGAAAGTGAGGTCTTACTTATTTTTCTCCATAGCAGCTAGCCATTTTGCAACCATTTACTAGTCTGTATATATATTTTTTTGCTGACTAGGAATCTTGCCATTAACATATGTTAGAGTTCTTAAAGTAGGTATATTTCTAGATTTTCTACTGTATTCTAGCAATCTGACTGTATATTATTATTATTATTTAAAGTATCAGACTGCTTTAGTTACCTTATAAAATGGTTCCTTTTACCATAGGGTTTCTCTTCTGCCTAAAGAAGTCTACTTGAAGTTGAAACATGGTAAATCATGGTGGTAAAGCTGGGGTATGGTTGAATGGTAGAACATATTTAGCATATTCAAGGTCCTAGGTTGGAATCCTAGCACCAATAAATCAATGAAAAATCACAATAGTTACAGCCTAGGGCAGCTACTCTACTATATAGGCTCCCCATCCCCCTTTTTTTGTTAAGTAATATTTTAAACTAAACATGATGTACAATAGCTCTGTCTTAATAATAATCCAAACAATGCAAAAAAAAAAAAATGCGCTCATGTTTCCTCTTAGGTATGGCCTCACTCATCCTCAATCCTATAGCTCTTTCTAGAGGGAATTACTGTTACAAGTCTCTCTTAATAACATTAACTTAGGTTGAAGGTAATTATTGGATATTTAGGTTCATTTATTTGGTATTCTTAAGAAATTATTTTTCCCCCTAAGGCATTGATCAAAATAGTGATTTTTGGGTGCTAGTATATTATCTGCACAGATATATAATTTAATGATAGGATTACTGGTTAAGCCACTCTGACAAATTATTATATATTTCTCATTTCCTTGGTCATTCATCTTGGTAATTTTCTGGGTTTCCAGCAATGATTTTCTTTATTTGGAATTTTAAATGACCCCAGCTTTTATGAGGTGTAAATGGCCATACAAGAGCTTGGGTACAAATGATAAGAAAACCCTGACTTTGAACTATACATTTGTGTTAGAGGTAATTAAATAGTATATTGGAGTATTCACAAAACTCGTGCGTCACTATGTGTGTGCGCGTGTGCGCCTGTCCATCCATCTGTCCATAGGTGCTGGTATTTAGCTATGTGGGTAAGATTAAAAGTGTTTTGGCTACTTTGTTTACCAGTTCTAGGGCCAAAAGAGTCATGAGAAGCCTTGAAGGAGGGATATATTTGTCTTCTCAGCTTTACTTTAGGAAATTGGATTCTACCTAGAATTTCCATCAGTTTTCTGTGCTTTTGTATGAGATGAAAGGATTGAGAGGAATGCTATCTCAACTTTTTAATTAGGCGAGAGAAGGTGAGAGTATTTGATCTTTTTATTGTCTCAAGTTTATAGATAATAATCATACAGCTCCTGCTATTTGGGTGATTAACTAGGAAGAGGTTTTAATTGAAAGGATGAAGTATGAATATGTTGAAAAGTCATGCCCAGTGTGTGGGTAAGAAGGATTCCTAAGAAAATCTTCAGAAGAAAAATCTTACGTGACTGCATGACCAATATAATTCTGCAACCTGTACACTCAGAAAAATGAGAAATTATATCCCATCTGATTCAGATGTGTGATATGTCAAGATCATTGTACTGTCATGTGTAATTAAAACAAATAAAAAAAACAAAAAATAAAAAAACAAGAAAAATCTTGTCATAGAAAATCTTCAGAATTTGCTCTTTTTCATTATGTTCTTTTGGCAATAAAATCAGTTTCTTGTAGCCTTGTATCTACTTTTGTAGATATTAGAATAAATATGATATCTTAAAATATTATACAGCAAGCATGATGGTTATAATTGATAAGAGCACTTGAATGGGAGTCGAGATTGATTTTGCTGTTAATTACACCCCTGCCCTGTGGCCCCCCGCACCATATACAAGATGGAACCCAGGGGCACTCTACCACTTAGTTACATCCTTAGTCCTTTTTTTATTTTGAGACAGGGTCTTGCTAGGTTGTTGGAGTTAGCCTTGAACTTATTCTGTTTCAGCTTCCCTGGTAGCTAGAATTACAGGTGTGTTGCACCATGCCTAGTTCTGCCACTAATCTTGTATGTTGAATTATTGAGTATTCTGCAGTCAATTATAAAGTAATAGGATGGACTATATGATCATTTTTACCTGGTGTTTTAAACTAGTCTTAATTACCTTATTTTTAGAAGAACTTTGAAAGACATAAGATGGACTTTTTAGTGAATAGGCCTATTTTGTCATATA
Source organism: Marmota marmota marmota (assembly GCF_001458135.2). NCBI lineage: Eukaryota > Metazoa > Chordata > Mammalia > Rodentia > Sciuridae > Marmota > Marmota marmota. The sequence continues at coordinate 22,901,770 of NW_026000142.1, read as the reverse complement.
CATATAGTTCCCAAATGAAATTTAAGATTTGAAAAGTAAATGGGTAACGTTCTTTTTTCCTCAGAAGGATTTGATTATAATGAAGAAGAGCGGTATGACTGTAAAGGGGGCGAACTGTTTGGAAATCAGCGAAGATTTCCTGGACACCTTTTTTGGGACTTTAAGGTATAATTAAAAATAAAATATTAAGTATTAAATAATTGAAATGCATAATATGTGAAGAATGTTATGAATTTTTAATATCCGTGACTTTTTCATCATACACAAATAACTTACTTATTAATGCCAGGTTTCTGTTATTTTCAAAAATAATTTGAGGTGATGTTCATTGAAGTAAAATAAGATCAATAACCACTATTTAAGAAGAAAAACAAACTAATGGTGGGTAATATGTGAGGATTAAACTAAGAAACCTCTATTTGTAATTGTTATAACAATGTTTATAAAATTCTAACCATACCACTGTGAATTCTAAAATTTTTAGAATTGCATAAGAAGGAAATTTTAATTATATCATTTCAACAGATCAACATCTTAGGTGAAAAGGATGATACACCAGTTCATTTCTGTGACAAATGTGGATTGCCTATTAAAATCTATGGGCGAATGGTAAGTATAATTAACTTAAATTCTGTTTTTGTGAATGTAAGCATTTGTGTAGAGGTAGAATTCTGAAAAATTTAAGTAGACAGAGTTTTTCATTCTTTAATAACTATGTTTGTAACATTTAAGTATGAAATATGTAAGCAAAGTTTTGTTACTTTAATTTTTAAGAGCATGAAATGTTTCCACTATAGTGAATCTTTTTCTTTTTAATACCTTTATTTTGTTGTTTAGTTTTTTTCTTTTTTAAATGTGCTGGGGTTTGAACCCAGTGCCTCATGTGTGCTAGGCAAGTGCTCTACCACTGAGCCACAATGCCAGCCCCATAAGTGAAATTTTAACGAAGGGAATACAACAAATTTAATATAATTATTATTTATTACTTTGGAATAGTTTCAGGAGAAACAAGATAAGATAAAATGTGTTTACAGTGGTTTTCAGGAGCTTTTAACCAGCAGGGACTGTGTTAGAAATTTATAGGACTTACACATCTAGAAAATGTAAACTGATGTATGTGTATATATACATTATTAAAAAAGGGATCAAAGTTTTAACACATTCTCAAAGCCTTTGTGATTAAAAAGAGTGTTAACTATTACTTTTATATGGTTAGTACTTATTAAATGTTCATTTGAACAGTTTTCATATGCTTTCTAGATATAGATCACTATGCTTATTGTTTGTTTTTTTTACAGAAATATTTTAAGTTGTTCCAGTGTGCTTAACTATAATGTCTTTGTTTACAGATTCCATGCAAGCATGTTTTTTGCTATGACTGTGCTATTTTACATGAAAAAAAAGGAGATAAGATGTGTCCAGGGTAAGATAAGGTCATTTTTACTTTTTTAATTGGTAAAGTTTGTGGTATAATGATTTATAAAGGGTTAAAGGTCAGGGTGTGATGTAAACCAGGCAAAAATATCAAATATGTAGACATGGCTAATCTTTGTGAGCCCAGAGTTGGCTTTAGCCTTTTCAAGATGATGGGCAGCCACCATCAGTCAACTTAAACTGACCCACATGATAAAATCTCTGTGCCATCATAGAATTAGTATTCTAAACCAGAAGCAATTATGTTTTCGTTTGCTTTTCATAGTCTCAAAACAAGTTATGAAGAACTAAGTCCATTTTGGGATAGTCAGTCTTTCGTTTTCTTTTGGTTGTTCTTTCCCTCTTCCTCACTAGAGAGGTAGTGTAGTATGGGTTAGTGATTAAGAACCGAGACTCCTGGTATTAGAATTCTTAAATTCAAATCCCTGTTCAGCCATTTATTGGCTATGTGACATAAGCTGTTTTTTATCTATAAAATGGGACTGGTAATTATACTGACCTTCCTAGATTATTTTCAGGATTCATCAAAGACTGATTGATTGATAGAACATAAGCACTATGTATATATAAGCTATTCAAATATGATTATTATATAACTTCATTTAACAAATGAGGAAACGAATTATTCACAGTTGTGACATAGACCCAAACAAGTTATGAAGAGGTAGGTCCATTTTGGGATAGTCTAAAAGAATTGAGAATAAAGTAGGAATTTTTATATCAGTTTAGAACCCCTGATAAGACAGGCTTGAGAAAGACTAATAGAAACTTCCTTGGAACAGCTTTAGGTTATTGATTGATTGATTGATTGTAAGTTATATGGAGCACAACGTCTTTATTTATTTTTATTTTTATGTGGTACTGCGGATTGAACCCAGTGCGTCACACATGCTAGTCAAGCGTTCAACTGAGCTACAACTCCAGTCCCAGCCTTAGGCTTCTTAGATTACTTATAACCTCTATTTGAAGCACTCCAAGGCTTGTAGTATTGGTTGCTAACAAAGCTATGAATGATTGCATGGGGTGATTCCCTTTTTGGTGTAGGAAATTGGCATTAACTGAGAAAGGAATGATTCATTGAGAACCCAATGACAACTGATTTTCTTGGCTTGAAGTAACATTATAAAATTTGTTATTGGGGATTAAAACAGTATTCTGTAAAATTGTAATTCAGAAGAGTTATGAAATTAGAAGCTTATATTGCTTGTTTTGGTTATTTTCTCTAATGCCTAATTTTTCAACCCAGTATACATGTCATGTAAGTCATGTAGTAAATTTAGATTGCTTCCTTTGGATAAAGGGTTTCATATGTGATAAAACAGTATGTAAAGGACATTAAGAAGTTTCCTCTTTTACATAAGGGTTTCAGTGATAATGTTTAACAGGAAATTTGGTTTTCAAGGCATTAAATATAATTCTAGTAAGCACCTCACCTGTGCTGTCCTTATCTATTTTAGGACATAAGCCTATCTGGATTAATATACCCAGATCAGGAAGTGAAGAAATGACAACCAGAGTTAATATAAACATTATATATTACTGCTGTTAGGCATCACCCAGAGAAAGTGTCTCACATCCTCTTAATGTAGGGATGTTTCTGAGTTTATAATGAAAAATTAGAAGTGTGTTATATAGTCACTTAAAGGAAGCATTTTAGTATCAATAGGAATTGCCAGCCTTATAGCAGGATGGAGAAATAGAACTCAACTTCAAGAGTATAGAACCATTTAACCTAACTTATTGGCATACACCTGTAATCCCAGTGATTGTGGGGGCTGAGGCAGGAGAATCACAAACTTGAGACCAGCTTCATCATCTTAGTATCTCAAAAAACTAGAAAGGTCTGGGGATGTAGCTCAGTGGGTAAAGTACCCCAGGTTCAACCCCTAATACCAAAAAAATATATATATTTAATAAGAATGTCAGTTGACACACATAGTCATTGTTAACAGCTTGTATCTAAACAATATCACTTAACCGGTGATTAAATACTGTCACTTTCATTATTTGATCTTAAGAACACTCTTTTAAGGTGAAATAGATATAACAACATTGTGAGTTAGAGTACATAATTTAATTTCACTTGACAAATGAGGAAACATTCAAAATGGGTCAATGACTTCCCAATTCAAAAAAATTCCTTTCTTAAAGGGACCCTGATAGTCAAGGTTTAAATTTAAGTTATTTATATTTAATGTTAAGAGCACTAATGATTAGGATGATCTTACCCATTGTTATTGTCCTTGCAGCATCTCCCACTTACTGTTCTCCATTTAGTAGTATTTGCTCAGCAAATACTGCTCCCGTAATTCAAGGTCTGAATTCCTTTGGTTGTGACAAGTCCTTGGCTTAGTTCTTTCTGGATTATTATTGTTATTATTTTTACAAATGAATAAAAAGCCACTTATAAAATCATTTCAAGGTGTTGGGAAGTATAAGGTCTCCTTTTAAGATATATTCTGGTAATACCACGAAGAGTTCAAGGTTGACAGAAATAATGATTAGAAACAAGGTAGGGGAGATTAAAGTTACTTAGAGTAACTATAACTTTTAATGTACTCTTTTGCTGTTTATATAACATTTTAAAAGTAGGTATATTTTTAAAAATAAGTGCATTATTTTTACCTTTTTAGTAAATCAAATTTTTTCCCTTCTAATTTAGCTGTAGTGATCCTGTGCAGCGAATTGAACAGTGTACACGAGGTTCTCTCTTCATGTGTAGCATTGTTCAAGGGTGCAAGAGAACGTATTTGTCTCAGAGAGACTTACAGGCTCATATCAACCATCGCCATATGAGAGCTGGAAAACCTGTTACCCGTGCTTCACTTGAAAATGTTCATCCTCCTATTGCCCCACCACCAACCGACATCCCTGATCGTTTTATAATGCCACCAGACAAGCACCATATGAGTCATATTCCGCCAAAGCAGCACATCATGATGCCACCACCTCCTTTGCAACATGTGCCTCATGAGCACTATAATCAGCCACATGAGGATATTCGTGCTCCTCCAGCAGAATTGTCCATGGCTCCACCTCCACCTCGTTCGGTCAGTCAGGAAACCTTTCGCATTTCAACAAGAAAACACAGCAATTTAATAACTGTCCCTATTCAGGATGACTCAAATTCAGGTGCTAGAGAACCACCACCTCCTGCCCCAGCACCTGCTCACCATCATCCTGAATATCAGGGTCAACCAGTGGTATCGCACCCTCATCATATTATGCCTCCACAACAACATTATGCACCACCCCCACCTCCTCCACCACCAATAAGCCATCCAATGCCACATCCTCCCCAGGCTGCAGGTACTCCTCACTTGGTGTATAGCCAAGCTCCACCTCCACCAATGACCTCTGCTCCACCACCAATAACCCCTCCCCCTGGACATATTATTGCCCAGATGCCACCTTATATGAATCATCCTCCTCCAGGACCTCCCCCACCTCAACATGGTGGTCCACCTGTAACTGCTCCCCCTCCTCACCATTATAATCCAAATTCTTTACCCCAATTTACTGAAGATCAAGGAACTCTGAGCCCTCCATTTACACAACCAGGGGGAATGAGTCCTGGTATATGGCCTGCACCAAGAGGGCCACCACCTCCTCCACGAATGCAGGGTCCGCCTTCTCAAACCCCACTTCCTGGACCACATCATCCAGATCAGACAAGATACAGACCTTATTACCAATGATAATAGTATTTTGAACTGAAGATATGATGAGGAAAAAAAACGTGTAGTCAATCTTTTAATTAAGCTTTGACTGTTTGGGGAAGGAAAAGTACCTCTGAGGTGACTATAAAAAACACGTAGGGTCTTGTCTCTAAAATGGTTTTAAATCTTGACCTTAGGATTGATTTCAAGTACTATGCTATAGTGCAGATGAGTGGCTCAGTTGAGCACAGCTATATTTTAACAACTTTGTTCTCTAGGTGGTAAATTGACCCAGAAGAGACCATTTGTAAGAAAAAAAAAATTTTTTTTTGAAAAAAAAATTTTCATTGTTCCACTTTCAAAAGTATTGCTTTTGTTAAACCCAATGTTTAGTTTTTCTTGTGATACATTTTTGTTAACCTGTGTAAAAGGATTAAATTTCAATATGGTTGTAAAAATGCTATTTTTATGTGAATTTAAGTGCAGCCACATACTGTTTTATAAAACCATATGTTTTACCACTAATTTCCCAAAGTTACAATAAAATCCTAGAAGTAAAAATTTGCTAGAATTTGCTATAAGGGCAGACTGTTAAACGATAGAGAATTATTTCACATTTTAGGCACTGAAATTTTGCGATATCGTAAGTATGTAATACACTTCACTTGGATGCCTTTTTATGTTTAGGCAGCCTCAGGAGCACCAAAATACATTGGAATTCCAATACTAAGATATATTTATGTTTGTAATATTAAAAAATATTCTAATTATTTGAAAAGATATGGCCAAAGGATTCAACACTGTAGGCTCCAAGCTGGTGGGGGGATACTGTTACTTATTAATGCTTTTTTAGTGAATGGTTGGAATCACATGATGCACCACACTTATTAATCTTAAGTAACATTATTTTATAGAACTGTTTAAATGGTGTTATTTAGATGAAGTGTGTTCTACTCTGTTCATTGTCTTAAATATTTAGGGCTAAATAGACTTTATATAAATCCTCGTTTCATGGTAGCTTAATTCTGTGCTTATGTGGATTCTCGTTTATTGGATTTTAAACTACAATTTGAATGTTGTAGAGGAATTTAAATAATGTATTAATGAAGGATGTTTTCTTGTAATCACAAACTAGCATTTGCTCAGGTTTCATTGCTGTGTAATAAGGGGTTTTCCTCTAACTTGAAATTTAAAAACTATTTCCTTTCCCTTTGGTTGGTAAAACAGTCTAAACTTGGAATATTTTAGCATGGAGTCAACAGTAAAGACTACCAGATAATTTTGTATTGGAGAAGAGAAAAGTAATGACTAAATTGTGAATTTCAGTGCTTTATAAGGTGCCTTTAGAGTCAGCTTTTGCATTATAGGGGCTTGTTACAGTCCAGCTGAGATGACCACTTACAGTTTATACAGATTTCATATGTATAAATCAATCTTCTTAGGATATTATTGTATATCCTTTGAATAAACCCTGTGAAGTTTTTCCTCCCCCCCTAAAATGGTGCATAACATAAACATGATGTGTAGAATGCAGATATCATTTATTAGATAGTTTGTATAGTATATAAATTTAGAACATTTCTTTTTGACAAAGGATAAACTGATTGCTAATTTACCATTTGATTCTGTCAGGAACAGGCAAAACACAATTCTTGGATAATCAGATGCAAAATCATTTCTGAATTTAGAGCAGAATTTAGAAATAATACAAATGGCCATTTCAACTTTGGCTGAAAATAAGTAATACACTTTTTTCTTAAGCAAGTGGTTTTTCACACTTAGCAGTTTGAAAGTCTAGTTTGTTAATGCACTATTTCTAGTGAGAAATTCTTGTTATTAGAAGCATGGGAGTGAAATAGTGTGAAATGGTGGTGAGTGCTTCTATCATATTACTGTAGGTACTTGGACTGGTGCAAACTTGATTCCTTTTCATGCCCCTGTTTAGGAGCTGTTAAAATATTACTGTTTAAATCCCAACCGTTCTTTGTTTCTTGTAATTAGAAAAATAGCCAAATTCACTTTAGAGCTTCTCAACTATTTATGAAAAGCTCTCCTGCGCTTATTGAAATTCACTAGCATTAAATGTGGCAAGAAACCACTTTGTGTTTTGGATAAAAAAAAATTATCATGGTGAAATTCCACATTAATAATTCTTATAGGCTTTTAAAAATGATTTATTTTTCAGTTATGTTTAATAAATATGCAGGGATGCAGATCAGATGAATGTCTTGTAGCGGACAAAAATTTTAAATGGTGTTAGACTTGAATTCATCAGTTCATTGTTTGAATGAGGGTGGGTGGGTAGAAGGAAAACAAAATTACTGTTAGTGTTTCTTTTCTTAAGGAAAAAGATGTGAATCCCAGCCTTATTTCAGGGAAGCCTTTGAAGCTATGATGGACATAAGTCTAAATGTATGTATGTTTCATTATATTGCTCTTAAGACTACTGAGGTGGCAGTTTAATTCTTAAAAACAATAAAATGGAAGCATAAATACTATTTTGCCTAGATGAGTTTTTACCTAATGATGACATGCTTGGGAGAATACAAAATTTTCGATGTTTATGTTGTAACTTTCCACAGCAAAATTAGGTTCACTTTTTTAAAGATTAAAACAAACAAATTGTTTTATTTCTTTGGTGCGTATTTGTACAGTATAGTATTTGGGGAACAATCTGTTGCAAAGACCTTAAGAAACTATCCATTTTATTCAAAATTGTGTAATTACTAATCATATCTAGCCAAAATATAAGTAGAAAAGAGATTTGAGCCTAATTTAAAAACTCAAAAATAAGTGACTATTTATGAAATATATAGAACTGCTTTAAAGTTTTGTTCTGAATGATATTCTGGGAGAGTATCTTTTTGAAAAAGACCTACACTGCTGTCTTTCATGAATTTTTAAAAATAGTCTTATAAGTACATGAAAAAACACAAATATCTAAAAAATATACTTCTCAGATTAGCCATCAAATCAGTAGATCAACATTAAATGAAATTTGACATAATCATATTCAAACATTATAGCCGGATTGAAGGGAATTTACTTTTTGTGAGTAATTTGTATGTATTGTATGAGTATGGCCTAGAAACCAAGCAGAATTTACTTACTACAATAAATGCACACTCTAGTAAAGCAGTGTTTAGATAATACACTAAGCTGAAAGAGGAATGGGAATTATGCCAGATGAAATATTAGGTAGTACTACTAATAAGAATTTTCTTGGCTTTTCAAACACCTTGTTTTGATTCATGCCCCTTGGATTTTCCGTTGTTGAAAAATACTTTAAGGGTGATTGCTTAAAATAACACTTGTGTTAAAGCTTAATTTCCCCATCTTTAAAAATTATGAATTTTTAGGCTTTACAAAATCATAGTATTGAAAAGTAAGTAATGGGTTTGGTTCTCACATTGTTCAGGATCATCTTTTAAAAAAAAAAAACTCATTACAAAATATTTTCTATGACCCAAGAATATCTATCATTTCTATTTTAAGTAGTTGTAAGCCCTGTCATATTGAATTTAAGCCCATTTTTGTTGGGGACCACAAATCAAGTCAAGATGGCGCCTGGCAGTTTACCAGGAGGAGTGGTTTGTGAGGCATCGCCACTGAGCCATTAAGTTGGTGGAGATTCCTTATTGGCTGATTGCTGTAACAGGATGATGCTAATTGAGTCAAGCAGTGTGTAATCAGTTAGGTATATATACCTCTGCTGTTTTGTAATAAAGCGGCTCCTGCTACCTTGGGTGCCCGCTACCTTGAGTTCCCGCTCAGTTCCCGCTGAGTTTCCCCACAATAAAGCAGTTCCCGTTTCAACCTTCAAGTCGCTTTTCACCTCCTGGTTATTGTGCCCAGCTGGACTGCGGCACATTTTCTGTTAAATTGTCCTTTTGCCTTCAGATTGGAAATTTCCTGCTCCATTTTACTTTACTTCCTTGTTTAAAATCTTTTATTTTTTAAAAAATTTTAGTCACTTTCAGTTACACAGGTATGATATCCTGTGGGGAAACAAACTAATATTACAAATAAAGGCAGAGGAGATACCTTCAACCACTTGCCCAGTGAGCTTCTGATAAGTCTTGTTAATTGTTAAAACTGACTTGTATGACTAATCATTTTATAGATCTGACATTTAAATAGACATGCTCAGCTGGTAAGCATCTTAATCCATGCCAAATGTAAATTTCATAACCTCTATTCAATAATTATATATTGAGTTCCTATTGTGGAATATGAAGATTCATTCAAATATTTATGCACTAGACATAGTGCTAAGTAAGCACTAAGTAAAGTTTTAAACTTGTAACACAAGTGTTATTTTAAGCATTCTGAAAGTATTTTTCAGTGATGGAAAGGCCTTAGTAAAGAATTTGACCCTGCTCCAGATAGGTGGGATGCACAATCTTTAAAAGAGACAAAGTGATTTATAAACATTAGATTATAGACCATGTGGTAAAATCTTATGCAAAAAAAAAAAAAAAAAGTAATTGGACTAGGTGTTTGTGATCTTAAGTAAAATAGACTAGGTAGAACTCATTGAAAAAGTGACATTTGATGAAAAATATTGAGTGAAAGTCAGGTAGATAACGTAGGTCAGAGCTTTTGAAGCATAGTGCGCAGTTTGTAAAGGCCTGAAATGAGATTGCACCTTGCATATTTGAGGAGAAGCAAGGAGTCTGGAGTAGAATAAATGAGATACTAGGAGGTCAAAGACTGGGGTTTTAGGCCAGTGGTAGAGCACTTTCTTAGCATGTACAAGAAAGACCTTGAGTTTAATAGCCAGTGTTATATGTGTGTGTGTGTGGCGGGGGGAGTCAGAGATAATAATGGAATAGGGAAATAATAGGCCTTGTAGACTTTGACTCTGCTCCGATAGATTTGAGAAGCCATTGTAGCCTCCTGACTAAAAGAGTGGAGAATCTGTCAGAGACAATTCAGAAGGGTGTTCTAATACTTTACACAAGAGATAGTGGTGGTAGCATTGTAGGCATTAAGAACTGGGTGACTTGAGGAAGGATACATATATGTATATAAATAAATATACATAAAAATTAAGCACCTAATATGTATTAGATGTGGGTATGTAGTAATGAACAAAAAAGATACAGTCCCTGCCCCTTAGGGGCTCACAATTTAACTTGTCTTGGAATTGTCCTTGATAGACATCCCTAAGATTTTCTCAAGAGATTTTCTTTTATGTATTTTTCAAGTTGTAGTGGCAGGATTTTTTTTTTTTAACCTTTAAAAATGTCCAGCTTTGAAATAGATCAGTTTTTAGACAGGTCTTAATTTCCTTTAGGAAGTAATATTTCCTAATTAAAAACCTGGGCTCTGAAGTTGGATTTCTGGACAGGTTTCTGCAACTATATACCTTAGACTAGTTTTTGTATCCTTGTTGAGCCTTGTTTTACTTTGTTACAAAGTCAGCATAATCATAGTGTCTACCTGTAAGGGCTATTTTGAGAATTAATTGATTGTATGTTTACATAGTCAATAGGATTTCCTGATAGATTTGTCAGCCTGAGCAGCCTGAAGAGTGGAGTTGTAGAATCACAGAGTCAGAAAATATGCTGGTAGAACACAATAAGGGGAGCAGATCAGTTTCAACAAGGTGAAATCCAGGAAGAAGTACCAAAAAAAGTGAATTAATTATTCCTCTTCTATTCTTGTTCATACAGTGAATAGTCAGACTTTTGTTTAAAGCATTTTATTTATGTTTCTAAGTAGCAACTTATTACAAATATTTATCAAATGTTTAATTATTATAAGACAAACTGCTCAACATGTATAGCTTCAAACTTTTTAATTTCAATAATGTATTTGTGTCTCCTTAAGGTGGTTCTGTCTCCCAATTGTATTTTCTCCTTCAATCTTCCTCTAGTTTACATAATTTTATTTCTATCTTGCATCGTGATCTCCTAACCTTATCCTAAATCAGGGATCAGGTTTCTGTACTAGTAAATAAATTCTACTGCTTACTAAGTAGAGGCCCAGGCCCACATGTTCCCACTACTCAAAGCATATCCACCTTAGAGACCTAGAAGAAAAGAAACATTTCAGGATATAAAAGTTGAATGTGTGGTGATGTGGGCCTGACAACTGAAGCACCTGTGCCTGTTCCCTGTGATCTTGGTTGGCAAGAATGTGGAGGGCATCAGTTCCTGGGAAAATACTGTAGCCTTCAGCCACAGCCCTATATAAAGCGTTTGTCCCCTGCTCAAGTCAAATGATCACTTAAATAGATTCCTGTTTTCAATTTCTAGTCTATACCTTATATCAAGGAAAAGATCTTATTCTGAGGTTTGTAGGGCACACATACATGTGTATGTATATTTTTTTCCCCTAAAATCCACAAGGTGCATAAAACTGTATGAGATGTTCATGATTCAAACTGTTTAAGAAACACTGTAAAGAGTACTGATATTATAGTTTGATTTAAGATCAGCTATGTAAATAACCTTTATTATGCTTTTCTCTATTTGGGCTTACATCCAGTAAACAAACCCTCTCAGTATAAGACACTGTTAACAAAGGATGAAAGAGTATTTTGACAATAAATGTTGAAAGATAAATCTAAAACAATTGAGACAGCTTTTCCCATTGACAAGATGTTTGGAACAATGCCAGTGAGAAAGAAGCCTGGGTACTGAATCTCATTCTCTAGTGAAATTGAGCTCGAGAAATGTTATTCTGCCCTTTCAGTTGCAATGACCAGCAGTGAAAAAAGAAAAGAGTCATCCCTTTTCCTACCACTTGTTTTCTTCCCATTGAGGCCAGGAAAAATTGGCTATCTATCCATCATGGTCTCTCTTTTTACCTTGCTTTGTCATTTTATAGCCCACATTAGCCTATACATTTTTCATAGTAAGAAGGGGGAAAATAAGGATTTGCCTCAAAAGCTAATTATAGTTACACATATGACATTAGGAGGATTGTGTCAATCTGGATAGTAGGTTAGATATTTTAAAAAGCTGGAGGAGCAATCATAAAATCTGTGCAGAGAAGTCTCATCACAGGGGTTTTGTTAAGATTCTCATGTAGCAGTTTTCTATTCAGACCACTATAAAAAGGACCCACAGCAAGCATGTATCAGAAAGCTTATAACAAATTTAATAAAACAACACATTTGCTGTACAACTGAATTTTTTAAAATGGAGAAATATTAGCATGACTTGTATAAATTATGAGATTCAAAGCAGTGGTATAAAGACACTGCAAAGCATTGTGAAAGTTCTGACTTGAATGGAAATCTGACAGTGCTACAAAAATACATATACAAAATAATTTTCCTTTGATAAATCTACAGGTATAAAATTAAAGAGTATTTACATAATTTTATATAGATATGTGAAAAATATACCATGCTAGAACAATCTCGTTCCAAAGTTTGAAACATAATTCTGTCAAATACAAATATTCTTCATACAATGTATGAACTTATCAATAACTTTCTGGGTATAAAGTTGTTCTTCATGTGACAGCCAGATGAGGGTCCCTCTGAATTATATTTTGATTAGAATTTTGTTTCAAGTGGTACCTGCAAAAAGAAAAAGTTCTTGTTTTAAAAGATTTGTTAAATTTTGTCTTTCAATAATCATTTTAGGAGTTGCATTTTCTGGAGTCATCAAGAAATATTTTTGTGTTCAATTTTAGTGATCAGAATGCACTGATGATTTACTATTTGATTAATGTAGATCCATGTTATATTATTTTTAGTATGTGTGTGTTTCAAAGACTTGCTTTTGCCCAATCAAAATAACAATATAATGTTTTGTCGAAATATATTTCTTTATATTTGTTTTAGGGACCACACAAACTCCAAGGAATTCCTCCAAGGAATTTTCGTAGCACAGTGCCTGGCCCCAGCCACATTCAGTTTTTACCTCTAATTATTGCTAGTAGCCTATCCACAAATGCTGACTTCCTCTAAGCAAAGTCAGGAGTGTTGTTACTTTTTTTTTTTTTTTTTTTTTTTTTTGGTGCTAGGGATTGAACCCAGAGGTGCTTTACCACTGAACCACATTCCCTCTTATTTCATTTTTAATTTTGTGACAGGGTCTCACTCATTTGTTTAGCGCCTCACTAATTTTCTGAAGTTGGCCTCAAATTCTCAATATTCCTGCATAAACCTCCTGAGACACTGGGATTATAGGCACATGCCATTGAGCCCGGCCAAAATGTTTCTTTTTTTAATATGGGAAGGCAAGGTACAGCATGGTTCCTTGTTTTAAAGGTTTAAAGCTTGGATCAGCATCATATTTAAACACTGTTCTTGGGTTTTAGAAATCTATATGCCACAAAAGAAAATTAAACCCCTGTCTCTCACCATGCACAAAACTCAAAAGTGGATCAAGAACCTAGGAATTAAACCAGAGACACTGTGTCTATTAAAAGAAAAAGTAGGCCCAAATCTCCATCATGTTGGATTAGGCCCCAACTTCCTTAATAAGACTCCTATAGCACAAGAATTAATATCAAGAATCAATAAATGGGATGGACTCAAACTAAAAAGCTTCTTCTCAGCAAAAGAAGCAAAAGAAACAATCAGGTGAATGGAGAGCCTACTAATTAGGAACAAATTCTTACCACACACACATCAGATAGAGCACTTATCTCCAGGTACTTTTTATTGTACTTGGGCAAGGAGCTGAGTTTGTATTTTTCCAGAGCTGCCAGGATTTATTAGAAAGCATCTTCCTTAGGATTTCATATTACCACTGCCATCACCTTTGAGAAATCCCATTCTCATAGGAACTAAACAGCATTTGTTTCTACAGATCATTCAACCAGTGTTGGAAGGTAGCATGGTGGTACTTGACTCTCCTCTCATCTTTGGTCTCCCTAACTTTCTGCAATGACCTCTTCATTTAACCTTTGCTATTACTCTTTGGTCCAGGTTATTTTACATTAAACATTTCTTCATTTCTAATCTACATTCTTTTTTGCTGTCTTAGACCTTTCCTCAGTTAAGAAAAATACCACCAGTCTTCTTGTATTTGAAGATAAGTTGGTAGATTTTTGCAGGATCCTCAATCCATTAGTCTTTCATCAAAGAATACAAGTAGTTATTGTGAACAGAGCTCAGGTCTTGTCCTCAGTAGGTGCTAGTTTAAATTCTGTTATAGTCATTTGGTGTGTGACCTTAAACAAATTTTTTGAAACTCTTTCCCAATTTCCTCACTTCTAATATTGATATCCTCTTTGTATATTGTTGTAAGGATTGAATTAATGAATGGGATCCACCACCATATACCTGTCCTGCAACAGAAACCCATTTTGATTTGACATTCTAGAATGAAATGGAACTATCCAGTTAAGTGATTGGTAAGTCATCTCATAAGGAAGGAAAAGAACTTAACTTTCATGTTGAGCTAAGCACTGTGCTAAGGACATCCCATGCACCTGGATTAGTTTCTCAACTCCATCACTAATTCATCTATTTACAGCAATAGCAATACCTCTTCTGTCTCATGACTTAGTACAAGGCTAGAATAAGATCATGGCTATAAGTAGTTTGAAAAATAAAAAAAGATATTCTCAGTACTGTATGAATAGAGATCTATCATCACTGTTTTCTATCCTGGCTTTATTTTTTTTTGGGGGGGGGGGGTTGTTTTTACTGGTTTGAGTTAATTTTCTTCAAAATTTCCCATGAGATTGGTTGGCATTGCTTCAGTTTTCTAGGGATGAGGCAGAGAGACTCAAAAACAAACAACTACTAGACTTTTTACAGTATGCTGGAAGAGGCCCTACTACTTTATTTATTTATTTATTTATTTGCTGTGATATCTAGATAAAGATAAGTCTGTTGAAGAATCTTACCTGATATTCCCGAAAACGCAATCCTCCATTTGTATTTATGGTAAAATCAGATTTCATTTCTTTCTTCTAAGAAAAAGAATGAAAGTATAGTTTTTAAAATGTTCAAATATAATGAAAAATTAAGAAATGCAAATGGTTTGTTATAAATGTGATGTCATCAAAGAGCTGGTACCTGATTGAAATTAAACTTTGAATTACTATAATCTTTCTTCATCAAAATATGCAAAACAGCATCGTGAATTGTTAAGAAAAATATTGAGTCCTTTACTTCATCATCAAAAAATTCACAGCGAGCAAGCTTCTCAATGAAATCATCTGAAGAGAGAAAAGAAACTGTCACACTTAGGAAGAAGTTATTGGCTGCAGGTTTTCCTCTTGAGGTTGATAATTTAAAATTCCATTTGCAAATGTGCATTTCATTGACATTTGGTTAAGTGTGGGTTCCAACAATAGGATAACTTTGTATCACTAGTGCAATGTCTCCTGGAATTAAAGAGTACCTTTCTAATAAACATACCTGTTTAATGCCCTACTGTAAAAAGGAAGAAGGAAAAGATTCAAATGGGAAAATCTGAAGTAGTTCCTGGAAAATTAATCCACATTTATTTAGGCAGGAACCTAGTAAGTTAATTTCCCTGTTCAACGGCTAGAACATCAAATATAGTTATTAAAAATTGGTATTCTTTCAAAACACAAAACATGATAGATCTGTGATATGCTTTGGTTTTTGATTGCCAAACCTATCATTTACCAGTTACTTAACTGTAGCCCATTTTCCCAGAGCTGCCGGGATTTATTAGAAAGCATCTTCCTTAGGATTTCATATCACCACTGCCATCACCTTTGAGAAATCCCATTCTCATAGGCACTAAACAGCATTTGTTTGTACAGATCATTCAACCAAATATGACTTCATGTCTACTATGTGCAAAGCTCTGGCTGAGTAATAAAAAGGATCAAAAGGCAAATTAGATCTGAATCTCACCCTGGAGGAACATAGAATATTTATATATAATTGTAGTACTGAAAGGAAAAAGTGTTTTATAAAATAATTAGGGAAAGGAGCAGTCCAGTTTTTTCTTTATTACTAGTTTCAAAAATAATGCCCAGCACACAATAGGTATTCGTATTATCTTTTTGTTGTTCAAGAAGAGAGGTGCAGGACATGTATGTACTATGGAAATTCTGAGACAGTAGGTAAAAATTGTTTCCTCTTGGTGGGTATCTGGGATAAATTAACTGAATAGATGTCACTTTTCTAGTATCTATGATTTGGAGAAAGGTGGAAGAAGAGGAGGAGCAAAAGTATGGAGATGGGAAAGTGCTCACAGGCAAGCTTTTGACAGGTGACCGAGGGAGAGGGTAGGGGAGAGGGGTGATGTTGGTTTGACTGAGAAGGGATACCAGGCAGCAGGAATGGACACTTTCAAAGAGATCTGGAATGATGGGGAAGGAATAAAATTGTTTAGTAAATTAAGAGTTAATAGTTGAGTGAGAACATTTATAATTTTAAGCAACCCTTGAACTGAATATATCTGTAGACTTGGGATAGGGGGCAAGAGAGATTAAAGGTGCTAATTCTGTCTCCTTGCAGATCTGTGTACTAGTTGTACAAGATACTCCTTAAAATACACTTAAAATAAAAACACTTAAAATACACTTCAGATACTGTCAAGGTTGACTCCCATATTTCATTTCAGTCTCTTCTCAAGGGTCACATTACTGGGTATCCCTAATGGCTAGTCTAAAATAGCAACATGCCCATGGCTCTATATCCTTAACCCTGCTTTGTTCTTTATAGTACTGTCTTAAATATTGCTTTGTTTATTATTTGACTTTCCCATGAAACTATAAGCTCCACAAGGGCAGGGATTTGTCATTCACTGCTATAGCCACTCCCAGAGCAAATAGTAGTTGTGTGGCATGTTCTAAACTAGATAATTAGGTAAACAATACTAATAACTGCCCTTGGAAGAGATTACAGTCTAGTGGGGACGCAAACACAGAACCGCAGAATTATGTGATGTGCATTCTACAGATGCAAACAGTCTGAAGATCCAGTGCACTGCCTGGGTAAGGAAGAAATTGTCACAGTTATTGTTGGGGAAAATTCTAGAAGGAATTTTCTAGTCAGAAAAAAAAATGAGATAAGAGATCATTCTAGCAATGGACAAAAACACTAGTTAGAAAGGTCTTATAATGATCTGGGTTAAGGCTGTGGAAATGGAGAGGAAGAGACTGATTTTTTGGGGAGGGGAGCGGGGAGATGTGTGCTGGGGACTGAACCCAGAGCCTCAGGCTTTCCAGGCACTCTACCACTGAGCCACATCCCCGCCCAAGGAAGAGACTGAAATATTTTTAGGAGCTGGTGGCTTACTACCTGTAAAGGGAAGGAGAGAGGGAGAAATTAAAGAGAGTTCTGGGGTTTCCATTTTGGGCAACTGGATGAAAAGTGATGTGGTAATTGACATAGGAAAGGAGCAGTTTAGGAAGGAAAGAAGGGTCATTTATATAGTTTGGAATACGTGTGTCGGAGGTGCCTGGGGGGGACAGGCAGACAATTGAATACATGGATCTGCAGCTCAGAAGAAAGGTCTGGGCTGGAGGTATGGTATGGGGATCCATTAACATGTAGGTACGCTTGAAGTTATCGTAAGGGTGAAGGATATTGACTAGGAGTTCATGGAAGAAGAACTGTGGAGTTTAAGGTAGAAGGCTGGGAAGACAAACTGCTAAGGGATAGGAGAGGCACCAGTGTCAGAAACAGAGGAAATACTAGAGAGGTAGGAGGGGAATTCAACTCACAGAAGTCAAGGGAGTGAGAATTTTGAAGACAAATGCCAATGAAACGGTCATATGTTCAAGCAAGCTCCAGCAGGAGGAGACTGAAAAGGAGGCCATTAATCTTGAGAAGCTGGACATCACCATAACATTGACAAGGGCATTCTCATTATCCAAGGGAAGCCTAAATCAAGATGTTATAGCAGAGGAATGCAAGGGAAGAGAGGAAGAGAGACACAAAACATGACTAATGCAGCAAGTTTGGAGTAAAAAAATAATGTTTGCTCATTTGATGCTTACTAAGAATTCAAACTGTAAAATTCATTTAATTATATATCAACACAACTCAAACACAGTGAAACTGTTTCCATAGGGAATTTTATTGGCTCAATTGCGAATTAGGTTTCCTTTTTGATGATTGTATAAAATACCTGTTTTTTGGAGAGGCTGTCTAGATCAAGCATTGGCAGTGAGCCTGCAGTTAGTATCAGAGCATAAAATAAATATAAAAGAACTTACCATCAGTTCCAACAATATACACATCTACATTGATCCTGATAAAGTCTTGCAAAATCTGTTTAAAAAAAAGTGCATTTTTTTTTTTTTTTTTTTTTAGGGAACAGTATCACTTATCAGATACATAAGGAAAACAATTCTGGGGGATATATTACTTTCAGAACCTTTTACATTTTGAAAAGAGGTAATAGCATAGGTAGATACTAAAGTTAAAAACAAGGCTCTATGAGAGAAAGAAAGAAACCTGAATAGAACAGCCCTCCTCCCTCCTCAATAAGAAGTTAAAAATGATCAATCTTGAGGGAAGTGTTCTGAGAAAATCTCATGCCTCAAACTCATAACATCAAGAATGATTTAATTAATTAATTTATTATTATTATTATTGATACTGGGAATTGAACTCAGGGGCACTTAACCACTGAGCCACATCCCCAGCCCTATTTTGTATTTTATTTAGAGACAGAGTCTCACTGAATTGCTTAATGCCTCGCCATTGCTGAGGCTGGCTTGAACTCACCATCCTCCTGCTTCAGCGTCCCAAGTGGCTGGGATTACAGGCATGAGCCACTGTGCCTGGCTCTATGATTTAATTTTAAACTAATATCATTAGTGAGGATGATAGGAACTAGAGCTTTCTGGGTACATAACATTAAAACAAAACACTACGGCCTATATGTCATTCATTGTTCCTGTCCACAGTTACTTGATATATCTAGCACTGAGGAATATTTATCCTCTGTATTAGTCTTTAGGCTAAAAATAGATATCAGTGATGATAGGAGCAATATTAAACAGTTCCATGAACTGTTGATCAGGTTAGATGCTGACGATGAATATTATCACCATCATCAACAAACATTTTTAGAAATCTGGAGCTAAGAGCTGGGGCTTGAAAAAAACCCCTGTCCCTGTCCTTTGTGCTATGCTGCTGGGATTAAAAAAAAAAAAAAAGCTAATATAAACAAAAATGAAACTAAAAAAGAAAAGGCAAGCAGTCTTGAGAATTATGTAGTGTCAAAACCAATTTCAAGATAAGTTGGAAGAAAACTAAACTGATCCCATTTCCTAATTTTGTGTCCAGCTTATTCATATTTAATAGATCTTATCTTAATTCAGATTACTTAGGA
Organism: Marmota marmota marmota; assembly: GCF_001458135.2. Taxonomy (NCBI): domain Eukaryota; kingdom Metazoa; phylum Chordata; class Mammalia; order Rodentia; family Sciuridae; genus Marmota; species Marmota marmota. The sequence goes on along the minus strand of NW_026000142.1, from coordinate 22,882,431 downwards.
AGATTTCTGTGAAAACCTAAGGAAAATGTAGAATTTCTTAAATTTTCTGTTTTTGCATCTTTGTTGCATATTTATTTGCTTTTAAAAATGTTAATGAAATTGTGGAAAGACCTGCAACTTGATTGTTTTTGCCATATTTTTAAATCACATGTAACTCTTGTTCTTTTATATATCTGTTTTTTGATATTATTGTAAATAGCCAAGTGAAATTTCATCAACTTATAATGAATGAGGATTAAAAAAAAGACGCACTATTCCGCTGTTTCCCTGACCTTTCCAAATCTTCTCTGATTTCAGGATAATGTTAGATACATGCCCACAGGATTTGAAAGCACCATTTTCAATGCCCAGATTGTACAGGAGTGTGAGCATAGTTGTCTGAGAGAAGGTTCAGCCTACTTTAGAATGGGGTTTGGTCACCTTCAAAATTGTAAGCAGTTCCGTGGGAAATGCATTTTTAAAGAATTCATGGAACACACCACTCCCTCCCCTTCAGCCCTTTCATGGAATATTGTAAGATTAAATTTTACCTCTAATTCAGTGTGTATTATCTAAAGGAACATCCTTCCATAACTATAATTTTTACTTTTAGTTAATGATTGATTATTTCCATTAAGAAAAATAAATAAATTACCGTTTTGAGACCCCTCATTGAAGAAACATCAAGAAAGGACACTGCTGAAAAATCGAGAATAAGGCTGTGGAGGCTGATTTTGGGGACCATGATGTTGAGGGGAAGATCAGCATTCCAGTCTATCTGGAAAGGCAGATCTGTGGTATTGATGGGCTGATCTAGTTCCTCCATCTGATTGTTGTCTAGCTCTTCATCAGAATCTTTGAATCCATCAGCAGTACATATAAATCCTTTCTGCAGGAGAGGATAACAAGCATGATAATTCTAACTGTGAAAAACATAACTTGATTATATTTTATAAAACCTATCCCTATATGACTTTATTTTATAATTTTGTTATTAGTTCTGGAGCTAACCTTCATTTCCCCCTTTTCAACACAAATGTGTTCTTATTGCTATAATTTTAGTTCACGAGTAGTAAGAAAGGGATATGTTGAGGATAACCAAGGAGTTTCTAGAGCATAGATTTAAAGTCAGGTCAAGCAATGGGACTGTAGACACTTGTCTTGGTACTTTTCCCAAGACAAAAAATTTGAGGAGACCATTTTTGAAATAACAGTGACACATGGAATAACTTGTTTATCTGGCATTTCATTTAAAGGAACAGGACTCACACCTTGACTTATATCTTACTGAACTGTTAACTATATAACACATGGAATGGGCCAGGCAACTCACGGGTGTCACTTGTAGCAGGCCTCTCTTCTGCAGTTTTCGAATTTTCTTCAAAGCTTTGTTGCGTTTGCGTAGAATTCGAAGTGGAGTAAAGCCAACCTGAAAAACCCATTGCTCTGTTACAAGAGTACTGAATATTCTACCTCGATAGCATAATTCTTATAACTAGCCATGCATTGGGGGCTTAGGACACAAAATAAGGATACTGTGATAAAATCCAAACATGATTTAAACAACATCGGCAACAACATTGCGTCAGACCTGTGATTCGCTTAGTCCATATGCAATTATCAACATTTAAAATTCTCCATACAGTCCAGGAGTTATCTACAAATGATACATTAATAGATGTAAGCCTCATTTGAATTCTTTTGTATTTTGAGCCCTCACTATTGTTAGGGAATTTTATTTGAGTACAGTGATACCTAATGAGAATTCTGCTTCTGTATATAATTTTTGTTCTATTACAATTTATTTGATTATATTTTATAAAACCTATCCCTATATGACTTTATTTTATAATTTTGTTATTAGCTCTGGAGTTAACCTTCATTTCCCCCTTTTCAATACAAATGTGTTCTTATTGCTATAATTTTAGTTCAAGAGTAGTAAGAAAGGGGGATCAAATATGTAACAAAAATCTTTGGCCAAAAAAAAAAATGTAGTTAGAGGGAAAGATACTAGATTAAGTGGAAAGGGAATATAGAAAGCCATATATACAAAAGGATCCCATTTTAAAAAATAGTTGCAGCCGGCCATGGTGGTGTGCACATCTATAATCCCAGTGCCTCCGGAGGCTGAGGCAGGAGTTTTGAGAATTCAAAGCTAGCCTCAGCACTTATTGAGGCCCTAACCAACTTAGTGAGACCCTGCCTCTAAATAGAATATAAAAAAGAGCTGGAGATATGGCTCAGCATTTAAATGCCTCTAGGTTCAATCCCTGCTACCCAAAAACAAAAAACCAAAAAAACAAACCAAGGGGCTGGGGTTGTGGCTCAGCGGTGGCGAAATCGCCTAGCATGTGTGAGGCCCTGTGTTCGATCCTCAGCACCACATATAATCTTTTCAATAAAAGCTGTCTGGAGTCTTAAGAAAAAAAAAAAAAAAAGAAACAAAAAACAAAAACCCAACTTAGGTAGTGTAATATCTGATGCATACTGAATGATAATGAGGTTTAGGGCAAGTTTATGCAAGGCACAGATCAGACCAAAAGGTCTGTATCTAGGAAGAGTTCTGAGCTTTTGTTTCCCAATATTAAAGACTGCTTCCTTCTCACCTTTACCAACACCCAGTATTTACTGTTAAATATTCATTTACAACTGTTATCTCTTCCATGATCCAGTCAAATATTAAATGCTCCTTTGTTGTCTCTGAAGTTGATGCCCAAAGAAAATATGTAAGATAATATCTATTAAAAACCAGCAGTCTAAACCTGTGGTAAGTCTTTTTTTTCTTTTTTTTTTACTCTATAGCAGAATTGGATTAAAGGATTCTATATTGGACCTCATCTAAAGAGGCTTATTTCAGAACACATTAATGGATCCCCTGTATGGCAGTTTCACCTGCCGTGGGACATGGAACACAAAAAACGCTGATACAACTCAGCCTCAGAATACATGAAGTCAATAACGTTCTTGTTAAAAACCAAACATTTCATTCCCAGAGACTCAACAAAATTAAAAAAAAAAAAAAGAAGAACAACCCCAAACCTTACAGCATCTATAAGTTTCTGCTTGAAAAACCCGATGTTTGCAAAGTAGATTGGAGATGGACATCTGAAAATTTTCACTCCTTCCGGCTCATACATCTATAAGGCAGAGAAGGAATATTAGATGGTACCCAGTAGATTCATATAAATATCATTTAGCAAGTCAAAGACAAAAATGAAGCTCCCTTACATCAGAATAGTCTTTTTTGTCCTTATAGATGTTGCTCCTTCCAATATTAGCCAGTGTACTACATTTTGGACTGTAGGGAAAAACAACAGCAAATAAATTATTCATGCATATTTGTTAGACCTATAAGCTAACATTGTTTTCTTTCTAGCATATCAACACAGGTTCACTTTTCAGTTTAAAAAACTGGGGAATCATTATGCCATCAGAGACTCTAGATGGCAGACACTTTGCTTACTTATCTTTGTGTCCTCCCACAGCTCCTAAAACAGTGTTTCCTATTTGCCAGTTTACAAAGCAATGCCGTAACCTTTTGCCATGTTCATTATGGATACTATAGCTTTTTAAGGGAGGTAAGGCAGTGATATGAATGAAGACATGGAAAAGTAAAATTACTTGATTATATGACCATTCAGTTTGTTTCTGTATTTGATGGGTCCCCAGTAAAGAATCCAATAAAAATGTAAATGAATAAAAAAGTGCAAAAGCAATACCAATGTATTTCAGTACCGGCATATTCTGTTAGTCAAGGAATCACTTTAACTATTATGGTGACTTCTGCCCAAGAAAGCCTTAGTTCCCATGGAGCCTTCTTTTTCCTTATAATCACACCACTTAATACAATACAGGTTGATACATGACAAAGATTTAAACATCAGAAAGATGCTTGAACTGCATGACTATTAAGAATAATTCCAGTCTTTGTGGAACATTAAGACCTAGAGGGGCCTTTGAGAAGTTCTCTAACCCAGCTCCAGGCTTTTAAGATAAGAGTGCAATTTAATAACCTATGAAGAAGGCTGGAGAATTTCACTGTCTTCTCAGTAACACATTCCCGTGTTTTAACAGGTCTGAGACAATGAAATTAAACTCACTTAGCATAGATCACTTCTGGTTTACAGGTGGGCAAACAGACTCAGAGATCTAAATGATTTCTTTGAATTATTATCAAAGCCAGAAGTAGACCAGAAGCAAGCTTCTCCCTGGGCTCTCGCTCTGTAGCTGGGCCATTCTATTACCCTTCCATCCTTGAGGTGAGCAATCTGAGGAAGGCTGTACTTGTTAGTCCTGATAGATATGCATGCCTATTAGCCAAACTCCTCTTAACCCTTGACAAAGTTTTTACTCTTCTGATTGTGCAGGTCGAAGCCTGCCAGGATGCAGAGAACAATGAGCACTCACAACTGGGTCCTGAACACGATGGTGAGGAGCTGAAATGCCACACTTGCCGCCAGGCCTAACCCGAGTCCCAGAACAATGGCAAAGATGAAGGTCATGATCCAAATTAACTGTAAAAAGAAAGCAACAGATGCATACAATTTACTTTGAGTAAAGTACAATGTTTTATGCCCAGAGCTATGAGAACGTGTGAACTTCCGGGGCCAAAAGCAGAGGTTGGAAGTTGTTATCTTGGTCCAGGGAGCAAAGTACATAGGAGGACTGTCTTGAGAGGTCATTTCTGCAGACCCAGGGTCTGTGCCACAGAAACACTAGCAAATATAAAAAGAGCCAAAGAAAATGCATCTATTTCTAATTTCACCTCTGAACCAGTAAAGAAACAGTCTAATTTTCACAACAAAAATTTCAGAACCAGCCTAGTTGTTAAAATCAGAAGATTAACTGGTAGAGCCTATACCAATCTAATTCTTGGTCTGCTCACTTAATCAATGGCTACTGTTTCTAAGAGACTTTTAGCATGCCAAAAGGGTGTTTAAATCCCCACAATGATCTATCAGGAACAAAAGTAAAACAAGGGTAACTTATTACTTTATGTTCTTTAAGTACCACAGTGTATGCCGACAAGCATTTTTACACCATAGACTTTGGCCTTGAGTAAATTATGGACTGTGCTTCTCACAGCAAGGCATGTTGAGAGCAAGGGGGAGCCTTTTCAAAAGAAAAAGTGTTTTCCAGAAGGAATGTTCAGAATTTCAATTCTTCACAGATTTTCTGAAAATGAATACATTGTGTAATGAAGAATAAAAGTAAAATCCACCCCTAAAATTCAGAGTTTCTGTGGCATTCATGATGACTGTAAGAAAAAATTAGGTTTTGCAAGGCATGGCGGCTCACTTCTGTAATCCCAGCAGCTCAGGAGGCTTAGGCTGGAGAATCACCAGTTCAAAGCCAGGCTCAAGAATTTAGCAAGACCCTAAGAAACTCAGTGAGAACTTGTCTCTAAATAAAATAAGATAAAGGGGCTGGGAATATGGCTCAGTGGTTAAGCATCCCAGGGTTCAATCCCTGGTACTGAAAAAAAAAAAAAGAAGAAGGTAGATCTAAGAAAGTCCTGCACTAGTGTTGTGTGGAGCATTTTCTACTTGTGGGAGTCCAACCTTTTATATTAAAATCTCAGAGAATGTCCATTAGAGTATGCAATTTAAAGACGGCAAATCAAACAATCTGAGGTTGTTTTGAACAGACATATAAAAATAAAATTTCATAGAGTTTACAATGTAAATATATATTTTACATCAACAAATAAACTACCATCCTGAGTCATCTCTTTTTCCAGTACCATTGCATCTACTTACACAATCATATTTATCCTTTCGCCACAATCTGCCTATTTCAGCAAACTGCATCAGCATTCCTTTTAAGTTTCCAAGTGCCAAAGCTGCCAGGACAGACTGTGAAACACAGAGACAGCAGATGTACTTTAAGTTAATCAAATAAACCATATAGAAGCAAAGGTGAAGGCTGCAGATAAGTGAGTCCTTTAGTGGGCCTCAAAGCATATCAAAGAATACACCCTTTTCCAGTGTCCAATGCCATGCAAGACAGACACATTAGAGCTAGAACTCTGACCTAGCCCCTGCATTTATTGTCCCCACAGTGACAAGGGCTGAATTGCTCTTTGTGATTTTGCCATAGATGATCTGATGGCACTTACTAGCCTCCACCTTGGGACAGAGAAAGGTAGATCTTCAGACCTTTGGCAGGTAAGCACTAGAATAAATTCTTCCCTAAGCAAAGCCCGTGTAATGTGTGTCTATTTATTAAAGTTGAGGAGATGGGGGTTGCCCTTTGTGGGGAAAAAAAAAAAAGCTTTGGGAACTTGAGGTTCTGGAATGAGAATCCCAATCTTTGGTGAAGACCAGCAATGGTGCCATTTTGTAAGAGGAAGCTAAAGATCCCAAAAAGTTAACCAAGACTTGAGGTAGGCTCTCTGACAGCATGAACTGTATGTGTCTTGTTTCCTGGTGTACCCTCAGAAGGTACTACAGTAAATGCATATGGGAGTGGCTCTATAATTATTCAGCTGAATAATTAATAACAAACTAATATTCCCCACGCTAGTACTTGCCACTGACAACACAGCCTCTCACAAAGCCCTAGTGTTGACATCACAGAATTATGGATTCACTAAACTCAGATTTCCTCAAATAAGCTTCAGGCTTCCAGTTCTTTGCACCCAAGAATGCCATAATTGGTCTTGTGAGAGTTGTGCTAAGTCTGGTGAAACCTGCTGAATAGCTAAGTATATGCATCCTTATTCAGATTTTAACACAATGGCAGGAATGCCCCGCAACATACGAGCTGTTCTGCTCTGAGTATACTGATTACTTCCATACCGTGAAAGCCCGATATCCAAAAAAATGCAGCATTTGTTTTTATATCTTGAAGATAGTTTAAGTGATTCAGGTATTTCTAATTTTCACAAGTAACTTTCACATTTCATTATCTAAGCTGTTCATTTGATTCATTCTGAGACTAGAGATCATTATTTAGACAAACATGGTCTTAAGTAACTTTAAAAAGGAAATTGCATACAAATAAATGTCAGTTAAGAAGTAGGGGGAAACAGCACAAAGTCTGTAATCTATTTACTAGTACCGTACTAATGTCAATGCCCAGGTTTTGATAGTGTACTACAGCTTTAAGAAATGTCACTGCTGGGGCTGGGGTTGTGGCTCAGCGGTAGAGCGCTTGCCTAGCACGTGTGACTTCCTAGGTTCGATTCTCAGCACCACATACAAATAAGTAAAAAATAATTCATCAACAACTAATAAAAATATTTAAAAAAAAAGAAATGTCACTGCTGTAGTTGCTGGTGTGAGACTCACAGGACTCTGTACTCAATGGCCCTCCTTCTTTTGTAGGACTTTAGTATAAGTGTGAAATAGGTAAAGTACAACCTTTTAGAGACTTTTTTTTTTCATTAGGTGTTATTTCCCAACTGGTCAGTATTCTATGGAACAATACTTTGAAGCAATTTATAATGAAATATATATATATACAATAGAGTACTTTTAAAAGTAGAGTAGAGCATTGAGAAAGCATAGAAAAGAAAGGAGGATGATTTTACCAGGAACCTGACATTCACATTGCAATTAATATAAAGGACTAAATAGGTATAAAATGCTTAAAACTCTGCTGATACTTAACAAATATATAAATATATATTTATATATAAATAAATATATAACAAATAAAGTACTCAACAAATGTAGTCCAATTTATTATGAGCTATTTTTCCTTCATATGATGAAAAGAAGCAAACTTGCTATTCAGGTTGAATGACATTCCTGACACGATCATCTAAAGAGAATTATCACGTGGATTCTTTGAGGAAGGTGTTTTGATTGACATTCTGGACAATGTCCTGGAGTGTGGTTTATTCAGGAAAGAGGATTTTAAATGGCAATTGTCTCTTCAGCATCTCCAAGTTGTTGGGGGAGGAAGAGCCCACATTTATACTCTGAGGATACACAGTAGGGTGCTCTATGTAAGGGTAAGTGTACGTAGTCAATTTTATTGAGGTACACATTTTTTCTATTTATATAGTGGTGACTTCTTGACTTCTTTCATGCTATCGATTTTGAAATCAAGAGTCAGTATATGAAGGATATGTGTTTTTGGCAAACAGTATTCCACATTGTTTAAAGACAGATTGGACCAATGAAGCTCTTTGGGACGATCACAATGGATGTCCAGAAGCCTGGGACTAAATTCACATTTCAGCTACTAACCAACTTGGGAAAAAAGCTTAAATAACAGCCAGTAGACATTGGTGAACTATATATCCTTCTAGTCAGAAGAACAATAGAATGTTTTTTATAATAATAATAATAATACTATTAATGACTTTCATATTAATGAACTTTCATGTTAATGACCTAGGTTAAGTACTTCATCTACACCATCTCATTTAATTTTTGCAGCTGTGTGTGTTGGGTACTAATTTCCTCTCTATTTTACAAATAGAGAACTTGAGGTTCAGAGAGGTAAAGTTATTGGCACAGAAGCACACAGAAAATAAGTGGCAGAGCCAGAATTAGAAGTAGATCTACAGAGTTCCTGACCCAGTACTTTATATACTACCTCTGAATCATATTAGAACCACAAAGAGCAATGCATTGTATTTATCATCATCTGGTTTCCTAGCGATCCTATGTTTTCCACCGTCTGATGTTATTTTTTAAAATGGGGATGCTGCAGCAATTTACAAGCATTTAACTAACCCTCACAGTTAGGGGAGCACCAGGGTGAATAGGTGAAGTCTGTGTCTTGCCAGCATCTATTCCCTGGACGATTATCCAGTTGATGGCAATCAGGTAAGTACACAACCTATGCTGGGTCTGATTAGACACCTTGAACTTTTTGCTCCCATCCTGCAAGCGGACAGTGTTGGTTTTGGAGTCAAACCAAACCTCTAGGAGCTGCAGGGCGTATTTTTGAGAACAGGTTGTGTGGCTGGTAGCACCACTCTCTGCATTAGATAGACGGCCTGTGATGACCTCAGCCTTGAAGAAAATCTCCACTTCAGTCAATCATGTTGAGGCTCCAGTGCCAGGGCGCCCTGCTGCTTAAACATTAATTATATTCTGCATTACGTACATGCACAGAGCAGAGTAGATAAGGTAGTTTGGGCATCTGCATTCCTAACATTCATAAAATGCTGCCAGGAGGAAAAGAAAATGTTTTTGAACCATGGAGGACTGGCTAAAGAGAATATTTGAGAGTGTGCTGTTACCTCATTTTCCCTAGTTTAGTTTGTGCTTTCAGAACTTAAGAGCCAAGACCCTTGTCGTATCACCCCAAGGAAAACCATGTTACCTAAAGGGAGAGGAGTGTTACCTTTTGCAGTGGTGCCAGAAGAAAGGCAATGGCCACAATGACAATCAACACAATGACAGCGGAGAGGAGCCCAGCAACCTGTGCAGACAAAACAGTTCTCTTCACAATTTGCACTCTGCCCTTAGCTTGGTTTTCCCGGGTATGAATTCTGGGATGGCCCCTGCAGCAAGGATATTGAAATACCTGCGTTTTGCCTCCTGTACTCTCCTGGACCCCTGATCTGGAGAGGGCGGTACTCCCTGCAAAGCCTCTGAATGATCCAGTAAATATGTTACTCAATCCCAAGGCAATTAACTCCTGACAGGAGAACAAGGAGGAAGTTTTCTTAGAAGTATTCTGTTTTAGAAGAATATTGTGTGCACAAAATATTGTTTACAGTTGCCTAATGAGACCCAGGATAGATTATGTACTTACCTGATTGCCATCAATTGGATAATCATACTTGAGGGAATAGACACTGGCCACAGAAAAGGCCACTGCGAAGCCCACAATCGCAATGCCAAAGCTGTCTCCTATGGTGTTTTGGAAAATCTGCACATCGGGTGTAATAGGGGGCTCAAATCTGAAATTGAAATGCAACGAGTTTGCATGTCACCAACTAGCTTATAAATTCATGTGATTATTGGAAAAAATCAAGGAATGAATGCAATCTTGCCTGAGTTATGTCTATGTGACAGAACTATGGGAGTAGTGATGAATAAGACTATGAATATGGTTTACAATTAGAGCCCAATGCTGGATGACTGCAAAGCTGAGAATAATTGAGTGTGACTTAACAAAAATTTCGTCCTACTGAGACCTTTGGAATTTGCCATCTTGTTGAAAAGCAACACTGCCTGGGTTTGAAAAAAATATTTTAAATCCAGTCCAATGAGAGTGGTACAATGGATATGATTTTGCCAGCACACCTACATTATGATGTCCACTTTTATCCCTACAAGCTTCTTGCAAAATGTTTTACATTCTGCTTGTATTGTTACATTGCAAAGCATCGCCTCTGGTGCCTCCAATAGTTATCCATAGGTGAAGGCTCTTTGAGCAAACAATTTTGAGACAAGAGAAGAAAAACAAAACAAAACAAAACAACAAAAGAAAGAAAGGAAGAGAGAGAGAAAGAAAGAAAGAAAAGAAAAGAAAAGAAAAAGAAAAAGTCATTTGATAACCATAACATTTCATGGAAAACTCCTAGCAAACAGGTGGGTCTTGGACTTTGCCCCACACTCCAGAGAGCTGCCAGAGCCAACCATGGCCCTGATGAGCATGTGTTATAGTTTAAAGTGATAGAGTGTCAGAGAAATGTTCATTTCACAAGGGATACTTCTGTGCTTATGCCTCACGAACTTAGAGAGTCAGATATATTTATTAGTTGTATTATATCTTAAACTTAATATCAATTTACTAAAATGCTCAGTTCCTATAAACATCTGTTTCTGATCTAAAACATATTGGAAGTGGGTTGATTGGATCCAATCTGTAAATATCTTTTTTTTGGGGAGGTGAAGGGTACCACAGATTGAACTCAGGGGCACTTGACACTGAGCCTCATCCCAGCCCTATTTTGTATTCTATTTAGAGACAGGGTCTCACTGAGTTGCTTAGCACCTTGCCGTTGCTGAGTCTGGCTTTGAACTTGCGATCCTCCTGCCTCAGCCTCCCGAGCCGCTGGGATTAGAGGTATGTGCAACCATGCCCAGCTTATAAACATCTTTGATAATACATTTTCAGCTTTAATTTGGAAGAAGTACTATTTTTCTATACTCGGCTGACATCATAAATTAGAAAGGTTGTAGGAATGTTACTTGCTTATTTATATATTTATTTATTTGTGGTGGTACGGTTGGAAACTAGGCCCTCACACACGCTAGGCAAGTGCTCTATCACTGAGCCATATCCCCATCCCTGTTTTCTGATATAATTAAATTTTGCATTTGATGCCAAAATAACCTGGACCTTACTATTATTCTTTTGTTTTAGTTTCTGAATGCCATAAACTTTTGTGATGGAGATTTTACAGTCCGAAGTTTTCATTTCTGGTCTGCCACTTATCCTTCCTGAGCTGCAGATTCCTCATTTGTAAAGTGAGGATGATAACAACTGTTCTTTTTTTCTTCATAGTTTTGTGGGAGGGTCAAATAAAATGATGAATAGGACTGCTATTTATACACTGTGAAATACAAAGTGCCTATCAGCTTCTATTACAGGACCCTCTGCATCTAAATGACATCCTTTGTGTTTCCTCCAGTATTTCAACCAGCACTTCCCTTTGGCCAAGTTATTTGCATTTGGTGTGTGTGTCTTCATGAAAATGATTTGTAAAGTGGCATATGCATTAATAGCATTAATATGCATTAACAACAATAATTAATGATCATTATCTTCCAGTAATATTGTATTTGCAATTAACAGACATTTAAAATGCTCAATTGTTGCTTAGAAAAAAAAATGAGAGTGTAAAACAGCACATCAAGTGCCTCTTACCTAACTCGGATGCTAAATGAGTAATAGTCATAATGCAGTTTCAACACTAATTGTAGGTCGAGCACTTAACCATGGCACATGTAGTAACTAGTTCAATCCTTCTGAAAATCCTGTATGACAGCTATTCTTTTCAGCCTTATTTTATAGCCCAGGGCATTGAGGCACAGAGTTTAGTTATTTGTTCTCTGCCTCTAGAACATGTGAGTTTACCTAATGGGTCACACTGCCTCTCTGTAGAGTGTAATGGTTAATAAATATGAGCTAGGTTCTTCCCCCACCCCACATTCCTTGTAGAGAGAGGTCCATTGACCTTGAAATTATATTTTGTCACTCAGTGATCTTGAAGTTTATCATTTATTTTCAAAACGTCTGCTTCTGACCAGACTCTTTTTGATTTTGCTTTTGTTTATTTATTTTTGATTTGGCATCTTACAGTGCAATCACCTGAAAGTTACAGGGTGGAGGGAAAACCTAGAAATAGTCTTTTAGTCTCAGCCTACTTTCCACTTCACAACTTCACAGAAGTGATGTTTGAGATTCATTAAGTGGAACACCTGAAGAGCTGGTGATAAAAATATATTTTTGCTTAAAAATATACCTGTATCTGTTCTTAAAGGAATTTGGCTATTCTAAGACAAGGATATACATAAAACTGCTGACTTCTGGCATTCTCAAAACCTTGGAAAGCATGGGGAGAGGAGTGGTCTTTAATTTGTTTTGACAGATGATGATCTTTCCTTGGAGAAAGAAACTGGTGCTACCTGGAGGGCAGAGAAAGGACAACACAAAAGGAGATCTCCCCTCTCAATCCACTAAATGTAATAAAATATATTTTCAAATTCCTTGTACTAGCTGGGAAAGCTGCTCTGGCTTTGTTTTGAACTTGACCATGAGAAAGGACAGAGTGTGCCAGTGTGCCTATCGATTGCTCAAGCGGTGTACAGGTATTCCTTCAGTGTTTCTTTTAAACTTTCGGAACTTGGCTCCAGTAACCTCAAACAAAGCACTATGTATTGTTTATAGTAATTTACAGACAAGGAAATCTGATTTTAGTTGATGCTTCTTTAGAAGTGTTTTTTTTTTTTTTTTTTGCCTACTTTTTTTAACTCTCACTACTTTCCTAACATTTACTTTCATGTGCGTCCTTGCTGGCCTGGCTGTGAGTTCTTCTAACCAGGAGAAACTTCCTGACATTAACAGTGGACCCTGACTCCTTTTGTAGCTACTTCCTTGAAGGACAGCAGCCAGCTTTCATTCTTCATGTGCAGTGCTGGGGCTTCTCACCAGGGTGGCACTCTCCTGTGACTGCTGTCTACTCACTCTCTGCTGATGCACGGAGACACCAGCATAGAAGACACACTTACCCAGTATCCATCTGACCAACCACAGACACGTTAAACCTGTGCTCGAAGTCAAAGCCATAGGATACACCTGTTGCGATCACCGTCTGCAAAGTTGCAAATTGCCCAAGTGAGAAATGTTTGATGCAACCAAGAGTCTGAACCTGGAGTGGGGGAACACTGCCAAAACCCACCCTGGACATTTTAATAAGCCTCTCTAGCCTGGGCTTTGCTATTTCTTTTTAAAAGAGGTCCTGAGGCAATCCTGACTGCCAGTTAAGCAAAGAACCACAGCTCTAATTCAAATGGGTCTGTTGTCTGGTCTTCTTAGAGGTCTTGCTCTCTGCACCATCTTTGTCTTACATGGAAAGAATAAGCCCAAAATCATAACAGGAAGTTATTAAATTCAGAATGAACAGAAAAATCCTACTACATAGTACACCCAGAAACTGCAGAAATAGCATCTGCCCCACTAAAACCTCAAAATCTGCAGATGATGAAAACTTTCTGACATGATGACACTAGAATATGAAAGAAATTTTTAAGATGATCAATTACCATGATAAGTTCGATGGGGATAGGCACTGGAAGTTTGGACTTGTAGCGCTGATTTATCTCTTTAAACACAAATACAATAAACAGGATAATCAGGGATGTCACGAGGTCTGCAATGTTAGTCTTCTCTATTTGGGTGAATACAGACTCTAGTACCTACAGTCACAAAAAAAGACACCAAGCTCCTATATTAGTGCATAATTTGGATACAACACTTACCTCCAAATAGATAAAAATATACATTGAAGCAGGAGGACTGGCAGAAGAGGGATAGTGAGTCTTTGTTCTGCTCCTGTCAAATGTAAACTACAAAATCGTAAAGACCAGCATGGAGATGTGTATGAGAAGGGTAAATTAGCCTAGTGGAGGTGATACCCTGGTGTAGGGGGACATCTGTCATTTTTTTTTTCTTTTTCTGAGAAGCTCTTTGGCTAGTGTCAAATTTTGTTGGATACTTTTCACAGTTTACAACAGGTCTTTTCTGCACTTAGTTCTCTTTAGCTGTTGTTCTTTATTTCACAACCATTACTGCTGTTATATCCAAGGACTAACTCCTAATCCCTGATAGTTTTTTCTTTTTTAAAAAAAGAGAGAGAATTTTTTAATATTTATTTTTTAGTTTTCGGCAGACACAACATCTTCGTTTGTATGTGGTGCTGAGGATCAAACCCGGGCCGCACGCACGCCAAGCAAGCGCGCTACCGCCTGAGCCACATCTCCAGCCCCGAGAGAGAACTTTTTTAATATTTATTTTTTAGTTTTCGGCATACACAACCTCTTTGTTTGTATATAGTGCTGAGAATCGAATCCAGACCGCACGCATGCCAGGCCAGCGCTACCGCTTGAGCCACATCCCTAGCCCCTGATAGTTTTGTTTTTTTTTTTTAAGCCTGGCCTGTATTCTCTTAAATCTTGGTTTTTTAAAGGTACAACTCCCTCATATTTGTTGGCTTATTTTCCAGGTCACTTTTTGGAAAATAGTTCCCTAAATGCATGCTCTCACTTCCTGAAGTCAGAGGGTTGCATATCTATGGGGCCAAGACAGGAGTTGCTCTGGACAGGAATGAGAGACTGTTTACTCCAATAAAGAGCAAGATCTGTCTCCAAGATTGTTTTGATAGAAGTACTAAGAGCACTACCTATTGTTAAATGAAATGATGGAAGGTCATTGTTTTAAACTGAGCTCCTGCAATAGACCTCCCCCGGAACAGATCAAACCAAAATGAAGTCACTCATGCTGAATGCCACATAACCAAGATGAAACTTTACGAAAGCAGATAGATCTCAAAACATAACAGTTTCCCCCTGTTAGACACAGGTGATTCCAGTCTGACTTAGCCTAAAAAGATGGTCCCCTTTGCTTTAACTCCTGGGGGAAAGAGGAGAAACTAAACCAGAAGTAATCAGCCTTTAACCAATCAATTTTTTTTTGTATTGTTCTTCCCACTTTACCAACCCCACTGTTCCACTATTTCCCAATGGAATTTGAGACTAAGTCCATTTATGATGATGATAGAGAGTGACATCCCTATCCACAAAACTGGGTTAATCTCTCAAAATTAAAAAGTTGAACCAAAGCGGGGGAATAAGGTTTGGTCTAAAACTACCTCTGTTTTAATTTGACCTAAATAAATTTCTTTTTATGTAATAACATAACTTCATGTGTACATAGATTAAACTACTCTTGTAACAAGTAGCTGAGTCTCACTCAGCTAGTCACAAGAGGTTGACAGTTCAAACCATCTTCAAAAAAAGACAGACATGAGCTGTAACCAGGCGGACTGTCTCTGTACCTTACTTCCATCTTCTCTATGTCACTTCCTTTCCTCCGACTATAAATGTAACCAGACTGTGTGGTGGAGTGAAGCATTCTGAACCATTTTGGTCCAATTGATTCTATAATTACAAATAAAGCCAATTAATATCTGCAAAACTAGATTTATTGTACTTTCATCTTTTAATACTTCTACTTTGCTTTCTTTGAAGGAGGGGAGAACCACTGCCCTATCTACCTGTGGAACAATTTTCTTTTGCTATATGAACAGACATGCATAAAGGACTCAACAACTTCAATTTCAAAAGACTTGATTTATGAGAAATAGAGAAATATAATAAATTAATAAGCAAATTTCTTTGAAAATTAGACTTTGAGAAAAAATTTAAAACTCAGGAAAAAATAGCAAACCTTTTAATAATACACTTAGATTGTGGTTATTTTTTTTTCCTCTGTTGTTAACATTAACTATATGGTAGATGTGGTTGATTTTCAGTGTTCTCTTTTCTACCAACCTTTTTTATAATGTGAATCAATTTCACAACCCATTGATTTTTGGAAGTTGTAGGTTTGCCCTACAGCAAAGGCACTAAAGGAAGGTTCTCTAGGAAACACGTGGTGAATTTTATGTATTTCAATAGTTCTTTTTAAGTGAGGGGAACACTTACTTTGAAAAGCGAGAATGGGTCCGTGTGTGCTGGAACTGACAGCTGCAACATGAATTTGAGCTGGGAAACCAACACATGAACGGCGGCAGCGGTGGTGAAGGCACTGATCAGGGACTCAGATAGGTAAATCACTACAAATCCGATCCGCAGAACCCCCAGGATCAGCTGGCAAGAGAAGAACAAAAGCGTGTGTTCCATGGCTAAAGGATCAGCCATGGAAAGGATTCCAATGTAGAGGTTCACCCTGCATGCACAGGCCTTGAAGAGGCTGCTGTCTCTCCTCCCGGAAAACTCCCATTCAGGACTCCCCCCTCTAATTCCCTCCCATCCCACTCCCCAGGTTGAAAGTTACATGATGTTCAAAGAAAAGAGGACATAAGTCCAATATGCCCCCAAGATTTAACCCATTTATAGGTGCGGTGTCTTTAGAAGACTCACCATAAACCATTTATAGCAGAATCTTATCTATCATCAGCCCTCATAAATTTGCTGATGTAATTTGAAATCAACACTTTCTAGCTGCTACAGCATGCATGGGTGAGTGTCCATTCCCATCCCCTCAAACACATTGTTTGACTGTTTAAGAAACACGTTATTGCATATTGGACATCAAAAGTGCTTGGTTCTAGCTGGGGAACAAGGGTAGTTAATTCCTCTCAAAGCATCAGGGTTTTGCAGTAAAGTGAATGGAATGGACTTTCTTGGCCTTTATTTGGCCTTTCTTTCCTCTCATGTCTTCAGAATGAAGACAAAGTTCTGGGTACACAAAGTCCAGTTGGGTTTTATTTCTGTTCTTAGGTTCAGAAATGTATTACAAACAACTGACTGCATGGTTTGTCAGTAAGTAGGACACACATTATGTACTGTAGAGACTGATTTATTCTTTCTTCAAGAAATTCACTAACAGTAAACTTGAGCAACATCCTGACGTTTCCATGGCATTTTCTCTATTCAAAATGGTGTCAGTGTTGTGGCTTGAGAGTGAGTCTTTAGGTTCCACCATGATCTTCTCTACTGTCCCTCAAATCTTTGATATGAACAGTTCAAAGTGCAAAGCCCCTAACCCTTGCAATTAGCTTGGAGTCACTGAAGGATTAGGAAGAAAAAAATCCAGAAGTTACTAGTGTCCCTATGTTATGTTATGTTTTATGTTTATGTTTTATGTTTTATGACTGTACCAAGTGATTTTATTGACTTGAGTATTGAATTCCTTACCAGTTGCACCACCCTGTTCCCCTCCTTTTTTTTTTCCTTCTATCTAGATGCACATTCACTTGTTTTTGCAATATGGATCTGCCTCTCCTTCCCAACCCTTTGGCTGTGGAGAGTGATACTTTTTAAATCACTTCTTCTGGGCCTCTGAACAAGGGACACAAACCAAAGGGAAGACGAAGAGTGGGTAGGAGGAGGGGAAAAAATTCCCAGAAAAATGCACACTAGTCAAAACAAGCGGATTATGAGAAAGTGCTCACCTGGATGATTCCAGAAAGGACCGTGACAGTTGTAGCCACCACTAGTTTCTTCTGCTCCAATATCAAGTCATTATTCTCTGTGCTATTAGATGATTCCATCGTGGTACTGGCATCTGAGACTACATTTGTAACCACTGCTCCCACCATCATACTTAGAACTGGAAATGGTCCTAATTAATAGAAGGCAAACTGTGGTCAGCCTGTGCCTCTCTGGAGCACATACTACAATACAGTATATACAAAGACTGCCCTTTACCCAAATCCCAGTCCTAGGTCTTACGGGAAATGATGGCTAATAGAACTCATAAAGAAAAAGCAATAAAACATTCATTAGCACCATAACTGACTTACCTACAGATATGTGTTTAGAAGTACCCAAAAAAAAGTAGACTATGACTGGGAAAAAGGCTGCATACAACCCATATCTTGGGGGGATGTTGACCAGCAGAGCAAATGCTAAACCTGTAAACACACAAGCAGAAGGATCCTTATTTTGTGCAAGGGAATCTCACAAATTCTCATTAGGGCTTTTCTGATATTTGAGGTTGGAACTTTAAAATAAGTTATCTTAAGGAAACAAAATAAGTTACCTTATTAATTAAAAATGTATCAAAGATACAAATGTAAGAATGAAAACCATAAGTCTCTTAGAAGAAAACAAATATACATTTTTGTGACCTTGGGTTAGGTTATGATTTCTAAGAAATGACCCCTTACAGTATAAGCAATTGGAGAAAAAAATAAATAAACTGACTTGATTAAAATTTGTAAAATGTGTACTCAAAGGATATTTTCAAAAAACTAAGGGCTTGAGATGTAGCTCAGTGGTGGAGAACTTGCCTCACATATGCAAGGCCCCAGATTTGATCCCCAGCACCACTGGAAAAAAATAAACTGAAATGATAATCCACAGAATGAGAAAAATTATTTGCAAATATATGTTGGATAAGGAGTTCTTTGCAACTATATGTACAAAATATAAATACCCTTTGCAACTTGACAATAAAAAGACAACCTTTTTTTAAAGGGCAAGGGATTTGAATAGCCCTTTCTGCCAAAGATGTACATATGGCCAATATGTACAAGAAAAGATGCTTAACATGAGTCATTGGAAAAATACGAATTAAAACCACAATGAGATACCACTTCACCTTCTAGGATAGCTAAAGTAATAAAGACGAAAGTTAAGGATGTGTAGAAATCTGAATCCTCACACACTGCTAGTGGGAATGTAAAAGAGAGCAGCCACTTTAGACAATAATTTGGCAGTTCAACAAGTGATCAAACATGAAGTTACCATATGATCCAACAATTACACTTCTAGGTACATACTGAGGCAATTGACATGTTTACACAAAAAGTTGTACACAAATGTTCATAATAGCATTATTCATAATAGGCTCAAAGTTCAAACAGCTCAAATGTCCATGAACTAGTGAATAGATAAACAAAATGGAATAATCATGTAAAACATTATTTGTCTATGCTGCAATATGGATGAGCCTGGAAAACATGATACCAAGTGAAGAAATCAGACACAAAATGCCACATATTATATGGATCCATTTTTATGAAATATCCAGAATAGGGAAATTCATAGAGACAGAGAATCATTGTCAAGGGGATAAATTGGGGTGTGTGGAATGTGAAGTGTCTGTTAATAAGCAAGGGATTTTTTTTTGGAGGGTGAAAATGTTATGGAATTAGTGGTGTTAAATATGCAGCCTGTTGAATATACTTAAATCCAATGAATCGTACACATTAAAAGGGTGGCTGCAGGTATGACTCAGTGGTAAAAAGAGTGTCTAGCATGGACAAGACCCTGAGTTGCATCTCCAGCACCATACCACACCCACACACACCCCCACACACAAAAAGGCATATGCATTATATCTAATTTTATGGCATATGCATTATATCTAAAAAGGAGAGGAGGGTACCTTGAAGTACAGCCACCAGCCCTGTGCTGATACCAGAAACGATGTCACTGAGTAGCCATTCCTTTATTCGGTATGATGGTAACCAAGATGCTATGGGGAAGAAAGAGAGGGCAATTCTCTTGGCCTTTTGTGTGGAACAGCTGAAACATTGAAAACCACAGGTCAGTTAATTAATATCAAATTTTAAGTTCAGTTCCTAACTGTGGGTGGAAAATTGGTAAAGATGATAATATATTAAAGATCAAACTAGCCATATAACTCCTACTATACCCAGGTTAACAGATCCCTGGTCACCATCATAGAATTTTTTTTTTAAAGACAAATATGAGGCTAGGGTTGTGGCTCAGTGGTAGAGTGTTTGTCTCACATGTGTGAGGTACTGGGTTTGATCCCCAGCAACACATAAAAATCAATAAAATAAAGGTATTGTGTCTATCTAAAACTTAAATATATTAAATATATTAAAAAAAATAAAAAGACCAACTTTTCTTTAGCTGTAGTAGAATTTGTTTGTCATCCTTAGCTTGAACTGTGCTATATTTCAATTGAGAATTTTCCTCGTCCCCATCTATTAGTTATCTGATTTGGAAAGACTATGTCGTTAGCTGAGACAGTATTCATTTTAGACATAACTTTCCAACTCTGGCAGGGAGTAGGAGATTTGGAAACTTCAGACAAAAAGACTCCTTGGTTATGGACTAGAGCCAGAAAGGAGAGCTTGAAAGCTAGAAAATTTAGGAGAAAGTCTCCGTTTATTCCTAATGTCAATGCCTTAAAAATATCTTACCTACAACACAATTTGAGATGATCCAGAAATGTCTTATGATGCCTGTGTTTCTTCTTATGTTCTTCTCCAAAAGTGTTTGCAGAGTACACTGGCCTGGCCACAACATACTGATTTCCTATGGGTTCGATCATTTTGCTTCTTTTGGCAGTGGTGGCAAGTGGAAGACCTTTGGAACTATGTGGTGAACCCTTCTTCTTGCCGTTAGCAGGTTAAAATGCCTGAAACCAAATAGAACTTGCTTCTTAAATAACTCAGAGATAATGTGATGCAATTTACAGATGAGTGAGCTCTGAACTGAATGTTACCACCTTTTGAGATCAAAAGAGGCAGGATTAAGGGACCTAGATTGTGTTTTGTGACAGTGATATCACTTTTTCCTCCAATGAGCTGGACACTGCTCCTTTGGGTAAGTAAACAAAGAGCTTGTATTTAATTTTTAAAGAAGCAATAAAAATTGACTCAGTGTACAAACCAGTGAATCTGTTTTCTATGTATAAAGTGAGATCATCTTGTGGACTTTTTTTTTTTTTTTTCCCTAGAAATGTTTCCAAAGTGAGGCATTGGAGAACTTGGAGAGATTGAAGTCTTTTCATTGTCCCTAGGTTCAAACAATATTCCAATTTAGTCATCAGGATTTTTATGATACCATATAAAGTGCTTTTAATTTGTGAAATTAAAATATATAATCTGTTTACTTTCCTATGGTTTCTGGGAGTCTGGTAAAGTTTTATAATTTTATAATTATGGCACAAACTAAAATTAGACTTGGTTACTTAGTTACAAGTGA
This sequence comes from Marmota marmota marmota, assembly GCF_001458135.2. Classification (NCBI taxonomy): domain Eukaryota; kingdom Metazoa; phylum Chordata; class Mammalia; order Rodentia; family Sciuridae; genus Marmota; species Marmota marmota. The sequence goes on along the minus strand of NW_026000142.1, from coordinate 22,861,345 downwards.
CAAGAACTTTCCTAAGGAAAGATCCTGGGCGAGTTACTTAACCTCTCTGAGTTTCATCTATGTAACAGTGATGATGATGATACCCAAGTTTCAAGGTGATTGTGAAAATTAAATGAGAATGTTTTCAAAACATCTGCCATTGTGCCTGGCAAGCTATAAGCATTCATCAACAGGTAGTTATTATTTACCAATTATATGTCTGATCTGAATTTTTAATTATCATCTTAATTCTATTTTTATTACACTTAAAAGATCAATTTTACAAAGACTTTTTATGTACATTGTCAATTTATCCCTCACAATTCTCTGAGGCCTTACAATTCTTCTCCTCTTACAAATAATAACATGATTGCATACACATCCACCCCTTGACAAAAATCTAAGTACTTTTTATTGAGTCAGACCATGAGTAGTGTCAAAATGGGACTTCCATTTTCAAACTTTGCTGTTTCTTTTACAACATGCAGTTTCTCTATTGTCCTATAAAAACAATTTAAAGAACATTCTGTTAGCATTCCATCCCCCCCACTTGATTTTGCATTATTACCCATAATGCCCAGGGTTCTGTTCCCTGACTGAAATCACAGTGATTAGATGAATTATGTCACACTAGACTGTATGTTGCTACATGGTGCTTTCTCATACCTGAGGGCATTTTCAGCATGTTTGCAGAGCTCATGTTACAACCAGGAATCTGATGATGGCCTCAACTCTTGGCCTCACCTGACTTCTCTTTGACCATCCATTCCTCAATACCCCCAACCTGCCCACTCCAATTCTTCAGTGCCCTTATCTTTCTCTGTATTGGTCTTCTCTGACCACAGTGAAGTGCTTCTGCCTCACCCTCTAGCATGGCCCCCAGTATTGAGACCCTTTGAGTTTTATTATGACTTTTAGATCCTCTTGCTATTCTTTCTGAGCCTTTTTCTCAGTCAAGCAGCTTGTCTTCTGTCTCTCATCTCCATTCACACCTCCATCTTTCCATCCTCACATCCAGGTGGCATACCCTAACTATACTCGTACTGGGTAGGGTGGTGCATGCCTGTAATCCCAGTGGCTAGAGAGTCTGAGGCAGAAGGAATGTGAGTTCAAAGCCAGCCTCAGCAACTTAGCTAGGTCCTAAGCAACTCAGTGAGACCCTTGCTCTAAATAAAATACCCAAAAGGACTTGGAATGTGGCTCAGTGGTTAAGAGCCTTGGTTAAAAAAAAAAAAAGAACTTGCTCATGAAGTAGAGCTGGCTTGGTCATTGCCATTCATAACATAAATTTTTGTCTTTATTTTTTGCCAATTACCAACAATTTGGTTGGGGCATTAACATTTAATATCTAATCTATGGTCAATGACTGTTGACATCTTGGGTCTTTTGCAAAGACTGTCTAGAGTGTCTTCCAAGAACAGCTTTAATCCTGTGAGAGATCCAGCCTGGCCAGCTAGCTGTAGGACAAAGACTGAAGCACTATGTGCTTTTACTTTTCTCAGATGCTGCTCTGGACAGAAAGAAAGGAAAAGAAAAAATCTGCCTTTTTGTTGCTTCATTCATGTTTCCACTGAGGAATTCACAGAAACTCATTGGTTCTCTTCCCTAAGAAAGATCCTGAGGGTACTTCTTTTCTTCCTTTGACTATTGTATGTGCTCTCTCTGCTAAGCCATGGTCTAATTTTTTTAAAAAACTAGTGACAATAATGGTAGAAAGACCTTCATTTGAATGTAGCTCCTTCCCTGGGATGACTGACACTGGGTCTGTAATGTGCTCCCTCAAACCCCCAGCTGATCAAAAGCCTGAACTCTAGCCCTCCTGCTGCATACTGGAAAGAGTCTCCTTTCCACACCCAGCACTACCTGCAAGGGGAGGGCTTGAGAGCAAGGAATCAGGGCAGCTCAAGAAGTCTTTCCAGAACTTGGAGACCTTGAGAACCACATTCCAGTCTGCCTCCTGCTCCCAAATCTGCTACTTTGTAATCCACATGTAACAAACAAATGAGCCCTGAGCCAACACCCAGATGGAGCCTCTGCTGAAGCAGGCTCCAGAGAGTCATAAGTGAATGTCATTCATCATTTCTGAGCTTGTTAAGAATGACCTACTTTAGTTAAGGATTCAAAAGTGATCTTATTTACTTTGTTTTCACCTGAACAAGTTACCTTTCCCCTAGAAATTCTTGGGAATTTTTTTTTTTTTAAATTTTTGGAACACATTTTCACCTGCAAATATCACTCCCCTATTAACATATGTCTTCTCATGTTGTTTTATCTTTGTGGTTCAATTTCTCTCTGGGTTCCTTAGGGTGTCATTGGCTTCTGGGAAATTGAAATTCATTCTCAGGGACCCTTCCTCCCAATAATTTTGGAATTCTGATACTTTTTTTGGTGAACATTCCCATTTTTATTCACTTTCCTCTGATGTGCTCTTTTAAATTTTTGGCCTTTAGATGTGTACACTATTTACATAGACACACACATGTATGCACACATATTTCTGTATACCTTGGTGCATGTCTTAGTTATATGTATATGTCATTCTCTTTTTTTAAGTAGAATTTTAATCCTAGAGTTAATTTCTGAAGTTCAGTTTCTCAATTTAACTATTCCAGTTTTTTTAAAATACATTTTTTAGTTGTAGATAAATGCAATACCTTTATTTATTTTATGTGGTGCTGAGAATTGAACCCTAGTACCTCACATGTGCAAGGCAAGCACTCCACCACTGAGCCACAATCCCAGCCCCAACTATTCCAGTTTTTAAATAACTTTTTTGATACTTGTAAGGATTGTCATATACACACCCTTTCCCCACCACTTCAGGTTCCACTCTTTTCCAGCCTAAGCACTTGTATCTTCCTGGCCTCTGATTACCTGGGAGCCTCCACTCTGAATGCCCACTCCTGAGAGGTGTCTGCAGCTTTGACCTTTCCACAGTTCAGCATTGATCAAGGTTTCTAGACTTTCAGAGGTCTGTCCTTTCTGCTGGGAGACAACTAATTTGAACCCAAATGCTCATGAGCAATGCTAGGATTTGTTTTTACTTAGCGATAATTTGAAACCAGGATGCAAGCAGGTGTGCAGAGCATTTCCCAGCCCCTCCTCAGTCACAGAGCACCAGGTAGCTCTCCTGACATCACCCCTCCAGAGCCATCCACATTAAGGAGGGTCTGCTGGAGGCATCACTGCAAATGCCGTACTATGGCTAACATGTGCTGAAAATGCTGCTTCTTTCATGGATCTCAAATACACCTGTGCCAATCAGTGGAAAACCATAGGTAAGCTAGCCTTATTTTGTGAATTGGTCCTTGGAGAAAGGGAATACAGCAGTGTTCTAATAACTGTCCTTGGGAGAGTGGGGAGAGATGGGAGAACAAGTAGAACAACTGTTGCGGTGATCACCACCACAGGCACCCCAGTCAGCAAAGTGGAGCCAGAATCAAGGGCACAAAAAGGTCCACATCTGTTGGTGTCCAGCTGAGTAGAGTAGGGAGACGATGGCTTCAGCATGGGATAGGGCCCAAGTGGTGATGAGGAGTAACTCAGTGGTAAAGAGAGGTCAGAAGGGGGCGAGTTCCTGTTAAATGCTACGATTCTCCTGTACGTCTGTTTTGAAGCACAATAGGATAATTATGAAGGTATCTTATGAATGTACACCTGAGCTGTTTCTTTGAAAGAAATAAGTGTGTCTGTTATCATTTAGAACATGAAAACCACTTGAGTTTTTCTCTGCTATTTAGTGATAATCGATATTGGCATCTCACAAACACAAGACTGATTTTGAAACCAGAGTGGGAAAGAGGGGATAATAAGCTGACCCAGGTGTTTAAAGGTGATGGGACTTGGGTGAGGATCCTAAGTGAGGATCCTGAGGGAGTGGAAGTGGTTCCCCTAGATGTCTAAGCAAGACTGCTAAAGAAAATATTCTTGATTGTTTTTTCCTTTGGCCAAATTTATGTAGATAATTCATGTATCTCTATTTCAGTGTCCATGGTGGGCAATGACATGTGTGTTGTATTATTGATTTAGGAAGTATGCTTACATGCTTGAGTTAATATATAGTTCTAGGAATTTAGCTCAGTTTGAGCTTAATCTTAGTCACTAACATTATTTTTCATTAATTCTCTTACTACATTGCCCACAATGCTGGAAAACAAAGCCAAATCTAATTTAGGTAGGTCTGAAGCAGAAAAGAGTGAGAATTTGGTGACTAAGTAGGCCTAGTTTTAAATCCCCACTTTGCCATTCTTTACCTGTGTTTGTTATGAGCAAGTTGTTCCAGCTTCAGTTTGTCTAATGGTAAAAGGAGGAGGCCTTCCCTGAGGGCTGTGGTCAAGGTAAGCTGAAGTATGCAAAGAGAGACACCTTGGCATTGATTTTATATATAACAGCTTTAGGATTAACTGTGTAGGCCCAATTTACAAAATCAACCATAGCCTGTTGGAAAATGTTCATGCTGCCACCTTTTCTAGATCTTCATGTTTACTCTGAGCTTATCTCCAGAAACAACAGTTTTCCGTTCTCACCCCAGTTTATTTGAACATAATTTTTTAATAAATATTTTTTAGTTGTAGTTGACACAATACCTTTATTTTATTTGTTTATTTATATGTGGTGCTGAGGATCAAACCCAGGGCCTCACATGCGCTAGGTGAGCACTCTACCGCTGAGCCACAACCCCAGCCCCCTTGAATATAATTTTGTAAAGAATCTACCTATCTCACCTGTTTAGCCTGGCATGCAAGGCTCTTTATATTTTGTCTCTGGCCTATGTCTCTAGTTCTTGGGTGCTTCTTCATGATTATAATAGGTTCCTAACTTGCCATGATGATTTAACATCTCCATGTCTTTGCCCATATGGTTTCCTTTATCTGGTTTCTTCTCCCCATCTACTAAATTCCAATTCATCTTTAAAAATACTCATCTGTCCCTAACCATTGATTCCTTTCTTCATTGCTTCAACAGGCATTGATCGGCCTATTGTTTGTCAGGAACTTGGTTGTACAAGATAAGAAAATGCTGTAAAGCTTCATGGAACCCCTCAGAAAGAGTTAATCATTTCCTTCTTGAAAGCTCCTTGAACATATTTCTATTCCATAATATTGTATTGTCATTATTTGCTTATGTTTCTCTCATCTATAAGATTAAATTCCCTAAAAGTTAAGGTCCAAATTCTATTTTTTCTCTTTTACATAGGTCTTATAACATAGTAAGTATGCAAGAAGGTTTGTTGGAATAAACTAAACTGTGAACAAAAGAGATATACATGATATCACCCTGAAATCTGAAGTTTGCACATACAGGAGAAGTGTCTAAAATGATTGGTCCAGATAATAAGTTGAAAAAAGAAAGGATGTAAGCTGGAGTTGAGAAAAGTTTCATGAAGGAACTGTTTTATGAAGTTCATGAAGGAAGTGTGGGTCTTGAATTAGACTTCACAGAACAGATAAGTTTGGAAAGGATGATGAGAAGGTTGTAGGGAATGAACAAATCACACCCAGATAACAGTAAGAAACCCAAAAACGGAAACAGAAAGCTTTGTTGGCCCAAAGACTAAACCATTAGATAAATGCACCATAGCAAGAAGTTTTAGGCCCAATAGGAGCACACAAGATAAAGAGAATTCCTAGCCACTTCTAGAAGGCTTTGTGGTTTTCTGAGCACTTTCACTTTTCTTCCGACAGTGGTTCCCTGTGAACTATGCAGAAAAAGTAGATATTATTATCGCCAATTTACAAATGAAGACATTGAGATGAGAGAAGATAAATGACTTGGGTGTAACTCAGTGGTAGAGTGCTTGCCTAGCATGTGTGAGGCCCTGGGTTTGAGCCCCTACACTACACTGCACAAAAAAACACACAAAGCCACATCTCTAGCTAGCAAGTAACAGAGCCAGAAAGAAACCAGGTTTTGTGAATCACTGACACTCCACTGCATGTTTTTCTCTGCAGTGTTAATGTGGGACCTGTTAGCCCCTATCTTTATGAGAAGCAAGGCACATGCTCAGAGCTCCAGGAGAGACACCCTTAGAACCCTAGCCCTTGGGAGTAGAACCACCCACCCCTACTGTCAACATCACACACACACTGTGAGCCTGGGCAGCCTAGGGCTCCATCTTCATGACGTGATCTGGTTTATTCTCCCCTATGCTCCTCAACACTGTGAAACTGAGGTTGTATTTTCTTGTCTACATTTGTTCATTTATTTCTGTATTACTAATCCATTTATCCAGAGGGAAGAGATAAGATATGTATTCACTCATTATAAATTACCTATTTCTGAAATCAAATAGAGGCATCCTAATTTCTCAGTAGAAATGATGTTTATGTGGCCAGCTTTCACTATACTGTTTGCTCAAATGATAAATTTACTTTGGAAAAAAGAACAATTTAGTTCAATGGCATAATAAATTGTTTCCCACTTGTACATACAAAGAATATTGTAAAATTTTGTTCCTGTTATTATAAAGAATGAACTAGATTTATATATTTATGTAGGGTTGGTAATCTACAGGCTATGTACCCCTGCATGATCTTATACGTCTTGTGGCATAGGGCTCTCTGCAGCTGTCCAGTGATAATTTTTTTTCCCTATTTCTGTTCCCTATTGACTCTTGGTCCTTCTATTGCCTTTTCTCCTTTCCCCCTTTCCTTTGGTCTTGGACTTTCTGGGTGTCTGGCAGATAAATCCCTGATATCAGGGCCAGATGGCCTTTCTATATCCTCTCTAAAGGATGATTCTACCTCCTGGAGAAAACTTTTCCTAAAGGCTTGCTATGTTTGCTAGCCTTCAGAGCAGATGATCTAACTATACAGTCAGATTTGGGTGGGGAATAAAGGAATTAGCTGAATAATTAAGGTAAAACTCACCACTATCTTTGAAAAGGCCATTGAACCTTAACATTAACTTGGTAACTTAAAGCCTATTCAAATATTTATTTCACATTGCCAGTGCTCCCGACATGCATTTTTAGCCTATTAGTGGAATCATTCAAAATATTCATCCTTGTGAAATAAACTCAAGAATACAACAGTAACTTCTACACAGGCCTTGATCAGAAAGACAATGCCATTTTCAAGAAATAGAAATCCAGATAGAGTAAAACAAATATAAGATTTTTTCCTACCTGAAATGCACTCAGTGAGGAGCAACTGTGGACAATTTTTGAGATAAAGCAGCCCAGTTCGAAGAAACAGTGTCCAGTTACTTAGGTCTATAGGCTCTGCATGCATCCATATGTTCATGGATGTCTATATATAGGTTATGTAAGGCAGTGAGCTAATTACCTTTCTGTCAGTTTTAATAATTAACTTTCATTAACTTTTACAACAATGGAAGGACTCCAATGTGGTCTTGACCTTTGAGACTCTGATCAGCAGAAGTGATGATGACAACAGCTTCCTTAAGTTCCTTGTGAGATTAAACCACCTATTGCACTTGTGTGTGTGTGTGTCTGTGTGTGTTCCATTGGTTTGCAGAGATTTGCACACAGAGATTTAAAAAAAAAAAAAAAAAAACCTTCGCCAGCGTTATCTCCCTGACATTTTATCAACCAGTTTAGATGGAAGTGCAGAGGTGTCGTTTCTTGGCTGGATGACTCCATGAAATGCTTAGGAACTGCAAAAGGGGAGCGTACAAGTTGACTCTTGGTACGATAAAGGTCCTTGCTAGGAACGCTCTTTCAACTCCAGGCAACAGTGCTCTGTTTGCACTCTAATTTCTGCTCCTACCACTGCTTTTGCTAAGAGCAGTAAACCCTATGTTGCTAAAGCCAGTGAATACTTTCAATCCTCTTCGACTTTACCTCTTAACATCTGACCCTGCTACTTCTCTTCCTCAAAATTTCCTCCTTTTAAAATGTTGATTTGATTATTTTTTAAAATTCAATTTAATTTTTTACACAAGTGGAGCGCATCTTTTCATTTCTTGTTTGTAAATGATGTAGAGTCACCCCATTCATGCAGTCATACCCATATATAGGATAATAACATCCGACTCATTGCACCATCTTTAAAATGTTTTAAAAAATGTTCTCACCACACTTCATTGCCAACTCCTTTTCTATCCAGTTCCTTCTTCAGCATTCTCCAAGGTTCTGTCCCTGGACTACTGTTCTCTTCTCTCTGTTCCTCTTCTCCTAAGTAAGAGTTCTCTGGTTCCCAGTGACCTTCAGATGTAACTGGAATCCTCAAGATCCATATATTTATATCCTTGCGCAACATCTCTACTTGGATACTTCTATGGCATCTCAAACTTGACACATTCAAATCTGACCCCTTGATCTTCCTTCCCAAATCTGCTCCATCTCTACTTTTCCCCATTGTAGTAAAGAACATGCCCCTCTGCTCAAGTCAGAAACTTGGAAACTTCTGCTGACCCTCCCCTTACTGACCATCTCCCCATTCCAACCAGTCCCTTACCAAGTCCTCTTGAGTCTACCCCCCAAATATACCCCAAAGCCATCACTTTGCTTCATCTTCACTTAATTCCCTCTCCTGAGCCACCACCGCCTCTTACAAGAGCCTCTTGTTGCCCCTCTCACTTCCTTTCTTAGCCTTCCTAGTCTCTTTTCTACCTAATAACTGGAATGAACTTTTCATGCTCACCTCCTTCATGGGACTAGTGATTTTATATAGGATAAAAGGCCTTCAACATCTTATATGATGTCCCCCTGTCCAATTTCATCTGGCCCCGCTCACCATTGCCTTCTCCTCGCCTGCCATACTGGTCTCTGTTAGTCCCCTGAATTTGTCAGCTCCTTTCAGGCCTCATTTTCTCTGTTTAAATGCACTTCTCCCTCCCTCTGTCTGACTTTGATGTTACTTCCCTTTGACTTCTCAATCTCTAGATGCCCCTTTTTAGTATTCTCTCATAGCTTCCTACACTTTGTTTTTCTAAACACAGCAGCATAATTTAAAAATACACAATTATATATGTATGTAAAATTTGGCTCCTTTATTAGGGTGAAAGCTCCATGTGGGCAGGAATCTTGACTGTTGTACCCACCACTGTATCCCAATACCTCGAGTCAATCAATCACAGAACAACCAATAATGGAACAGCAATATTAGTTGATTGACAGTTAATGAATAAATTGTATTTGGTATAACACAGTTGCAAAATAATTTAGACAGGTCACTAAGAGTTTGTTCTAAATTAATCTAACCCATGTTTTAATCTCTGGTTTATAAATCTACTATGTAATTAATAATGGTGTCATTTACCTCATGCTTTTAATAATTAACCTTAATTCAATGCTTACAATGGGCCAGAGACTATACAACATATTTTATTGTGTTTATTCCATTGAGTCCTTGCAAGAACCATATGCAGCACAGTATTTTTACAAATGAGTATGTTAAGATTTGCTTTAAGTGGTAGAGTCAATTAGAACCAGGCAGCCTAACTTTATCATTTCTTTGGCTAACATATAATACTGCTTTTGATTATTTTTTATTTTTATTTTTTTTATTTATTTTTTTTTTAATTTTTTTTTATTGTGGGTTGTTCAAAACATTACAAATTTCTTGACATATCATATTCCACACTTTGATTCAAGTGGGTTATGAACTCCCCCCCTCACCCCATACACAGATAGCAGAATCACATCAGTTTCACATCCATTGATTTACAAATTGCCATCCTAGTGTCTGTTGTGCTCCGCTGCCTTTCCCATCCTCCACCC
>NW_026000142.1:22817672-22849197 GCF_001458135.2 Marmota marmota marmota | reverse complement strand
GCCGCGGGGCGATTTGCTGAATAAGCAGTTACCCTCCGTGCGACAAACCTCTCGCGTTTGAGTCCCCGTAGCCGATCCTCGTGCGATGGAAATCCTTCCTCCAGGTTCCGGAGCACCCCACTATTGCTGGAAATTCCTAACAAGATATCCTTTAGCCGTCCTGACTTGTCATACTCCCACACAGTGAAGCAGCACACGGGGGTAATGCACTCCCCTCGCCGCCATCTTCCCCGTCCTCTGCTTTTGATTATTTTAAGAACCATACAGCACATCTATTCAGAACCACTGTGATTGATCAAATTGTGTATTTAGGTTTTGTTGCTGAAAGAACTAGAAAATATTGTACATAAGAGAAGAGTCTCAGAACCACTGATCAGATTAAAAACGACTTATTTAGAACAAATGAGAGATTTGTAAGGTTAATTGATACAAGCTGAATAAAAACAAATACTATATACAAATATATATATACACACACACACACATACATACACTATAACCAAATAGAATATATAACAGGAAGATACCTTTGATGACAGCAACAAGAGCTACAAAGATTAGTATAAATAAATCTTATCTAAAGACATATAAGAATGCTAATGAGAGCTGGGGTTGTGGCTCAGTTGCAGAGCACCTGCCTCACATGTGTGAGGCACTGGGTTCGATCCATAGCATCGCATAAAAATAAACAAATATAATAAAGGCATGCTGTCCATCTACAACTATAAAAGAAATATCTAAAGAAAAATGCTAATGAGAAAATCATTAAAGGACAAAAGGAAAACTTGAGAAAATTATAAAACCATACATCTTCATGGATGTGAAAGCTCAATATTTAAAGAGTCTTCTTCAAAAAGTCTATTACTCAGATGCTATTACAATAAAACTCTTAAAGGTTTTTTTCCATAGATGTGAACAAACATCCTAAAACTTGTATGGAAGCACAAAGGACCAAGAAAAGTCAAAATGACCTTGATTAAGAAAAAATGGGGAGACTTATTCTGCCTGATATAAGACTAGCTGTAAAGCTATATTGACTGTGACAATGTCAGGTTTGTGCTATGAACACAATAATTAGACCAATGGAATGCTGAGAGTCATCCGTGAACTATGTGTGAACTAAAGTGATGTGGAAGCCATTAGGCAGGAAAGCCTGGTACTGGAAACTCCCAGCAGCAATGCTGCTGGTTTGAGGACGCTTGGTTCATGTGGCTTCCTACCCAGCTCCATCAAAAGTTCAGCATATCATCGGAGATGGGATGACCCACTGGAGCCACAAACTGTTTACTGCAAGACCCCTGCAACACTGAGAAGGAAGAGCCAAGACTACCAAGACTCCTCCTGCTGAAACCTATCTCTGCCTTTCATGTACTCCCCCTTAAATAAAGAATTGGAGCCATTTTTTAGTTGTTTAGTTCCAACTCCTATCAGGACTGTAAGATCTATTAGGTGCTTTTTAAAATCTAATTTTTGGCTCTGGCTTGTTTTTTTACTAATTATTTCAGGCTTTCTATTTCTCAGGCAGCTCACACCTCCTGAGCAGCGATCTACCCTGGCAGGGTGCTGGCAACTCTGCAATGGAACAAAAGTGTTGGAAACATATATTGAAACTTGAAACATGATGGAGGCTACAAGGCAGTAGAGAAATGAGGGACTTTTCAATAAATGGTGCTGAGACAACTGGCTATCCATGTACAGTAAATAAAATTTAGATCTTAATTTCATGCCATACTTCAAATTTTTTTTTTTCAAATTCCCTAGAAGCCCAAATAAAAAGATCATAACTTTTAGAAGGAGAAAAAATACTGTTATAACCTTGTCATAAAAGTATGTTACAAAAATGTGCACATCATAAATAAAAAGATGGATAAATACAGCATCATTATAAATAAAACATCAAGGACACTATGACAAAAATGAAGATAAACTCCATACTGGATGAGTTATTTGTCCCAATTAAGTCCAGAATTGCTACAAATCAGTAAGACAAAGAAGCTAAATTCAAAGGAAACTTGATGTGCCAATCAACACATAAAAAGGAGTAAAATTACATTAGTGATCAGGGAAAAGTAAATTGAAACTACAATGAGATACACTTCACACCCATCATCAGCAGGGCTGCGTCTAGATTTTGTGGGGCTTGAAGTTTGTGCAATTTGTGGATCTCATTTTAAGAAAAAGAAAACACAATTTCAAATACAATATTAGCTACAAGGTTTTCAAAGAGGTCGATGGGAATGAAGGGTCCTTAATTGCATGTGTTCAAGTGTGCCCATAGCAGTAATAGCAAAAATATAAAAATAAAATAATTAAATATCCTCATCATCTATTAACAGTAGGGCGACCCCTGTTGGGCCCCCTCTCCTCCTGCGGGAGTTCTGTTTCTGTGCACTCTTGAATAAATCCTATTCTTACACTCAAAAAAAAAAAAAAAAAAAAAAAAAAAAAAGAATGCTGCTTTGCTCATAAAATGGAATTACAGACATCCAATGATGAAAATTAATGTATTAGAGCTGCAAAACATGAACTCATTTCACAAATACAAATTGAGTGAAGAAATTATTAAAGAACAAATGCAATACAATCTGTTTATAAAAAGTTTAAAAACATGTAGAAATGAAATTGCTAGATTACATGGTGGTTCTATTTTTAATTTTTTGAGGAGTTTCCATACTGTTTTCCATAATGACTGTACCAATTTCCATAATTTCTGGACCAATTTACAACAATATCACTTTGGGGTATATATTCAAAGGAAATGAGATCAGTAAGTTCAAGAGATATCTGTACTCCCACATTCATGACAGCATTATCCATGATTGGCAAAATATGAAAACCTGAGTGTCCATTGGCAAACAAATGGATAAAGAAAATGTGGTAGGTACACACAATAATATTAATTCATAAAGAATAGATAAATCTGGCCATTCACAACAATATAGATGAAACTGGAGGACATTATGTTAAATAACATAAGCCAGATGAACATAGACAAATACTGTATGATATCACTTATATGAGGAATATAAAGTCAAACTCATAAAAACCAAGAGTAGAGGCCGGGTGTGGTGGTGTATGCCATAACCACAGCTACTTGGGAGGCTGAAGCAGGAGGATAGCAAGTTTGATGTCAGCCTTGGAAACTTACAATACCCTGTCTCAAAATTTTTTTAAAAAATTAAAAAGGGCTGGGGATGCAACTCAGTGGTAGAGCATCCTTGGTTCAATTCCTAATACCACAAACAAAACAAACAAACAAAAACAAGGGTAAGAATTGTGAATTGTGGTTGACAGAGACTGGGAATGGAGAAATCAAGGAAACATTGGCCAAAAGATACAAACTTTCAGGGGATGGGGATGTGGCTCAAGTGATAGTGCTCTCGCCTAGCATGTGTGAGGCACTGGGTTTGATTCTCAGCACCTCATGAAAATAAAATAAAGATACTGTGTCCACCTAAAACTAAAAAAAAAAAAATGTTAAAAAAAGATACAAACTTTCAGTGATAAGGTCAATACGTTCTAAAGATCTGGGCTGGGGATATAGCTCAGTTGGTAGAGTGTTTGCCTCTGCCAACACACACACACACACGCACACACAATTCTGAAGATCTAACATATAACATTGTGATTATGATTATAGTTAACAATACTATATTATATACTTGAAATTTACTAAGTAGATTTTAAGTGACCACACACACACACACACACACACACAAAGGGTAACAATGTGAGGTGATGGAAGTGTTCATTAGCTTGATTGTGGTAGTCATTTCATAATGTGTATATATGTAACATCATCATATTATACACCTTAATTTTTTTTTTTTTTTGGAAATTAATGCTGGCCTTTAGCCAATTGTTCTTATTTATTTATTTTTTAATTTATTTTTTTTATTGGTTGTTCAAAACATTATAAAGCTCTTGACATATCATATTTCATACATTAGATTCAAGTTGGTTATGAACTCCCAATTTTACCCCAAATACAGATTGCAGAATCACATCGGTTACACATCCACATTTTTACATAATGCCCTATTAGTAACTGTTGTATTCTGCTACCTTTCCTATCCTCTACTATCCCCCCTCCCTCCCCTCCCATCTTCTCTCTCTACCCCATCCACTGTAATTCATTTCTCTCCTTGTTTATTTTCCCATTCCCCTCACAACCTCTTATATGTAATTTTGTATAACAATGAGGGTCTCCCTCCATTACCATGCAATTTCCCTTTTCTCTCCCTTTCCATCCCACCTCATGTATCTGTTTAATGTTAATCTTTTCTTCCTGCTCTTCCTCCCTGCTCTGTTCTTAGTTGCTCTCATTATATCAAAGAAGACATTTGGTATTTGTTTTTTAGGGATTGGCTAGCTTCACTAAGCATAATCTGCTCTAGTGCCATCCATTTCCCTGCAAATTCTATGATTTTGTCATTTTTTAGTGCTGCGTAATACTCCATGGTGTATAAATGCCACATTTTTTTTATCCATTCATCTATTGAAGGGCATCTGGGTTGGTTCCACAGTCTAGCAATTGTGAATTGTGCTGCTATGAACATCGATGTGGCAGTATCCCTGTAGTACGCTCTTTTAAGGTCTTCAGGGAATAGTCCAAGAAGGGCAATAGCTGGGTCAAATGGTGGTTCCATTCCCAGCTTTCCCAGGAATCTCCATACTGCTTTCCAGATTGGCCGCACCAGTTTGCAGTCCCACCAGCAATGTACAAAAGTACCCTTTTCCCCACATCCTCTCTTGTTGTTGTTTGACTTCATAATGGCTGCCAATCTTACTGGAGTGAGATGGTATCTTAGGGTGGTTTTGATTTGCATTTCTCTGACTGCTAGAGATGGTGAGCATTTTTTCATGTACTTGTTGATTGATTGTATGTCCTCCTCTAAATTAACAATTTTTATTTATCAAAAAAGAGAAAGGAGGAATTTATATTTTTGTCCTAATAAATTTTAAAAGGAAAAAATGTTTATGATTCATAGCTACATAGCAAATGTATGCAAAACAAACAAAAGAATGATAAAAAGAAATTAAAGATAATGGTTGTTTTGTGGAGAGAGGGGCAGTTTTCTGGAGAGGACTACTAAGTGGGCTTCAACTGTATCTGTAAAGTTTTATATTTTTTTTTTATTGCAGAATTTTGGAAAAAGTTGAGGTATATATTAATTTCCTAAAGATGAGAGCACAAAGTATCTCAAACCATGTGGCTTAAAACAATAGGCATTTATTTTCCCATAGTTCTAGAGGCAGAAGTTCAAAGCGGATGTGTCTGCAGAGCCATATTCTATGAGACGTTGGGTGCCTCTTCCTACCTTCTGGTATGGCCATCAACCCTTAGCATTCCTCAATCTGATGTCTGACAGTGTCTTTACATGGTGTTAGCACTGTCTCTATCCTTGCCTCTTCTTCTAGGGATATTCGTCATTGTTGATTAAGGGCCCACTCTATTTTGGTATGAGTTCAGCATAACTAATCACATCCACAGGGACCCCTTTTCCCTAATAATGTCTTCCTGGGGTTCTGGGAATTAGGTTTTCAACATATCTTTTTGGAGGGCACAATTCAATTAAGAATATGATATAACTTACATGCAGTGAAATATGAAAATCTTGAATGTACATTTTAATGAGTTTTTCTAATGCATTTATCCTTGTGTATTTGCTTTTATTGATCCTTTAAAAATTATCACATATTTAGTGACTTAAAGCAACACAAATTTATTATCTTATACTTCTGAAGGCCAGAAGTCTAAATGGCTTTTATTGCACAAAATTAAGGTGACAATGGAGCTGTGTTTCTTGGGGCTCCAGAGGAGAATCTATTAACTTGTCTTTTCTAATGTGTAGAGGCCTCCCACATTCCTGGCTCATGACCCCTACCTCCACCTTCAAAGTCAGCAATTTTGGATCTCTCTACACTTTCTTCTGGTGACAGTGTCTCTCTTCCTCTAATCACAGTCATTAAAGGTTCTTTGCTTTTAAGAGCTCAGATGATTTGGTTGGGCCCATTCAGGTAGTCTCCTCATTTGAAGGTCCTTAACCTTAATCACATCTGCAAAGTCCTTTTTGCTGTATAAGGTAAAAGGTCATTATTCTTTATTGCTTTGTCTAACATCCACCCCACTAAAGCAGAGTACACTTCCATCCCCCTCCCCAGAAAATTTCTTCATGTCTTTTCTCAGTGAATCCCAGCCAACTCCCAGAAGTAAACCTTGTTTTGATTTTCATCATTCTTGATTAGTTTGGCCTATTCTTTTTTTTAAATTATTGATGATTTATTTGAATTTCTTGGTTATTTTTTTTGGCCTATTCTTTTTTTAAAAAATATCTTTATTTATTTTTATGTGGTGCTGAGGCTCGAACCCAGTGCCTCACACGTGGAAGGCAAGTGTTCTACCACTAAGCTCCAGCTCCATCCCCTAGTTTGGCCTATTCTTGAAATTCATATAAAAGGATATGTTCTCCTTAGTGTCTGGGCTCCTGTCTCATAGCTTAATATGTTTGCAGTTTATCTATATTGTTATGTGAATCAGTTGCCTGTTCTTTTCTTATTGCTGGATAGCATTCTATTGTGTGACTATGCCAATTTTTGTTTATAATTTTCTTGTTGATGGACATTTGGATTGTTTCTAGCTTATGGCTATTGTGAACATTCTTTTTTTTTTAAAGAATTTTAATATTTTTTTTTTAGTTTTCGGCGGACACAACATCTTTGTTTGTATGTGGTGCTGAGGATCGAACCCCGGGCTGCACGCATGCCAGGAGAGCGCGCTACCGCTTGAGCCATATCCCAGCCCATATTGTGAACATTCTTATACAAATATTTTGTGGGTATATGTTTTAATTTCTCTTTGGTACTGTGAGAATTGCTAGATAGAATAGAAATATGTTTAACTTATGTAAAGTTGCCTACCAGCTTTTGAAAAGTGGTTTTACCAATTTAAATTCCCATGATCCAGGTATGAGAATTCCAAATGCTCCTTATCCTTGCCAACACTTCATATTATCAGTTTTCCATTTTTAGTTCCTATAGTGGATATTTGTTTTATTTATTTAAGTTTTCTCCCTCAAACAACAAAATAAGGAATATTCCTTAAAAGTTTAGCCTTGGTGTCATGGGATTACACCTTTGGTGTTATACATTAACAAACTATTTTTAATGCCATTATATGATTATAATCTGGAAGCATTTTTGTCTCTGTGTGTGTGTGTGTGTGTGTGTGTTGTGTGTACTGTGGATTGAACCCAGGTGCTATACCAATGGGCTATACCTCCAGCTCTTTTTATTTTGAGGTCTCACTAAATTGCCCAAGGCAACCTTAAATTTGTGATCCTCCTGCCTCAATCTCTGGAGTCACTGGGATTACAGGTCTGTGCTATTGCACCTAGCCATCATACATCTAAATTAATAATTAACATTTGAAACTTAATATAACAAATTTATTGATTTACTCATATATTCAGAAAACAAGTCTTTTTCTATCCTGTCAAATATCATTGGAATTGCTATGATTCCTTGGATTAAAAATAGTTCTCTTGACTCCTCACCATCTCCTCATTCTGAAGATGAGTTGTGTTTTATTTATTTATCTTTTATTTACGTTTTATCTTAAGTGCTTAGCATAAGCTGGGCCTGCAGCCAGTGCTCAGTAAGGCTATTGTTAATAAACAAATACGTAAGCATAGTAGTTTAGTGCACAGGAAAAAAACCCTAGAATTACCAGTCTCTCTCTTTTAATAACAGACCCACAATGTCAATTTTGAAATATTAATTTTATTCAATTTACAAATTTGGGTTTGTTCTGTTATTCATTTATAGTGGAAGAGATTTCCTTCATTTAAGAAAAAAATTAACATTGAGTAAAAAAATATTTTTGTTACCTACTTGGGTTCTCCTAAGTTTTTCACCCACATGTTTGTTTTAGATGTGGCATCATGTGACTTTTAATATTTCAGAGAGTACGTTTGGTAATGTGGTACCACCCTACTCTACAGCACTAAAAGACATGACCTTATCACTGTACTGAATTCTATCAAAAAATAAGAACTCCTGGGGCTGGGATTGTGGCTCAGTGGCAGAGAGCTTGCCTAGCATGTGTGAAGTACTGGGTTCAATTCTCAGCACCACATATAAATAAATGAATAAAATAAAGGTTCACCAACATCTAAAAAATATAAAAAATAAGAACTTCTGAATAAAATTTTCATAACCCAAATGCAGTTTAAAGGTAGCAGAAATACTTATCTGGGTACACCCCCCCCCCAGGGATCTGTGATTAGAATTCAGAGAATCTACCAAAGCCCTACAAAACGTGTGTGAGTGTGTGTGTGTGTGTGTGTGTGTGTGTGTGTGTGAGAGAGAGAGAGAGAGAGAGAGAGAGAGAGAGAGAGAGAGATTGAGATTATACAAGTATGAATTTTCTAAGCAAAATTTCCCATAATTTTCATCAGGTTCTCAAAGGCAGAAAAATATGAAAAGTTATAGAGCAGAGTCAACACACTTAATACTGTGGTTATAGAGATCCATTATGAAGCTTTGTGTAAAAAAAATTAGTGGAGTCATTTGAATAACCAGCTTTGTTTTTCTTCTCCTGAGTTAAATGTCAGTGTTTTAATGAATAAATCAAAACAAATTCCCTGTCATAGTGTATGTGTGTCCCCCAACATTATTGATTTAAAAAAAAAGAAGAAGAAATTAAACCAGGAGGCAAATCTCTTGGTCATGGAGAGAACAACAAAACTTTTAACTCTTCTATTTCTGCCTTGATTTCAAGTCAAACAAATTCTTCTAATAGACCCCATCTGTCTTTACAAAGATGCCCATATGGAGCATCTTCTTCTGTTTCTTTCAGAACTTTGGAAATCAGACTTCATGAAGACTGCTCCATCAAAGAAAACAATTCCCCAGTTTAATATGAAGCTCTATTAATCTCTCTTAGTATCAAGATAAGTCCAGAAATACCCGATAGTAACACAAATATCAGAATGAAGAGAAAACAGTAAAACTAATCAGTAATCAGAGATCAGAAACAAACTGTCTAGTATATTTTATTTTGGTCAAACTTGAGAGTTGAGAGTAGAAAGAGGAAATGAGAAATAATTCTGTAAACTACATTTTTAAAGATTTCTCCTTCCCCGGCAAGAGTTTGGCTTAGTGGAGTCAAAGTCATTCTCAGAAATACACGTCCGGTGGGGGTGGTTAAGGGAAGGAGTGGGACATGATGTTGAGATGCTTGCAGGAAGTACACTTTGTACAATCTTGAACAACAGTCACCTGGGGCTCATGACTCTCCTTTCTTGCATAAGTCACATTTCCTTTATTGCTTCTTATTTCAATTCATTTTATTACGTGTAGCAGTATGATAAGATTCCTTATAGCAATATTGGAATGAAGAATTAAATTTTATATGTTTAAATACAGCATGATAACCTTTTGTCCTCATCATGTCCAAGCTCACTCTTATTGCCAGAGTCTTCATTTCAGAGGTGGGACTCCTAGTAAAATAATGGGTGTGCATATGGGTGTGGGATGCGATTCGTCATTTCACTTTATTGTCAATATTATTTAACATTTTGGAAGTGGGCCAACTTCATCTTTGGAAAAGATTTGGCTTTCCCCGCAGCCTGCAAATTATGGAATTTTTCGTTTTTTAATTATTTTTTGGTAGTTGTAGATGGACAAATAAAGATGCCTTTATTTTTTTGTTTATTTTTATGTGATGCTGAAGATAGAACCAGGGCCTCACACATGCAAGGCAAGCGCTCTACCACTGAGTTTCAGCCCCAGCCCAGTAGTGGAGTTTTTCTAGTAAAGATTTCTAACCTAGATGTTGTCCCCATAAGTCTCAACATAGGAGTGATAATGAAACGGAGTTAATCCACTTTCATTGCTCTGCCTAATCAAATGGCTCTTTTGTGGCTATTTTCCTAGTTCTTGATGCAATATATGGACACTTTTCACTTCCTTTCTGAGACTCTTCCTCTTTTCCCTTCTATAATCTTAAATTTCCTTTGATTTCCTGGTCTCTTATCAGTCTCCTGATATATCTTCCTCTTTGTGCCATTACTCCCGGTCCCCCAGAGCTTAGGTATGTTTCCCTGCGCTTTTAACTGCACACTCACCCTTTTAGAAAACTTTATTCTCTTCTGATCATGATCAGCATCTATAGTCATTGCTGCTCATTCAAAGGCAGTCTTGTACTTTTGACCACCTGCAAGAACACTCCTTTTAAGGGACCCTGACTCTCCTCAAACTTAGAATGTCTAAAAGTTCATGTAGCAACTGAAAACAATAGCATAGTAATATTATTCATGTGGTCAGTTTGGCAAGATGAAAAGCTTTGGTTTTGTTGGTAAATTTTTCAACATTTAAAAGACATTTATTAGAATTAAAGAAAATGTCGTTTGACTTGGTACTTCCATTTCTAAGAACATGACTTAGACATACATGTTCATAAATAGGTCAAATATTGTATATAAGAATTTGCATTGCAGCAGTATTTTGTGGTTGCAAGCAGTAATAGTATCAAGAAACAACACCCTACAAAAATCAAATGACAACTAAACTACTTATTTAGTATAGAATTGGCTAAATATATTAAGTACAATGGAATACCATGCAGTCTTTAAAAAGAATGAAGTAGAAAGCTCTATCTTAAAAATATAGTATTAAAGACAATGCAAATAAGAGTTGTCATGTGTGATCATATTAATATAAAAATAAATTTCAAGAAAGAATATTCAAGAAGCAATAAATAGTCATTATGGCTTCAGAGTAGGATTGAGAAAAAGAGGAAAAGGATTTTTCTCTTTAATACATACCATACTATATTACTGGATTTTTGAAAATTGAGTTTTGTTATTAACACTTTTTTAATGCTTCCTTTTTTCCTACAAAAATTAATCTCCTATTTTTCCTGATTTCATTCTCATCACTTTCCTATCACTCTGGCTTGAGTGCTTACAATCAGTCTCAATTCCTCTTTCCTTTCTGACTTCATTGTAGAGTTGCTAAATCCCCTTTCTTCTACAGGCATCTCTTGGTTTCATCCTTCCCTCTCAATGGGGCTTTCTCTGCCCTGATTTTGATACATTGTCACTTATTTGCACAGAGAATATGAACAAGCCACTTAATCACCCTTTCATTCGGTCATGTATAAAATGGAAATAATAACCCCTACAGCTGGGAGGGTGGCTATTTTAGAATTTCAATGAGGCAAGCAAATGAAGTTTCGGCACATAGTGGGCTCAATAAATGCTATTTTCTACTTTATCTCTACAGGTTTTTCCTATAACTATTATATCCTCTAATTCATACTACATGCTGCTACCAAGTGAATTTTCTGACAATAATCATTTTAATCATCAAATCCCTCCATTCTCCCCCTTTGTCCTTGAGCCTATTTTGGAATCACAGACTAGACAAGTACAGTAGTACTTGACAGCATCCTGATAGCTGGGGAGCTGGTGGAGCTCTTGGAGAGTTTCTTCTGGAAGGAGGAAGGGTTGCTGCGGCTGTCCCCATAGAACTCTGCACTAGCAGAGTTCTGAGCTACTCCTGGAGTAAAGTTTTCTCACAGTCACATCCCTTCCTTCTCAAACTGGAGTGTTCTGGAAACACTCATGGTTCTAATTTGAGTAA
This sequence comes from Marmota marmota marmota, assembly GCF_001458135.2. Lineage (NCBI taxonomy): Eukaryota > Metazoa > Chordata > Mammalia > Rodentia > Sciuridae > Marmota > Marmota marmota. Next base: position 22,837,548 of record NW_026000142.1, on the reverse strand, counting down.
TGGGTAAGCAGGGGAAGTCCTGACTTCTCTGTCAACACTCATGACTTTGCATCAATTAGTTCTCTCATACTATTTCATTTTCTTTTCTACTTTTCCTTAGTGTGACTCAAGTCAATTCATTTCTCAACTGTCCTTTCCATATTCATTTTCAAAATGGAAACATTCTTTTGGTACAAAAGTGACATGAAAAAATAATAAGTTTTACTTTTTTCATGGTAAAAAAGTAATAAACTTTATGGAAAGACGGGATAAAAAATGAAATTCCCCACCCATCACCCTAATTTACTTATTAACAAAGTTGATCAAGAGACGAGATTTTTGGTTGCTTCAGTAGACTTAGAAGAAAACACTATAATAACCTATTTTATCTCTTTAAATAGCACTAATCTTTTATTTTTAAATGGTTTTGGTGGATAAGGCAGAAATTGATTTCCTAGATGTTGTAATAGAAGAAGTAGGCACTGCTCTTTCTACTCCGAATAGAAGAACTACCACCTGGTACAGCCAGGCACTTAGGCCTCTCCCCTCTGCACGTGGGCTGCCCTTGGGTCTTCCCAATTCATGTGAGAGATTGAAGGGTGCCCTTACCTTCCCTTCGAGGCTCTGACTTTTCAGGGCTCCTCTTTATTCCATACATAGGTAATTTCCCAGGAACCACTCTGCCTCCTGAGCCCGAGGTATGATCATTTCTTGGAGTGGCCTGCTGTTCAGGGCCTCTGTTCTCAGGGCCTCTGTTCTCATCTTGTTAACATTCCCCTCTTAAATAAGTACAGTTCTTATACTTGGTTATTGGCCTGAATTGGTAATTGATTTATGTACACATTGAAACGTGTATTATTGTATCGTTTCAAGACAATGTAGAACCAATTGAATGGGATATTTGTGGTCATTTTTTAAAAAAATAAAAATAGTATGGGATCTGACATTTGGCTACAAACATAACCCTGCTATTGTAACGTTGTTCCTGTGAGAAAATCAGATTTGACTCTTAATCTCTTGATTTATTTTATCTTTTTGAGTAATGTAATCCATTATGAGTTTAAGGACTGCTTGTCCCACTATTTATAATCTTTGGATGTTTTGTTGAATTCATTATAAAGAAACTGAACAGGCAGGTACTGTGAACTTTATTCTTTACCAAGTAATTAAGATTTTAGAAACTGAGGGAGAAACACATAAATCATGGGCAACTGGGCATGAAAAGGAGCAAAAAATAACTCCCCTTATTGAAAAGAGAAGAATTTTCTTGACACAATTTATTAATACTAGTAATTGACTTTTTGTACTTGCAGTCAATACTGCATTACTTTGTTTTAAAATATTAGAGACTGGGTTCCCATTGGCTTTCTCTTTTGTTCTAAACATTCAACAGCAAGGCTAATCCAGCAAGGAAAGGCAGTCAGAATCAGGACAGGCTATTGTGAATTCTACATCCCCTTTAGACTAAAAATGGTTATCTCAAAAATTCATTATACACTTAATTTGAATTTGTTATCAACTCCAAATTTCATCTACTTTGCATATCTATATAGCCCTGAGAAATCTCCAAAACACATTCAGTCTTAGTGGCTTGTCCTTTCACTTTCCAAAACATCATTGTCAGAAATAAAAATTCCTGTTCCAGAGCACGTTTTTTCAGACATTAAGTGAGACTGGGCTCAGCAATGAAGACCCCTGTGGTGTTTGGACTTTCCTGATGGTAGGGTTTCTTTTTGTCCCTATCTTTTCTTTCCTGTTGATTTGAAAAAAACTCATTTCCTCTTCTTATAATTCTTAGATATTTTCAGATATTTTTTCCTTGTGTTTGTAAAGGGAACAATTTTGACACCAAAGAATGTGAATGAGACATTCTCCTATCTATTGTGAGCTTCAGGAATATCAATTGCAAGGTCTCTGGCTCCTATAACAGAAATCAGCATCTGCTCTACAATTTTCTCAACAAGCTTGCTGTGATTGGACTTCTATCATTCATCTATCCAGCACTGATTAACTATCTAAAATATGCCTCTGCCTCAACATTTTCCAAAGTTCTATAATGCCCTGCATTTCTTCTTTTTGATTGGGGAAATACTGGATAGTTACTGAGGCACATAGCTTTGGCTGCAAATAACTGAAACTCCAAATCAAATAGGTTTTGACATAAGGAAAAAGTAATGTCTTATGCAACTGGAAAGTTCAAATGTAGGCTTTGGAGTACGCTTGATCTGGCTTCTCTTCTTTTGGAAAGGAAGTACTGCATTTTCTTGGCTTGTCTGTTCTTTGTAATCTCCATCACCAGCTTAGATTTTTTCTCCTGAAAACTGAGGTAGAAACTTCATTGATTCATGATTGGTCAGCTAATGGCATGACCTCATGACCAGGTCTGGCTTATAGGATATGAACAGAAGGCAGGAAGGGAGAGTGCCTTCCTCTATATCTCCTCCTTTCTGCTGTATAGAATTTGGACATGGTAATAATCCACCTTGAACCGTACAGATGGTGACACCTTTGAAGGCAAAATCATCTGGACCCTAGAGATTAAGGTGTATCAAACGTTAAAGGATTCTGGATCCTTGACACTGTTGAACTGCTGTGACAACCTTTAATGGCTTATGTCTTTTCTGCAATATGGAAAAGAGATAATCATTTTGTGTAAACCAGTACTATTTTGGGTCTCTGTAGTGTAGGCAATTAGGACCTCTGGTTTTTTTTAATAGATTATTTTATAATAATAGTGAGGTAGCCTATGGCCCCCTAAAGATGTCTACACCCTAATTCCTGGAACTAGAGATATGTTCTTTGTGTAGTAAAGGGGAATTTGCAAATGTGATTAAGTTAAGGATCTCTCTCTCTCTCTCTCTCTTTCTCTCTCTCTCTCTCCCCTCCCTCCCTCCCTTTTGAGGGTACTAGGGATTGAATTCAGGGACATTCAGCTACTGAGCCACATCCCTAGCCCTATTTTGTATTTTATTTACAGACAGGGTCTCAGTAAGTTGTTTAGCGCCTTGGTGTTGCTGAGTTTGGCTTTGAACTTGTGATCCTCCTGCCTTGGCCTCCCCAGCTGCTAGGTTTACAGGTGTGCACCACTGCACCCTGCTAAGTTAAGGATCCTGAGATGGGAAGGTATATCCTTGGGTTATTTGAATGGATTCAATAAAATCACAGATTCCTTACAAGAGAGAAATGAGAGTTAAAGAAGAAGCTGTGATAATACTACATTGGTGGCTTTAGAGAGAAAGGAGGGATCTGCAAATGAAGGAAAGTTGGCAGCCTCCATAAGTTGAACAGGCCAAGGAAAGGACTCTATCTGGAGACTCTAGAGGGAAACTAAAAAAGCACAAGATTCATTGTGGCCCTCAAAAAATTTTAAGGGTACAAAATGATCCTAAGCCCAGAAAATTTGTGAACTGCTCATTCAGCCTAATACAGTAATACAGATAATACAGTAGCAAAATAGTCCTCAGCAATTTTAGGTCATAGTTTTATACTCACCACACTGTATAAAGAGAGAGTTTTTCCCACAAAACATTAAACAGAAGGGCCAGCTTTACTCTGGTCAAGCCAGTTTGTGATTTGTGCCAATCACTATGGCAAGGGGATAGATTGGTAATGTGAGAGATCAGTAATCAGGACCCATGTGTGAAGCTGGGGGTGGCTCAATACCACTTAAACTCTGTGGATGCTACCTACTAGGAAAGGAACATGAACCAGCAAGTCAATTAATATTACATTTGCCATATAAAATAATAATGATGATGTTAGCAATCACACAGCTCTTGCTAGGCTGTCTTCTAAGCACTTAATTCTCACAACCATCCAATGGGAATATTATTATTATTTATTATAGCATGTGATATACCTTCTGCCACCACTTCAACTAAAAAAAAATGTGCATGAGAAATGTTCAAATGTTTAAAATTTCTAAGATTTTGACCAAAGCTTTATCATTAGCCTACACTGGCATTAGAATTCACAGCTAGAGCTCAGGCTCTGAGATCAGATAGATTCACTCACGGTGCTCAGATTTTGTCTGAAGACTTTCACTGAGGACATGAATATTTTATTTATATGATATTCTTTATAATTATCTATTTTTTAGTGGAGGAAATTATATTTTCATTTAATTACATAGTCTAGTTTCAATCAATAATTGAAATAATCTCTTTAGAATTAAATATTCTTTTTCTTTTGGAGACAATGTTCAATCTGTTGGATTTCTGGCCCTTCTCTTCCAGATGTTACTGCATGTTTGGGGGACTGGGTGGGCAGAGGAGTGCCTGTAGGGGAGGATAATTAAGTAGTAAGAGGCACATCCTGGACTGGCAGCTGCTGAGGGTGACTAGACCAGTCCCCTGGTATTTTGCTGGTGACTGTGACAGAGGAAGGGGAGTGGTCTTCTCTCTTGGCTTGTGGTTAGGCTGCTCTTCTCTTTCCTGACACCTCAACCCTACCTTGACCTTCATAGAGCCTGAGGACACACTGAAGACACATGCCTGCGGCAGATTCCTTAGCTAGATTCTATACTCTCATCCATAGTGGATCCCTCAATGCCTAAATATCCAAGTAGGACTGATATCCATTAGGAGAACTAAAGTAAGACTCTCCTCCTGCCTAACCATCCTGCAATCTGAATTTACTTCAACCTGGCTGCCTCCATGTTGGTACAAGACTCTTCCTGAAGTGGTTCCTTTCCAGAGTCCTCCACAGAAAGCAGGGCAGAACCCCCTCAGATTTAGGCTTTCTATTCACCTGATCTACTGCTCCTCTTAAGAGCATTGGAACAGAAAGGGAAGATGTCAACATGTATGTCTGCCTGATGTCTAACTCTGCCTTTCTTTCCACAGACCAATGAGAGGTAGCTTTTCTGTGTTATCTAGACCTCTTCTGTATGAAGGTCACTGAACAACTTTCCCAGACATGGTTCTTTATTTGATAACAGAGGAGATAAGAGAATTTAGAAAAATCCCCTTCCCTGATGACAGAGCTTGACTTTCAAGCCTATTGTTTTGCTAAGGAATTGGGAATCTGCTTTTAGATGTCAAAAGTTGAATATTAACTCACTCTCTGTCTCTCCTTCCCACTGTAACACTCCTGAGCTCATATCTTCCCCCATCTTGAGCTCATCCAAATCCTCACTATGCCTTATGTACTTTAGGGAGATGGTTATATTCATCTAAGAGAAAAAATGAAACAACATGGTAATATATACATAGAAAAAAAAAGAGGCACACCAATACATTTATTAAGGTGACCTCATAACAGGAGCAAAACTAGCTGAGAATTTTCGTTCTGCTACCCATTAACTGGGTGCCCTGACATGTTAACTTCCCTAAGCTTTAGCTTCTCTATCTGTAACAGAAAACAATAGTATCCACCTTACGCCTTTGTTGCGAGGGTAATATGAGGAGATGTTCGGAAATCACAGCATAGTTCTTGGTCCATAAATAGGAGTTCCATAAAGGTTAATTATTATATTGTTAACATATTGGTTTTACCACATGCCTGTCAATCTCATTTATGTGCTCACCTAGTATAACACTTGCAATGTAAATATATATGCTGATGATTCCAAACATATCATTTTGGAAAGTTAGACATTTAGTCTGTACTCACAATTAAACTGAAATAAGTTGGTTCTATGAAGAAATGTTGATCAGTGATTGGCTGAACTACTTAATCAACATTTTGCTTCCTAATCAGTTTCTTCCAATTTTTATAGACTGTGAAAAATAAAATTTCAGAGTCACTTTTATTAGATGGAGATGGTCATTCCCTTCTTTGGAAAAGCTAAATTGAAAAGGGATAAGGGAGAAAGAAAGAAAGAGGAAAGGAAGGAAGGATGGAAGGAAGGAAGGAAGAAAAGAAAGGAAGGGATCAGGCTCAAATAGCATTATTTATCTGTCTGATACTAGTTTGGCTGACAAATATGAAGGCTGCTGTAATTTGTATGTAGAAGCACTCTGTGGACAATGTCAAGGCACTATTGTCCTTGTAGGATCTTTAGTGGACAATTCAGATTTTTACATGATTTAGCCAACAGATTTCTCAAGTTGTTCAGTGACTTTCATACAGGAGAGGTCTAGATAATACAGAAAAGCTCCCCATCCCTTTTCTCCTCTCAATAGTCTGTGGAAGGAAAGGTCTGTGGAAAACAGGCTTACAATCAAGGTTTGGTAACACAGACATGCTTTTTAGTTCTAAGAAAAGTACTTTAGATACACAAATGTATACTTATAGGGAGGTGATATAGACTACAATCTACAGCAGGGCTCACACACTTCTGCACAGAATGCCAGATAAATATTTTAGGCTTTGTAGGCCATACATTTTCTGTTGCAACTACACAACTCTAGTGTTATAGCCCAAACCGGCCACAGAGAACACGTAAATGTATAAGCAAGACTGTGTCCCAATGAAGTTTGTATGAACACTGATACTTCAGTTTCACGTGGTTCAAAATTACGGTGCCCTTCAGATTCATCCTATGTCAGGCCAAAGCCAAAATCAGGAATCATGGAAAAAAAAATAGACATAAAGAGAAGTGGTCCTTCTCTGGGGACGCAAACTCAGAAATGCTTAATGAAGACATTCTCTGGATTTTTCTTGTCACTTTGATTCAGTGGTCTGCTAAATAATCTAAATATTACAATAATCCCTGATTTATGTTTATGTTAATATTTATATATCTATATAATTATACTTATTACTTTTTATTTAATGTGAAATAGTCATAGCCTTATGGAAGGCACATTTGAATGCAAACTTTATTTTGGTTCCTTGGAAAGGGGAAAAATTACCTACTTAAAATTTCAGTTTTAGGCTTACAGAAAAATTGCAAGATAGTAGAGACTTCCCATATTCATGTAGTTCCACGTCCTACATCTCAAATTATTATTGATTACTATTTCAATTAATCAATAATATTGATACTTATTACTAATCAAAGTTCATATTCTTTTCAGATTATAAAAAGAATTTACCTAATGTCCTTTTCTGTCCTAGGATCCCATACAAGATGCCAGAGTACATTTGGTTTTCTTTTTTCTTTAGGATCTTCTATTTGTTATGCTTTCTCAGACTTTTACAGTCATTTTTTAATGACTGTATTTGTTCATTTCTCCTGAGATACAGAACCAACAGAAGACTCTATCTATCCATCCATCTGTATTTGTTTAATTAGGAAGCGATTGATATGACTGTAGGGCAGGCTGGCAGCTGACAAGTCAGGCAGGATTGGACGTTGCAGGTTCTAAGTTTGATGTCTATGGGGCAGACAAGAAGCTGACAATGGTCAATGCTTCTGTATTGAGACAGTATTTCTTCTTTCTTGGGAAACCTCAGGTTTTGCTTCAAGGCTTTCAACTGATTGAATGAGACCCCACCAACATTTTAAAGGTGATCTCCTTTCATTAGAGTCAACCTATTATAGATATTAACCTATTATAGATATCTACAGAATACCTTCACAGCAAGACCTATGTTAGTGTTAGATTAAATACCTGGGTACTATAGTTTAGCCAAGTTGAAATATAAAACTGATCATCACAATGGCTTTAACAGTTTTGAGGAGTCTTGGTCAGGTACTTTGTTAAATGTCCTTCAGTTGGGATTTGTCTGATATTTTCCTTAAGATTACATGGGGACATGTGCTTTCGGTGGACTGTATTATTTTTGGTGAATGCAATGAAGGCAATATATGAGTCATTTGGGAATGAGTTCCTTAGAAATGGAATATTGGCTCAGGCTCTGGAATTTTCAATGCATTCTTGCTATGGCCTATAATTTTTCTGAGGTAGATCTAACTTTGACAGTTGAGAAAATTATAGTATTGGAAATAAGCAAGCATCTGTCTTCAATGCTCAACCCACTTATATGTCAATCTCTATTCCCTCTGGCCCCCTCAATCCCTTAAGAATACAACTTTGGAGTATTTGGTATTAAAACCAGACAAATTTCCCCACTCCTATCACCCCATCCCCTGCTGATTTGGAATATTCTGGTCTCATTCCTTTGTTCAGCTGACAAATATTTATATGTATCAGTCTCTATATTTAATTATTTTATTCTCTTCTGAGAGTACTCACATGCCATTTTAAGATGTCATTGTTTTTCAGTATAACTGGTAATTTGGTTTCCCAAAACAAAACATCACACAAATATCTTTTTGCCAGCTATAAAACACAGCACTTCCTTGGGCCCCACCACTGATCTCATCTGCCCAGAGGATCAAACTTGTATTTTCTTTACAAAATGAGAAAGGAAGGAGTTTGCAGGTCTATCTCTCTGATCTGACTCTACTCAAAAGTCTACTCCATTGACTTATTTTCTTCCAGATGAAATCCAGATAACATAAAATCAACTATTTTAAAGCATAGATTCAGTGGCATCTAGAACAGTTATAAACTTTAAGCCATCACTTCTATCTAATTCTGACCACTTTCATCCAACCAAAGGAGATTCTGTACCCACTAAAGAGTTCCTTTCCCTTTGCCCTTCCCCCTTGCTCCTGGAAGTCATTAATGCAATTTCTGTCTTGATGGAGCTCCCTGTTCTGGATGTCTAACTGAAATTATTCAGGGCATGACCTGTTATGTCTGGCCCTCTTCTCTTAGCACAATGTTCATCCATGTAGTGGCAGTTACCAGGATTTCATTCCTTTTTATGTCTGAATAATATTCTATTGTATGTATGCCACAATTTATTTATCCATTCATCAGTTGATGGATGTTGAGTTGTTTCCACCTTTTGACCATGTGAGTAGTGTTGCTCTGAACATTTGTGTGCCAGGTATTTGTTTGAATATTTATGTCCAGTTCTTTTGAGGATATACCTATGTCTAGAATTGTGAAGTTATATGGCAATTCTATGTTTAATTTTTCCAGGAACTGCTAAACTGTTTTATAGAGTGACTAAACCATTTTACATTTCCACCAGCGATGTGTAAGTGTTTCAATTTCTCCACATCTTTGTCAATACTTATTTTTTTATTTTTTAAAAGAATTTATTATGAACATCCTGGTGTGTATGGAGTGGTTTCTCATTGTAGTTCTGATCCACATTTCCCTAAAGTAACGATGTTGCCAACTTTTCTTTTCATTTGCTTGTTTTCTCTAGAGAAATATCTGTTCGAATCCTTTGCCTCATTTTAAGTGAGTTGTCCATCTTTTGTTTTTTATTATAAGAGATATTTCCATATCCTGGCTCTTAGGCCCTTACCAGGTATGCTTTCTCTAGTTCTACAGGCTGCTTTCCCCTCTCTTAATACTACCTTGGATGCACAAACATTTTTAATTTTGATGAAGTACAACTTCTATTTTTTTCTTTTGTTTTTTATGCTTTGATTCTATATCTAAGAATCCATTCCCTTATCCAAGGTTATGAAGATTTATCCCTATGTTTTCTTCTAAGAGTTCTTCTAAGAGCCCTTATGTTTAAATCTTCAATCTATTTTGAGTAAATTTTTATGTATGGTAAAAGGTAGGGGTCCAGCTTCATTCTCTTGCTTGTCAAAATCTAGTTGTTTCCACACTATTTGCCGAAAAGTCTACTCTTGCCCCATTGACAGATGCTGTTGAAAGTAAAACTATTGTAGATACATATTTCATTGACTTTTGTAATTTTTTCTACTCAGACCAGATGGACATTTGAGCTTAAAAAATACTTTAATACTTAAAAAAAAAAAGGTATTTGTGATTTAGCATGGACTTATCCATTCTACTCTCCAAACATGTCTCAAGTGTCTGCACTTCTTTCCCTATCGGCTGCTACCATGTTACTCTATCATCTCTCATCTAAACTCCTAGCGTGGCCTCATTCTCCTTCTTCCCTTGACCTCTCCTACAAGTCCTCAAATGAGCAGCCAGAGGCATCTTTTAAATTAGAAATCTGTTCACATCATTCAATGACCTTAAGTTCCTATTGTTCCAACCTAAACTCAAAAATCAAAATCTGTAACATGATCCCAAAGCCTCACCAGTCCTCTCACCAGTCTCCCTGCCCTTCAAGTCACCCTCTAGCCTCCTTCGGTTTCTTGAACTCATTAAGCTGTGTACTTCCTTAAAGCCTGTGCATATGTTGATGCTGTTTTCTTTGCCTGGAATAATCACCTCCTCACCTCCGCTTAGCTGCTATTCATCCTTCAGTTCTTTGTCTATGGAGAGGCTTCCACAAAGAGGCCTTCAATAACTTCCACCCCCTTAATTTCTCTCACTGATCCTTGCACTTTTCTTTCCCAATCCTTATTATACAGTGTGATCTATATTTCTTTATGCACGCTCCTTTAAATGCCATGACTGTTTTATGTCTTGTGCCTAGTGCAGTACCTAGTACATAAAAATGATAAAGGCTTGTTGGATGAATAATGAATAATAATGAGTAATGATTGTTGAATGCTTATTGTCTTATCAATACCTTCAGGACAAGAGTTTAGTTAATTTATTTTCCCACCATTCATTAAACATTTTTTGAATGCCTATTAGTGCTAAATGCTGGGAATAAAAAATGAGTAAGACACAATCCTTGCTCTTAAGGAAGTCCCAGTTGGGACAGGTAGGGACTAAATGGTGGTTCCCAAAATATCAGATTTTAATTCTCTCTGAAAGCTGTAAATATTACCCTTATTGGGGGGGACCTCTTGCAAATGTGATTAAGGATCTTGAGGTGGGGAGATTATATTGGATTATCCGCATGAACCTAAATGCTATCACATGCATCCTTAAAAGAGGGAGGTAGAGAGACTACACACACACACACACACACACACACGTAAACACACACTATACAATGATGGAGGCAGAGACTGAAGTAATGAGGCCACAAGCCAAGGAACTCTATCAGCCATCAGAAGCTGGAAGAGATAGGTAACTCACTCTTCCCTTCAGTTTCAGGAGGGAATATGGTCCTGCTGACACCTTTATTTTAACCTATGATACTGATTTCAGATTTCTGTCCTCTAGAACTGTGAAAGTATTATTTCAAACTACCCAGTCTGGGTTAACTTATTATAGCAGCCAGCAGAAACTAACACAAATGTGATACAAATAAATAACTCTTTGCAAAACAGCATCATACATAGAGAAAAAAATCAAGGTGAGGAATGATTGCCGAGGAAAGAGCAAGGTGTGTCTGGGAAAGTGTCTCCGAGGATGGAACACTGAGCTGGGTTTTAAAAGATAAGCAAATATCTTCCAGGCAACTTTGGGGTGGATGCACAGGAGATCATACCTTTTGGAGCAGCAACGAACATAAAGACATGGGAACATATAGAGCATGTTGTGTTCAGGAGGAAATTCAGGTAGATGGAGAAGAATAAGAGGAGTAGGAGGTGGAGAATGAGACTGTGGCCAGATTGTGAAAGACCTTGGCATGGTAATGTGCTTAGCCTTTATTCTGTAAGTAATAGGAAACTCATGGAAAAGGGGGATGACTGATTTGTAGAAAGTGAATTTCTGTAGCAATAGGAATAGTGAACTAAAGTGCTGGAAACCAGTTCCGTTCTGCCAGTAATGGCATCTAAAGATGAATAAGACTCAATTCTTGCCCATGAGTAGTGTAGAGATTTTAAGGGAAAACAAATGGGGAAGCAGATACATACTCTATCCCAGAGACTTGTTACAAGGTAATAATAATAATAATAATAATAATCCTGTCAGAGACAATGAACCAAGGCAGGTGGGGCTAATGGGAAGGCACCTTCTTAGTACAAACTGAAGGAACTTAGACATTTCCAGAGTATGGCGTGTAGGAGGGGGAGGACTCACGGAAGAGTCAAGAATTTAAATACGTAAGGCTGAGAAATACGAAGAATAGAATTGTGTGGGAGAAAAGAAGAAGGAATTTATTTTTGGTTGAATTTAAGATTCCTGAGAGATAGCCAAGTAGAGACTTCAGAAAGATGATTAGAAACACCTGTTGAGAGTGTGTTCTAGAGAAACAGATCTGGGAGTCATCAGCAAGAGAGGGGACTTGAAGGCATTATGGGGAACAAGGAGGCAGGTAAATAAAAGAAAAGGATCAAGGTAGATCCCTGGACAGCACTAGAACATAAATAGAAAGTGTACAGATGGTGTCATGTACCAAAAATCTCCTGGAGTCTTTTAGGTACTGATGGCTTTTGTAAATTCCTTTATTTTGGGTCTTTTAGAAACCTTATTTTCTCCAGGCCAACAAACTAGGAACTTTGTTGTCAGCCTCTACGTTGGTAACTGCTGGCTTCCTGGGATCCGGCCTAAGGATAAGACTGTAATTGGGTTAATCTGAACAACCATGTCAGTAACCAAACCCTTGACCAGATTATTAAATAATCAGTCCAGTGAGCACTTAATGATCTTGTTGATTAGCTGATCATAAGGAAAACGGAAATGCCCCTTTGTCCAACAATTGGACCAATTCATCACCATTTCTTGAGATAAGCTCTTTCCAGTTATTAACTGGCTTCTGGGCAGATTGGCATTTTCTGTGGAGCTATATAAAAGTCTGCTTGAATTAATGAGCATTGCTACACATTAACCTATCATGTCCTTGTTGTGTTCTGAGTGTTACTGGCAAGGGAGAGGGAGAAAAGGAAAGAAAAGACAAGAGGAGGGGAAGAGAAATTGGGGGAAGAAAAGGGGTAGGGGGAAATGAAGGAGAAAGAACATAATCAGAACTGGAGGCTTTATCTGAATTTCTTCCTCAAGGTGGGAAGAAGCTCTCCCCAGAGTCTTACTTCTAGCAGTGAGGTGCAATCGGAAACAAGTATGGGTGTGTCAGACAAATCTGGGCTCTGATCCCTGGATGGGCCCCTCTTACTTTTGAGACCTTGGGCTGGACAACCTCTTAATTCCATTTTGCCCATCCTGAGAGGTAGCATATGAAGAGGTTCAGACCCTTATTTTTGGAACTGCCTTTAAACTCAATTCTGCCACATAACAGCTCTATGACCTTGGACTAGTTACTTAACCTCTATCTGATCCTGTTTCTTCATGTTCTAAATTTAGGAACCTCTAAATTTAGAATATCAGAATATCCTTCATGGAGTTTTTCTGTTCTTAGATGAGTAAAGCTCTTGGAACAGTGTGCTTAATGTTAGCTATTAGCTATAGAATTGTAACAATTAACTTGGGAAATATTTGTAAAAGCTCCTTGCACAATGCCTAGCTTAGGGGATGTGCACTTGGACTGTGTGAATCCCTTTCCCTTCTCTCAACTCCTCAGGTGCCCTAGATGGAGGTGATGTAGAAGAATGGTACCAGCAAATAGAGATGACACTAAATAGTATGAAGCGGGAGGAGTGCAGGGATCTGGAGTCAAGCTATTTGAATTTGACTCCACCTCTAACAATGGTATGAATTGGCCATTTCACACCTTTTCCTGGCTTCATCTTTCCTCATCTCTGAAATAGGCAGGTGCTAGTACCTGCCTCATTGAGTTGCCCTGGGAATTAAAGGAGATCAGGTGGTTAGCTCAGGCTCCAACTTGTGATAAGCAGTCAATAAACCATTGCTATTCTTTTCAAAAGCTTAGGGTGCTATTCTTTTCAAAAGCTCCCCAGGTAACTGTGGAGGTAGGTTGTGGAGAAAACCTTCTGGCCACCTGCAATGGATGAGCTCTTTTCCCATTGTGCAGGAGAAATTGAGTTAGTCAGAAATGCATCCAGGTGTTAATCAAGTGGGCTTTGCCAGGATATGGCTATCTTTCTAAGTGTTGACTGCGTGCTAGGTTATCCTTCCTGCACTGCTGTCAAGGTCACAAGCCATTTGTCTTGAAACTGCTGTTGAAACTTTATTACTAAACTAATCTGCCTCTTCCATCTACTATGTGGAAACTTGAATAGCCCAAGGGGTGTGAGGCATCCTGTCAAACCAACTTCCAGAGATTAATTCCAGAGAGGAGAATTGTGAACACTGGCCCACCCCAAACCAGGGTTTGGGCGATGGTGGACCTGCTACTCGGTTCTGCCTACATTTCTGCCACCCACTGGTAGGTGAAGATTTTAGTCAGGGAAGCATCTCCTCTCTCTTAAATCTGGCTCTGCTTCTCACCTGGTGAATCCTTTAGCAAGGTCACCTAAACTAAAGCAAGCACTGTGGTGTCTTAGAACCTTGACTTCAGTGAGCCACACCAACTGCTACATTTACTCCTGACACCACCTTTAGGGGTAAGATATAGTCAGTGGAGGAAAAAAAGAAAAAGATACCTGTTAGTGATGTGGAAAGAGCCTGGGGGAGCAGAAAGGGAGAAAATCAAGTGCTAGGTGATGACACAGTAACACCAGGGTGGGTAGGGCATGTTCTCCTTGGAGTCAGTAGTACGTTTTTGTTGTAACTGGGTTTAAATTGGTTTTAATTGGAGTTGAACTGAGCCTTCAGCTTTATGTACCCAAAAAAATGCCTCTTGGGGGAAAAGGAAGTTACTGGGGAATGAGATAGATCAAATTATGTTATATGTAAGTGTGAATGTGACATAATGAATCCCACTTATATATCATACATATAATTTTAATATACCAATACAAATAAAAAAAACTTCAAAAGATGTGCCTCTTGCACATCTCCCATCTCTCTGTACCCTTTCTTTTTCCTCGCCAAATTAGTGAGTCAGCATGGGAACTTTATTTGCAGGAAAAAGATCAACGTTGCACTGAAAAGGGAGGGTAGAAAGGATACCTCTGTATCCTACTACACTCTCCACTGCCTAACGCTCCTGGGAGGAAGTCAGTTGTGGTCCGGGCTGGGCATGGAGCTTTGAAGAGCCTGCCTCCTTGCCTGGCCCTGCTTCTGCCCCTCCAGCCAAGACCAGCTTCCACTCTGCCCACCCCCCTGGGCTTCAGCCTCTCTGGCCTCCTCTCATCTCGGAGTTTTACCATGAAGCTCTGCACCAGTTCTCCTTGGCCTGGCTGACTCCCAGCCCTGGTCCCTCACACCTTCCTTGCACCCTTCCCCAATTTTAAATTCATTCCTCCTGTTTTTCTTTTACACTGCCCCATGTCTTTTCCTTTCTCAGTACTTAACATAATTTGGGTTTGTTTCTTTTCCTTTAAAATAATATTTAAAATTTTTTATTGACACAATTGCACATTCATGAGATACAATGTGATATTTTGACACATGTATACAATATTCAATGATCAAATCAGTGTAATTAGCCTATTTTGCACCTCAAATCTTTATTATTTCTTTGTATTGGCAACCTTCAAAATCTTCTCGTCTAGCTATTTTGAAATATACAATAAATCATTAGTTGCTTATTTCCTTTATTTGGTGCCAGACTCTCTCATTAGAAATCCTGGAGAGCAGGGACCATGTCTGTCTTATTCATTCTTTTACTTGAAGGTTCATAGGAAGATTTCAATTAATTTTTATTGAACAAATTAACTTGAATTTTGAGGCTTTAAATATCAAGATTATGCTTTTTCTTTGGCACAAGCCAGAAAGTTTAGATGGAGGGTGAGTTTTCCAATTTGTAAAAATATTTTTTAGCTGTTTGCCACGGCACATATTTATAGTCCCAGCTATCCCGGCACCTGAAGCAGGAGGATGGCTTAAGCCCATGTGTTTGAGACCAACTTGGACAACATAGCAATATCCTGTCTCCCTCCCCCATTTATTTGTTTGTTTGTTTATTCATTTAGTCTCTCATAGTTTATTCATTTAGTCTCTCATAGAAACATGGACAGGACATGATGCTTTTTTTAAAAAAATCCTCTTTTATGAAAGGCTTAGAAGATCTTAATCGTAATCATTCTGTAGAGGATTAACAAAGGGTAAAGATATATGATCACAGACCTACATCAGGGACATTCCTTTATGAAGTACGGACTGAACTGGCCAAGAATGCAGTAAGCCCAACCCTTAAGCCAACAGTACACAATTCTATGAGATTTTTGCAGATGTGCAGTGTGACAGCGTGTACTGATTTAAAATGCATTCCCAGCACCACCATACTATACCCCGCCTGGTATAAATCAACAGCTAAACTAGAGACAAACATAGGAGAGAGAGGAAGACAACAAGGAGCAAAGGTGAATTTACATGACACAAAGGACAAGAATGTAGAAGCTGGTGAGTACATTTTAACCACTGTATCATCAGATGTATGAGAACAGTAGTGATATTGCTCAGGACTGGAGACAGTACTCCTATCATTCTAGAGACAACACTGAGAGTTTATTGAGGGTGGGTAAGTGGTTTCTCTTTTAGGTGCCCTTTGCTTTGCTATTTGGTAGCAGGACAGTAATGAATTGTAAATCTTTGGACATGACCCACTTGAAAGCGTATATATGTGTATGCGGGGTGGGGATAGATAAGGTAATTGGGTGTAGCCACTTGTTAGAGGAGTGCTGGGTACATAGTAGGTGCTCAGGATATTTGCTAGCTTACAGAATGCAATCAATAATCTTCTAGGGCCTGCAATTAGTTTTCCTAGGATCATTTAGAAGTCTACTTTAGTGCATTCCAAAAGGAGCATTGCTCTCCAAACAATTAACCACCCTGGCTGAAATCTGTATCTTCATAGCTTTTCTTCAATTGTTCTTTCAGAATAAGGGCAAAGACTTTCTTAATGTTTTTAAAACCCAGGCATAGTAATCCATTAGTTATAGTTACTTTATCAGATTTTGGCATCAGGGTCCAAAAAGTAAGGTAAACAGAATGTGTGGAAAGGAACGTGTGTGTATGGGTGGCGGCGGGTGCTCTCATTTCACCCACACTTCAGCATGAACAGAGCAAGTCCTGTGGCTTGTCTCTTTTACAGTGAGGCAACTGAGCCTCAGAGAGTTAAGTGACTTGCCTGACACTATGGGAACAGTGAGTGCTGAAGCCCAGGACAAGTGTCTTTCTATTATGTTGCTTTTACCTGACACTTGCTTAGTTTGTGTTGAGAATTTCAAATAAATACCCAGTGATGACCACAGTTCAAGAGTTATAAATATCCAAGGTTAGTCCCCCTGCACTTAAACCCTCACAGCTCCTGAGCTGTGAACATGCCAGCAACAGCAAACAATACTACACCATCTAGAAGGGACCTGAGATTTATGATTATTGTCATTAATTCAGTATTAAGTGGTTGATAAAATAAATTGCATCAATTTATATAATATTTATCCAGCACATATTTATCTCTCTCCTGCTGTGTGTCAGACACTATTCCAGGCCCTGGGGCTATAATAGTAAATAAATGAGTAAAACAAGAAATAATCTGTATCCTCCTGAGCTTAGATTCTAGTGAAATAAAAAAAAAAAAACACAAATAAGTTGCATTTCTAGTATGGCAGATGGAAGTAAACGCTATGCATAAAAGTAAAGCAGGAAAGAAAAATACAGAGTATAGGTAGGACTATGATGGACTTTTAAATTGGGTGATCAGGGATGGATCTATTAAGAGTAGCCTTTGCACCAAGTCTTGAGGGAGGCAGAGAAAGCCTTGAGGACATCAGGGGCGATTTTTCCAGGCAGAGAGAAAAGCAGGTATAAAGATTCCATTTCAACAAATAAATGACTATGGTTAAGAGGATCTTGAGCAAGAAATACTCAGTTTGGCGACTCTTACACAGTTTTTGGTGAAGAGGGAAAAATACCTAGTTAATATATAAGCCTATGATGTAAATATTTGACCTATAATTATTAGAGAAGAAATCAATATTTGAGTCTTGGATGGTGGTTTACATAGGAAATTAATTTTTAATCACATTTTCATTAGGAAAAGTTTTAACTTATTAATTGACCTACTGTGAGAAGGTATTGTGTAATGTATTGATCAAAACCAATTCTTTCATATTTTAGAAGTGTTTGTGTACATTCTGTGGTATTACATACACAAACAGATCACCATTATGTTGTGGTGCACAATGACACAGTTTGGTTCTGCCCACACCCCATGAACTTACCCTAGAAGTTTTTCAGCTCAGAGCAGAAATGCACTTGTGGATGTTCTGTTTTACCCAGGATTTAGTGCCGCTGGGCATGGTGCAGACACCATTGTGCCTCTGGGACCAGAGGATAAACGACAATTGTTGGTTCTGAATATAATTGCAATGCTGGGTAAACTTGTACTGCTGCTGATTTGATCTTCTTGCCCTAGGCAAGGGCTCTAATCTCCTTGGTTCAGTAAACATTTACTGAGCACCTACTTTGGCAAGGCACCGTGCTAGGGTGAGCAAGGCAAAAATGGTGTCTGTTTTCACAGGGCTTCCTTCTCCAGGAGGATGTAGACAATAGCAAGTCTATGAATACACACGAGTGGGCGCAAACACACTACACACACTATAAAAAGTTAACATCATGATCGGTGAAGCAAAGGACAGGGCATGGTGGCAGAGAAGAACAATGGGCACTTAATGTAACTGGGGAGAATCAGGAAGAGCAGTCTGCTAGGAGGCGACTTTAAGCAGACAATGGCAGCATCAGAAGACACCCCAGGGGAGTAGCTGAGGGAAGGGCAGCCCCAGCCTTGGAAGAGTAGGAAGCACAGGTGCAGAGGGCGGTGGTGGGATGCAGGATGCTCTGCTGAAGCTGAGATTGTGTGAAGCCCCGAGTGAGCAGGGAATAGCGTCTGGTCTCTGATCAACTGCTTCATTGTTTTGAGCAGCGGTGTTCCTGGGGTCATCTTGATAGCATGGGTCCAAAATTATCTCACAGGAGCAGAGACTGGGGCTTGCCTTTATCTTAAGAAGGGGGGCTATCACTTACTTTAAAAGTCAGATCAATTGGGGTATGATTTACATACAATGAAATTTGTAGGTTTTAGTGGATAATTCTGAGTTTTGACAAATATGTATGGTTGTATAGCTACCACCACAATCAAGATATAGGAAGTTTTCATCACCCAGAACAATTCTTTTTTATAGTTGCAATATCTCTCCTCACTCCAACTCTTGGCAACCACCCATCTGTTTTCTATCCCTATAGCTTTTGCCTTTTCCAAGAATCTTATGTAGTGAAATCATGTATTACACCATGCTTTCTGAGTCTAATTTATTTCACGTAGCATAATGTATTTGAGATTCACCCATGTCATGTGTATCAGTCATTGCTCCTTGTTTGTTGAATAGTATTCCTGTGGATGTATTTCAGTTTATAATAGTCCCCAGTTGAAGGTCTTGGGTTGTTTCTGGTTGGTTTTGGCCATGATGAATAAAGCCACTATCAATATTTCCATCCAGTTATGTGCATGGGTGTGTGTAGGAACATGTTTTTGTTTTTCTAGACTAAATACTTAGAAGTAGGACTCCTGGGTCATATGGTAACAGTATATATTTATTTAAAAAGTGCCAAACTGTTTTGCAAAATGACCATCATTTTGCATTCCCACCATCAATATGTGAAAATTCCAGTTAACTCATTTTTTTTAAATTTTAAAAGTGATTGTTTCCCTTTCTTTTCTAATAAATAATATTCATTTGTGGATAGGGTTCTATGCTGTCTGGATATTGGTGGAGAATGTAATATTGTGAAGAAGAGTAGAAGAAATTATAACTGGTTCACAAACTGAAACCAAATGGTGTGAGCTGAAATTCTCCGGCTTCTTTGTTCCTTATGCCATCCCCAAGTCCTGGACATGTTTGCAGTTTGTCTGGGGTGCCTGCCAGGCAGCTGATAGCCCAGGATGCTCCAACTTCAGGGTTCAGAGTAAGATTAAGGGCAAATGAGAATCACAGCCAGGAAGACTGGAATTTTTTTTTTATTTTTTATTGTTGGTTGTTCAAAACATTACATATTTCTTGATATATCGTATTTCACACTTTGATTCAAGTGGGTTATGAACTCCCATTTTTACCCCATATACAGATTGCAGAATCACATCAGTTACACATCCATTGATTTACATATTGCCATACTAGTGTCTGTTGTGTTCTGCTGCCTTTCCTATCCTCTACTATCCCCCTCCCCTCCTCTCCTCTCTCTCTCCTCTCCTCTCCTCT
>NW_026000142.1:22810565-22817656 GCF_001458135.2 Marmota marmota marmota | reverse complement strand
TAATACTCCATTGTGTATAAATGCCACATTTTTTTTATCCATTTGTCTATTGAAGGGCATCTAGGTTAGTTCCACAGTCTTGCTACTGTGAATTGTGCTGCTATGAACATCGATGTAGCAGTGTCCCTGTAGCATGCTCTTTTTGGGTCTTTAGGGAATAGACCGAGAAGGGGAATAGCTGGGTCAAATGGTGGCTCCCAGCTTTCCAAGAAATCTCCATACTGCTTTCCAAATTGGCTGCACCAATTTGCAGTCCCACCAGCAATGTACAAGTGTACCCATTTCCCCACATCCTCGCCAGCACTTGTTGTTGTTTGACTTCCTAATGGCTGCCAATCTTACTGGAGTGAGATGGTATCTTAGGGTGGTTTTGATTTGCATTTGATAGAGTAAATCCTGCATAAAACACCTGAGATGCGGGGCAGATCTTGGCATCTTCAGAACTCAGCTGTGAGGTTTGGGGACTCTAGAAGGACAATCATGAGGCTCTATACACAACATACATGTCTTGCTTGTCTGTGCATAGAAATGTCCTACACAGTGGAACTAACTCCTAAGTTATGTATTTGGAGTTACCATACAATTTGAAGTGCCCTACTAATCAAATGAACAGGATTAGGGCCCAGTCTACTCTTCATTTTGTGCTTCATTAACCAGTTTATTTGGGCAGAGTAGAATTTAATGCCTGCACTAGACATCAATTTGCCATGACTTTCCTAAGGAGCTAGGTGACACAGTGGCCTCTGGGCCATTTTCTCTGAATTACAAATAAGGTAATATGATTTAGTACATGATTTGGAGGACTCTTGTGTATTTTATTACAATATTTATTCATTTACCATTCATTTTGTTTGTTTTTGGTTTTGAACCTTTAATGAGAGAGAAAGAAAAAAAGATATAGTATAGAGCTCAAGAACACTGTGCTCTGTAGGTCATGGGGTCAAGGGTTGGAGTGACACATGGCAGAACTAGTAAACAGGATATACATCAACAAAGATACACAGGGTTGGAAAATGTAAAACTGCCTTTCTTTGTTAAGCCTGGCTTTCCTTATC
This sequence comes from Marmota marmota marmota, assembly GCF_001458135.2. Classification (NCBI taxonomy): domain Eukaryota; kingdom Metazoa; phylum Chordata; class Mammalia; order Rodentia; family Sciuridae; genus Marmota; species Marmota marmota. The sequence continues at coordinate 22,816,601 of NW_026000142.1, read as the reverse complement.
ACTCAGAAGCATGCTGGGAATCCCACAGCTGGTGGGGAACAGTTGTTTAGCCTGTGCACATTGCAAGGGTCCTCCTGAATCTTTCTTAGAAATGTCTCATTGGGTTCCTATCCTTAGGGCACCTTCACCGGGTGCAAAGTATCAGCCACCTTCAGAAGTGCCCCCTACTCCACTTTGGGCATGATCTGCCTCATGAAGTTGGGGTTGAACACCACAGGGTTGACTCGTGGCCTGGAGGAAGTTGGGGAGCCATCTCCCACCCACTCACGTGCCAGCATGGTGGATTGTGGCTGAGGGGTTTAATGTCACAGGCAGTCTCTCCTCACTTGCCATTTAAACTTTAAGATTTCTGGGATATTTTGATGACCTTGAAACCGAATATTATAAATTACAATAGTTGTGGAAAAGCCAAGAGACATGCTTCCCCAGCGGAGCACATCTAGAGCTATATCTAGCACACATCTAGAACTGCCTTCATGACAATTAGGAGGCTGGAGGAAATAGACAAAGCTCTAGGGGAACTCTGGATGAACCAGTTATGGTCTATATTAGCAGTGTGGGTTTTAGGACTTGAATCTCAATCCTGGCTTTGCCCATCTCTAACAGGTTCATGTTGGTTAAATTTTTGCAGCTTTTAAAAACGGTTTCTTCATAAAAATTAAAGCAAGGATGAATTGGGATAATGTTTATTGTGCTGAGTACATGTGCACGGTATAAGCAGGGGCTCAGTAATGACAGTCATGAAAACTAAATTCTTCTATAGATATAGGGAGAAGGGAATATAAAATTAAATATGAAATTTAAAGTTTGCTGATATCAAGGCAAAGGATACATAGGATTTCTTCTTTTGTGCCTTTAAAATCTTTCCTATTTTCTACTTTTCCCTCATTCTGACAGCTGAAGACATCTGGAATGCCACTACTTTGTAGCTGAAATTGCCACCTGTAGTAGTTTTCTCTTTCTGATGAGCAAATTTACCCTAAACTTAATGATTTAAAGCAACATGAAATTCTTGCATTACAGTTTTTGTATGGCGAAGTTTGAAATAGATCTCACTGTGCTAAAATCAAAGTGTCGACAGGGCTGTGCTCCTTTTTGGAGGCTCTAGCAGAGAAGCTCATCTCTTGTCTTTTCCTCTAGAAGCTGTCCACACTTGTCCAACAATGGCAGGTCAAGGCCTCATATTGTATCTCTCTGATCCACTTTTCTCTGTCTTCCACTTGTAAGGTTTCATGTAATTCAATGGGGCCCATGTAGATAATTCAAGATAACCTCTAATTGCAAGGTCTTTAATCTTAATCATATTTACAAAGTCCGTTTGCAATGTGCGCCAGTGCTAGCGTACACACACATATATCCTAAAATAAGAATAGTACCAAGTATCCATAATTAATTGATATTTTACTCAACAACTCTTATTATAGAAATTTCAAAAGAGTAATTTTATTGTATATCTCATGTACAAAATCTAATCACTGAAACACTTAAAATATATACTCTTATTTTATTTTTAAAAAAAATTGTTCTAATTAATTATACATGGACAGTAGAATGCATTTTGACACATTGTACACAAATGGAACACAACTTCTGCTTCCTCGGGCTGAACATGGTGCATAGTCGCTTCCCTCTGCACAATCCAAAATCCCATCATCCCCTGCTCCATTATGGATCAATATCCGCTTATCAGAGAAAACATTTGACCTTTGGTTTTGGGGGTCTGGCTTATTTCACTTAGCATGATATTCTTCAGCTCCATCCATTTAGCTGAAAATGCCACAGTTTCATTTTTCTTTAAGGCTGAGTAATATTCCATCATGTATATGTACCATATTTTCTTTACCCATTCATCTGGTGAAGGACATCTAGGTTGGTTCCATAGTTTAGCTATTGTGAATTGAGCTTCTATAAACATTGATGTGGCTGTGTCACTGTAGTATGCTGATTTTATGTCCTCTGGGAAAATATCTACTTTAAATAATACTTGAAAGACAAGAATTGGCCACTCAAGTCAAACATGCAAAAAATGAGAATTGTCTTGTTTTCTGTATGTCTTTCTGGAGTAAGGTGAAAAGACCTGTCTTGTACCCTTCACAATGCAAGAACAGACATATTTGTTCGTTCAGTGTGTCGTGTCTATACACACCCTCTCTCTACACATACTTGTACTACTTTTTACAACTGTGAAAGGCATGGGGGGGAGCTGTTCCCATTGGTGTTGTGTGTGAGGGGTCCTGGTTGACTGTCATTGGAGAGTGTGATTCCCCAGTTGATAAAACACCCTGAACAACACCCCCTCCTGAATTGGGGGATTGGGGACTATTTTACAGAGACTGCTGTAATGATTTTTCTGTGGGCAGTGTGGTGGGACATGCAGGCAAGAGGTGGTGAACTGGCACTTCAGATAGAGCCCTAATATCCAGAGTATACAAAGAACTCAAAAAATTAGACAATAAGATAACAAACAACCCAATCAACAAATGGGCCAAGGACCTGAACAGACACTTCTCAGAGGAGGACATACAGTCAATCAACAAGTACATGAAAAAATGCTCACCATCTCTAGCAGTCAGAGAAATGCAAATCAAAACCACCCTAAGATACCATCTCACTCCAGTAAGATTGGCAGCCATTATGAAGTCAAACAACAACAAGTGCTGGCGAGGATGTGGGTGAGACAGTCAGAATCATTTAGGAGGTATGAGAAACACTTACTGTCACTTTTAGAATACTAAATTTCCTTCCTTTCATCAACTGATTTAGCAAAACTTCAGAGGAATTCCTATTCTTTTGGATAGTCACAGAAACCTAATTCATGGACAAATAAGAGAAAAAGGTGAGTGGTGGTTATGGAAGGGATATACATAAATAAACTCATTAATTCCATATCTTAGAACAAAATCTTCCTCTTGTGCCATTTTTTACTATGTTAAAAAATAAAAATAAAGGTGTTATTGCCAAATCCTTTCTCCAATTTATGCCTTGAATAGTTTTTCCAAGACCCACACACCTAAACTCATATTTTTCCCAGTATCCCATGTGCCAATGAAACTGTATTTGCATCATGGCTGGGTAGAGATGATTTGTAGTCTATCATTAAAGAACGGGGAGAAGATCATAGATAGCTTAAATAAGATTAAGTAAAACCCCTATATGAGAAAAAGGCATACTACAAGAATAAATGTTACTTCTCATGTCGCCTACTCTGTATCATCTGTGGCTGAGCAGATCTAGGCTTTTTGCCTTACAGGGGGCATTTGAAGATTGTGGTCATTTGTTTAACAGCTGCTGGCAGTGATTATGTGCAACTTTGTTCCATTAATATCTAAAGGCTAAACCTGCCATGTGTGGTAGTCCATGCCTGTAATCTCAGTGACTAGGAAGGCTGAGTCAGGAGGATCCCAAGTTCAAAGCCAGCTTCAACCTAAGAGACCCTAAGTGACTTAGAGACAACCTGTCTCAAAATAAAAAATAAAAAGGACTGGAGATGTGGCTCAGTAGTTAAGCATCCCTGGGTTCAATCTTCAGTATCAAAATAATAATAATAATAAATTTTAAAAAGGGCTAAACCTAACATAAAAGTTTCCCAGAAACACTGGGGTCTTCGGAATCTCTTGGTTTTATATAGCCAGTCCCCAGATCTGGGGCATATCTGAAGGCCTGTGCTTGGCAAGTTATTGCTCTGGGGGATTCGAGTGTATAGGTGTCCCAGATATCACCTCATGAGAACTGAAACTAGAATGGAGGCCAGTTTGGATGATTTCTAGTTTTTCCTGTGTTTTCTGTCCCAAGTCTATCACAGCAAGAGGTAAACCTATTCCAGCTGATGATTGTAATAAAATGTACCTATGCAGGAAGGCTTGCTGCTTCACATTTCAATCTGGAATCATTCCAGGAGGCCCCATAGACTAGGGTGTTTGACTTTTCCACCTTTCAAATCACTTCCCCTCTTCACAGTCCCAACCACACCACTCTGGGCAGAGCAGTAAGATAGGTGTGGACCAAATGGACTTTAACATGGGTGAGGTCTGCTCACACAGGCTCAGTATTACTCACTTAAATGATGTAAAAATGGAATTAGGACTGGGAAAATTGAGAGGGAAAGATGGAAGGAGGAAGACATACAAGGATGCACAATCAAAATAATAAGGCATGGCCTGGAGTTTGGGCACTTGACTTCAAATGAGGTCTATTTATAGAGAACATACACTGATGCTTTAAGTTCTGGAGTCATTAGTTCAGCCATTCATTCCTTCAACAAAGATTTATTGAACTCTTGACCTAGGGTCAGATCCTTCTGAGTCCTAGGGAATAAAACAGATGGAACTTTCTTGGAAGCTTACATTCCAGTGAGGGAAGATAGATGGAGCACAAATAGGTAAGTATCAGGATAAAGTGATGTAGACAGGAGAAGGAGAAACTTGAGTTGATATCTGAAGAAAGTCAAGAAGGAATTGATTTTGTTTATCCTTTCACCCATTGGACATTTGGACTGTTTCCACCTTTTGAGTTATTCAATGCATGTGCCATGAATATTACTGCTGACCCTCAGTTTTAAGTTATTAGAATCAGAGGTCTCATTTTATCTTGTGATGGATGTGTACATGATTATCTCACCTGTGAATTGTGTTTTCAAATAACCAGGGTGGCAAAATAACTTAAATGATAGTGTATGTTCCTTATCCCTAAAATATATAGTTTATTTAGTTATTTTACTTGTAAACTGAAAGTCCATATCCATTTTTCTGTGTTTACTGTTTGTAATTATAAAGAATATTTATTGAGATCAGGGATTTCATTTTTAAATTAAAAATTTAATTATTAATTTAATTTTTAAATTAAAAATTTAATTATTTCTCTCTGGAAGTGTTCAATGAGAAGTATATAATAAGAGATAAACTTTAAAAAATTACTTAATGTGGAAAAGTGCACAGACATGATTTGGTCTCTAAACTTCCCCAAAACACATGGTTCAGCCAGAATGTTCCAGAGTGACTGAATGGCTCTTACTCTTATGGGACAAGAAAAACAAAAATCAAAGAAGGGCTCTGGTCACTTGACTGTGCCTGTGTCTACAGATCTGTGATGGTGTAAATATACCATTAACCATGTCCCCCAGGTCGTTGTACTGTGTTTTGACAACCATCTGTAAGCCCCATTATAGCCTCCTTCAAAGAGATGAGGAGCAGAGATTACAATGCCCGTTTTCACCCTATGCATATGAGTGGCTTTTCAGGGTGCCCCTGAACAAATACACTAAGTATACTTCTGACCTCAATCTGGTGGATGAGGTCTACATCAGAACCAAGAGATTCACTCTCTGCCTCTAGAAAATTGTATTTTGAGAACTCAGCTAGATTCCTTGGCTAACCAGGTAATTTAGTCCCAGCTAAAGATAATACAGAGGAGACGCCACTCACTATTTTACAATCCTGGTTTAAATTTTTAAAAATCCCTTTAAATTCATAAACTCGAAATCCCTATAGAAATGTGTGGTAATGGAGCCAACTAAAGCATTTTCACCGTAGGTTTTTGTGAGACTTCATGAGTGAACTAGAGTTTTCTAGACCCCAGGCACCCTTTGCTGGCAAGGACTGGGTAAGTGTCCAATGTGATGGGTGTTTATTGTGATGCTGTTATCTGTCACTACCCAGAAATTCGAGATGTTAACAAAGATGGTGATGGAGATGTTAACAAAGACTAGCTGCTAGGCAGAGGCTTGGAGTGGGGACTGGCTGACAAGGTGTCATTGGGCTGGGGCGTTGTTCCAAGCCTGGGTGCCCATAAAACACCCTGAACAACACCCCCTCCTGAATTGGGGGATTGGGGACTATTTTACAGAGACTGCTGTAATGATTTTTCTGTGGGCAGTGTGGTGGGACATGCAGGCAAGAGGTGGTGAACTGGCACTTCAGATAGAGCCCTAATATCCAGAGTATACAAAGAACTCAAAAAATTAGACAATAAGATAACAAACAACCCAATCAACAAATGGGCCAAGGACCTGAACAGACACTTCTCAGAGGAGGACATACA
>NW_026000142.1:22757850-22802975 GCF_001458135.2 Marmota marmota marmota | reverse complement strand
TTACCAGGCTACCTGTGTTATCCTACTTCTCGCCGTCGTCACGATGCAGGATGTGAGACAAGGCACTGCACTTGAGTGATCCCTCAACGGACCTCAAGGAAAGCATGTCCTATTGCATGCGGGTTTGACGTCCACGCCCCGCCCTACGAAAAAAGGCGTCGGCTGATATGGGACCAGGTCTAGGGAAGGGCCCTCCTTAGGACTGAACCATACATTGCAGCCACTTCTGCACAGTGGGATAGGACCTCTACTTTCGCCTGCATTGTTTTATAAAACAGAAGGGGGAACTGTGGTGAGCCGTTCTAATTAGACCGTGGCCGCCATTAGAAGATGGCGCTGGCTTCCACTGTGGCCTGTGATAAACAACTCCTAATATGGAGAATTGGCACGCAATCCCTTACCACCCTATGAGAAAGATCCACGTGGCAGCTTAGGATTGGTATGTGGGAGGCTTTATTAGGCTGTGCTTGGGCGTGGCGGGCACGGGTCGCTAGAAGATGATACATGAATCAAGGCCTGAATAAACTGCTGAAAGAAGAATCCTGTGTCGTGTTTTCCCTTGCTGGCGAGGGGTCGCGACACACATTCTTCATTCTCACAGTTTCTCCTGGCTGGACAACCAGAGAGCTTCAAATCTCCAGGTGCCTGAAAATCTTTTCTTACTCCCATAAATTCTATCAGAATATCAGCCCTGAATTAACTATACAGTCATCACAACTTCACTGTACACTGTGACATCTATAGATGACATCTCTATATTGTATTTTTCTCCCATAGATTATGATTCCAAAAGGATGTCTACTTTTAACAACTTATCTCCATGGTCTACAGCAATGTTCATACCTCTGTGAAAATGTAGCTGTAGTTTAGAGTTGACCTGTGTCAACCCTAACTAAATATAATTCCAGCAATCCTGGCTAGCTTCCACATGCTCGTGTCAATGTTTCCCTCAAATGTAAGAATTTACAGCCCAGAATCAACCTCTGTGACAATTGCAATCTGGGAAAGGTGGGTCTAACTTAAGGCACAGCAGGTAGTATGGAAGGTCAAGGTCAGCAAGCTTACCATCCACAAAGTCTAAATAAACATCTTCGTTGTAGCACCTAGAGAAGATAGGCTCTGGTGAGACTCAGACAGCTCAAATTTTAAAAAATCTGATCTTCCTTGTCAGCCCTTTCCCATCTCTGTTACCTTGTCCCCTACCTCCAAATTGAAAACCTTATCATCATTTTTGATCTACAATATGAAGTCCAAACTCCTTCACAGGCATAGGCTTGGACAGCCAGGCTTTCTCTCGGACTACACAATCTACCTTTCCCACTTCATCTTCTCCTACACACTCCATGCCCCAGTCAAAGTGAATTATCACCCCAGTCTCCCGGAGCCCCCATGCTACTTCTCACCTCCAGGCCAGGCCTCTGCATGGTGTAGAAGGCATGGCACGTTTTCACTCAGAGCCTCTGGATCCTCTTCCTATGTGAGGACTTTTCTTCCCTTGCTGGAAGACAGCATTGTTTTCTTTCACAGAACTGACAAGACTCCATATTCAATTTGCCAGTTACCCTGGAAGGTAAGACATCGACAGGTAAGCTAGGCTGGCCCATCAGCTACCCCTGTTTGGGATGCTGAATTGGGAAGCACTGATACCCAGAAGCAGGGCTGGGAAACTTCTTTCCTGGCCATGGCAGGGGAGGGGGCCGCAGCCTCCAGTTTATGGGGGTGGTCTGTGATTGTCATGCCAGCAACAGCATCCTCATAATGTTGCTGCTTTCTCAAATCTTGTTCTCCAGTCTTCTCTCAGAAACCGTGTGGCCACCTGACATTCTCTCCATAAGTTCTCTGTCTACTTGCAATTAAGACTGGCTGATATACTAGGCCATTTCAATATGTCCTCTAAGACTCCTCTTAATGACTATTTTCTTCACAAGCAGCCTTCATTCTTGTTCCTCCCTCACTAATGCCTCTACCTTGGACTTCCACAGAAGTCTGACCTACCCCAGCTCAGCATTGATTATATCGTGCCATGACCTGCCATTAAGTGGTCCAGCCCACCTTCCAGACTGCAAGATCATTAAGAACAGAGACTAAGACCTTAATAATAACAACAGCACTAATTCTAGTAGAAATAATAATAATAAATAACATTTATTAGCATCTACTAATGTGCCAAGGGCTACCTCATGTTATTTCTCAGGTCAAAAATGTTTCTTTAATAAATAAAAAAATAAATGGAAATCAAAAGTTGTTCACAGAATAGTTTTGAATAGTGTGGCTTGGGCAATCCTGAGGAAAGATGGGTATGATCTCAGTTCCTCAATTCATCTCCTTTGTTCTTTCTCTTTCTCTTTTTCCCTCTGAATATGTCTCTTATGTTCTACTCTTATCTTCAAAAGATTTTATTTATTGTTTATTTAGTACTGAGGAATTAAACCCCGGGTATTTAACCACTGAACCACATCCCCAGCCCTTTGTATTTTTCTTCTGAGACAGGATCTTGCTAAGTGGCTTAGGACCTCAGTAAGTTGCTAAGGCTGGCCTCAAACTTGTAATCCTCCTGCCTCAGCCTCCCAAGTCTGTGGGATTACTGGTGTGTTCCACTGTGCCTGGTCTCAACTGGTGCAGCAGTAGTTATAGTGTTAGCTGCTGGTGACTTTATGGCCTTTTAAAAGAAGCTTTTTAAAAAAAATTTTTTTTGTAGTTGTAGATGGACAGAATTCCTTTATTGTATTTGTTTATTTTTATGTGGTGCTGGGGATCAACCCCAGTGCCTCACACGTGCTGGGCAAGTGCTCTGCCACTGAGCTACAGCCCCAGCCCTAAAAGAAGCTTTCAAAGTGCAAAAAGTTTTCAGAAGGAATGAAGTTTGTACTCTGAAAAGACTTAAAAAGGACCATACTTACTTGAATGGCTTGGGCACAAGTGCTAGGAATAAAGAGACGATACCCTTGTGCAGGTGTGTGAAGGAGCACAAGGAAACTGTTCCTCCTGACTGCTTTCTCCACAAGGAGGTCCTCTTCTGAGTCATTTCTAAACTTCACAGTGATTTTTTCTAGGGCCTTGACCAGCCACCTGCCCTGCAGTATAGTCACGGCAAAAAGAAGAGCCTGCAGACAATCATGGTTCCTTTCCCATTGCTATTTTCCCTTTCCTGCCTCCTGGCTGAGTGAATGCGGAATTGACATGCTGTCTCAAAGGCTGCTGGGCTCTGTTCTGCATGGACTCTGCCAGTACTGGCAGTGTATATTAACCTCTGAGAAAAAGACTGAGGGTGTAATAGGTCAGGTAGAAACAAAATAAGAAAACAGGTAACAGGTAACATCTTCAAAACAAAATAAGTAAACAGGTAACAGAAGAAGGAGTGGGGCAGGACAACAGAGAGCTCACACAGGTCACTGACTGCTCTTCAGGTCTGACTTCCTGCTGGCTGTCCTGTGAGGTTTGGGAGAAGACTGGCTACTTATTTAAAAACAAACAAGGTCCTCAGATCCTTTGAACAGCTAAAGGAACAGAACACTTCTCCAAGATGTATTCCTTCATATTCCCAGGTCAGATGAACAGGTTTGTATTTATAAGGGAGGCTGGTCTTGCCTGGAAAAATGGTGGTCAGCTATAGATCAAAATGATAATCTCAGAGCACAGCACCAAGTCCCCCCCACCCCAGTATTGGGGATTGAACTCAGGGACACATTGCCAATGAGCTACATCCCCAGGCTTTTAATCTTTAAATTTTGAGATAAGGTCTTTTGAAGTTGCTGAGGTTGGCCTCAAACTTTCAATCCTTCTGCCTTAGCCTCTTGAGTAGCTGGGATTACAGGTGTGTGCCACCAGGCCCCACACCAAGTGTCTTTTGCATGGGCCTTAATGTCCAGAGAGAATGGAGGATGTAGAGGAGAAAAAGCTAAAGGCCACAGGAAACCATGGATTTTAATAGTTTATTCCAATTATAGACTCACCATATTTTTTGACTCAACTTTATATTTCCTATCTCTAAGCCATAAAGTTCAGAAGGGTAACTGTGGTAGTGTGACCTGGACAAGGTACAACCATGACTATGAGTCTCTTTGTTTCCTTTTACCAACATACTGTAGCTCTTTGAGTTTAGGTTTCCTACCTGTGTTTCTTTCCATCTGTTTTTGGATGACACACAAAATGCAGTGGAGGCTGGGTGAACTGTTGGCTCATTGAACTATTGCCCAGTGTATGCAGTGAAATAAAATGAATCCCCTAAGTTTAGGTTATTGGACCTTGACTATCAAAACAGGTTCACCTGCTTTGTGCAGATTAGGTACCAACCTGTTTATATTATATAGAGTCTTAAACTTTTTTTTTAAGTTTTTATTTACTCAGACTTGCACAAATAAGATTTTTAAGTCAAACTTTTTAAAGTAAATACTACGTTCAACAGCTTTTGGGGTGATTTTTCTCTATCCCTCTCTGTGCTATGAAAGTGCTGGATCCTAGCATTCTCACCATCTGCCCTGCCACAGGCCTGGTTCAGGTCACCAGCAACTCTCCCTTAAATGCTGAGAAAGCTTCCAGAACTTCTTTCTGCCTCTGTTCTTAAACCACCCCTTCCCCTGCCTGGCATAATTCATCCACCATAGCAGACAGAGGCATCTTTATAAAGTGTAAATCAGATCACGTTACTCTCTGGTTTAAAACTCTCAAAGGCTCCCACTTACAATCAGATCAAACCACATTCTCTGATCCATAATGGGGCGGGGACATGGGAAAAATGGAGGAACTTGTTGGGGCAAAGGGGAAGGAGCGGAGGGGAGGGTGCATGGGGGCAGGAAAGATGGTGGAATGAGATGAACATGGGTTACCCTAGGTACAGTATAACTGCACATCTGGTGTGATGCTACATCCTGTACAACCAGAGGAATGAAAAGTTGTGCTGCAATTGTGTACAATGAATCAAAATGCATTTTGCTGTCATATACCTTATTAGAATAAATAAATTGATTAATTAAAAAAAAACACATATTCTCTAGCATTGGCCCATGGAGCCTACCTGTTTGAGCTCCTGAAGCTTGTTCCCTGTTAGGTGGCCCCTGCAGGGCCTTGGTACTTGTATTCCTCTGCCAAGAGCTTCTCACGCCTGGTCTCAGTTCATTGTCTGAGTCTCAATTCACATATCCTCTTTAGGTGGGCCTTAACAAAACATCCTACATAAATCAGCACCCTCTGCCCACCTCCACCCTATCTGATTATCCTATTATAGCTGCTTCTGGCACTTAAAAGTACTTGAAATTATTTCAAAACTTCTGTTGGTGTTTTTTTCCTGTCTGCCCCTGCTCTACCTCCCAACACTAGAATATAAGCTCACTGAAGGCAGGAACTCAGATTCTTTCAGTCACATCCCCAGTACCTGGAACAGTGCTTAGCCTAATAAATACTTAATGACTTATTGGGCAACTTCACAGATTTAACACTTAGTAAAATTTATTTATGTGATAAATGAACTAATGATCTTGGAACCATATGAATGAGTCTTAATTGCATTATGTTGAGCAAAAGACAATGAGACTCAAAAGACTGCTTAGTGTAAAATTCCACTTACATGGCCTCCTGGGAAATGAAAAATTATACAGATAAAAACTGAGCCATGATAACCAGGGATTGAGGCACTGGTGGTAGGGGTTGACCATAAAGGGACACAAAGGAACTTTGGGTGATGGAACCATTCTGTAGCTTTTTTTTTTTTTTTTTTTACTGTACTGAGAATTGAACCCGGGGCCTTGCATGTGCTAGGCACATGCTCTACCACTGAGATGCATGCCTAGCCTATAATCTGTTTTTGATGGCAGTTTTATGGCTGAATGTTTGTTAAAATTATAGAACTGGTTGACTAAGCAGGATGAAATTTTTGTATGTAATTATACCTCATATACATGATTTTATTTAATTGCCTAAAAAAGACCTTCACTTACCCTGGAATAAACATCTAATGCATTGTAGAAAGATTCTCATATTGAACCTTTGGTGAACAGTCACCAGGTACATACATTCTGAGGGCAGAAATTATGGGTAATGCATGATGTGGAAGAATAGGGAGTGGGATTTGAAGTTTGGCGTCACCACTTACAATTTCAGGTTAGGATTTCTTAGCTGCAAGCAATCAAAATCAGCTCTGACTAGCCTGTCCACCTCTGGACCGTATCATCACCCAGAAAGAAGGATGATGTAGGGGCTGGACTCTTGTTAGAAGCAGTCACCTGGAATTATGCTCCCACCAAGACCACATGCAGTGGAAGAGATGGGACCCCCCCCAAAGAAAACCAGAGTGTTTTTAGGATGCCTGGCTGCCCAAACCTACAAATGTCCAATATATTGTGTGACCTCTTTGAAACTCAGTCTCCATATTTTTAATACCTACCTTGTAGAATTCTAAAATTCTAATAAGATAACCATGTAAAGCATCCCAAACATAAATGTTGCTCTATAGATTTTACTTCCCTATCCTTCTTTCCTTGCTCTGTATGTCTGAAAGTTGTACCTTTAAACGCTCCTTAACTGTTAAGAACATAGTAATTTACATAGTTTCCTATGCCAGCAATCAAGACACAAGTGTCAGTCAATTTTTCTGTTTTTTTTTTTTTCACCTCCTAAATGCATCATACCCATTGTCACTGGACTACTACATCAATCTTACAACTGGTCACCTGCCTCTCCTTTTGGTCTTTCTCCCTGAGATAGTATGACATAGTAGCAAAGCAATGGCACAAACTCTGAGGCCAAATCCTCTGCTTCTAAATCTTGGCATTGCTCTTTTAACAGCCATACAACTTCAATAAAGTTGCATAATCTCTGTGATGATACTAGTTCCTCCCTCAGAGAGTTGTTATAGGGATTAAATGATTTACTGTACATGAGCATGTAGAATAGTGCTTGGTCATGGCAAGTGCTATCTAATGCGTGTTTGTTAAATAAATCTACCTCCATGCTCTTTCTAGATTATCTTCTAAAATTTAAATCTGAACCTTCTACAAAGAGCAGCCATGCCTTCCGGCCTCACCCCCCTCACTCCTTAAGGCCTCCTTCTCTGACTGCCTGGCTGATGTTGAAACTGGGTCCTCCTCTGTGCACCTTGAGCTAACCCTTTAATTATACTCAGCTCCTTGTGTTGTGATTGTTTATGCCAGTTTTCTACACTAGTCTGTGTATTCTTTTGTTTTCTATTGGTTGTTCAAAACATTACAAAGCTCTTGACATATCATATTTCATGCATTAGATTCAAGTTGGTTATGAACTCCCAATTTTACCCCTAATACAGATTGCAGAATCACATCGGTTACGCATCCACATTTTTACATAATGCCCTATTAGTAACTGTTGTATTCTGCTACCTTTCCTATCCTCAACTATCCCCCCTCCCCTCCCCTCCCATCTTCTCTCTCTACCCCATCCACTGTAATTCATTTCTCTCCTTATTTATTTTCCCATTCCCCTCACAACCTCTTATATGTAATTTTGTATAACAATGAGGGTCTCCCTCCACTACCATGCAATTTCCCTTTTCTCTCCCTTTCCCTCCCACCTCATGTCTCTGTTTAATGTTAATCTTTTCTTCCTGCTCTTCCTCCCTGCTCTGTTCTTAGTTGCTCTCATTATATCAAAGAAGACATTTGGTATTTGTTTTTTAGGGATTGGCTAGCTTCACTAAGCATAATCTGCTCTAGTGCCATCCATTTCCCTGCAAATTCCATGATTTTGTCATTTTTTAGTGCTGCGTAATGCTCCATGGTGTATAAATGCCACATTTTTTTTTTATCCATTCATCTATTGAAGGGCATCTGGGTTGGTTCCACAGTCTAGCAATTGTGAATTGTGCTGCTATGAACATCGATGTGGCAGTATCCCTGTAGTACGCTCTTTTAAGGTCTTCAGGGAATAGTCCGAGAAGGGCAATAGCTGGGTCAAATGGTGGTTCCATTCCCAGCTTTCCCAGAAATCTCCATACTGCTTTCCAAATTGGCCGCACTAGTTTGCAGTCCCACCAGCAATGTACAAGAGTACCCTTTTCCCCACATCCTCTCCAGCACTTGTTGTTGTTTGACTTCATAATGGCTGCCAATCTTACTGGAGTGAGATGGTATCTTAGGGTGGTTTTGATTTGCATTTCTCTGACTGCTAGAGATGGTGAGCATTTTTTCATGTACTTGTTGATTGATTGTATGTCCTCCTCTGAGAAGTGTCTGTTCAGGTCCTTGGCCCATTTGTTGATTGGGTTATTTGTTATCTTATTGTCTAATTTTTTGAGTTCTTTGTATACTCTGGATATTAGGGCTCTATCTGAAGTGTGAGGAGTAAAAATTTGTTCCCATGATGTAGGCTCCCTATTTACCTCTCTTATTGTTTCTCTTGCTGAGAGAAAACTTTTCAGTTTAAGTAAGTCCCATTTGTTGATTCTTGTTATTAACTTTTGTGCTATGGGTGTCCTATTAAGGAATTTGGAGCCCGACCCCACAATATGTAGATCGGAGCCAACTTTTTCTTCTATCAGACGCAGAGTCTCTGATTTGATATCTAGCTCCTTGATCCACTTTGAGTTAACTTTTGTGCATGGCGAGAGGAGGGGATTCAGTTTCATTTTGTTGCATATGGATTTCCAGTTTTCCCAGCACCATTTGTTGAAGATGCTATCCTTCCTCCATTGCATGCTTTTAGCCCCTTTATCAAATATAAGATAGTTGTAGTTTTGTGGATTGGTTTCTGTGTCCTCTATTCTGTACCATTGGTCCACCCGCCTGTTTTGGTACCAGTACCATGCTGTTTTTGTTACTATTGCTCTGTAGTATAGTTTGAAGTCTGGTATCGCTATACCGCCTGATTCACACTTCCTGCTTAGCATTGTTTTTGCTATTCTGGGTCTTTTATTTTTCCATATGAATTTCATGATTGCTTTCTCTATTTCTACAAGAAATGCCGTTGGGATTTTGATTGGCATTGCATTAAACCTATAGAGAACTTTTGGTAATATCGCCATTTTGATGATGTTAGTTCTGCCTATCCATGAACAGGGTATATTTTTCCATCTTCTAAGATCTTCTTCTACTTCTCTTTTTAGGGTTTTGTAGTTTTCATTGTATAGATCTTTCACCTCTTTTGTTAGGTTGATTCCCAAGTACTTTATTTTTTTTTGAGGATATTGTGAATGGAGTGTTTTTCCTCATTTCCGTTTCAGAAGTTTTGTCGCTGATATACAGAAATGCCTTTGATTTATGCGTGTTGATTTTATATCCTGCCACTTTGCTGAATTCATTTATTAGTTCTAGTAGTTTTTTTGTAGACCCTTTTGGGTCTTCTAGGTATAGAATTGTGTATTCTTTTTTTAAATTTTTTTACTTAGTTGTAGATGGGCACGATACCTTTATTTTGTTTATTTATTTTTATGTGGTGCTGAAGATCGAACCCAGTGCTAAGCAAGCACTCTACCACTGAGCCAGAACCCCAGCCCCACTAGTCTGTGAATTCTTAGAAACATAGATACTTAATTGATCCAACTCTCTATGGCTGGTACCTATCCAAAAAAGGGTAATTGAATAATTGCTGATTGAATAAAATGAACAAAATAGTTGTGATTGTCTACTGTGCCAAATAGAAGCTATTGTCTTCAAATGTAGTTTTACTTATAATTGGAGGGGCTGGTATTAATGTAGATATTCATTTACTAACTCACTATAAAGACCTCAGGTCATAATATTCAACGCTGGCATTGTAGTGACTTTTGTATAGAAATCTAAAATAAGAGCACAGGTGTGGCTTTGTGCAATGATGGAGCATATGGAATCTAGACAAAAGGGTGTTTCACATGACTCCATTAAAATTTCAGTCACATTTTATTTAAACACTATAAAGCAGACAATTCCAGGCTGATTCCTTAGCATGTCTTGAAGTGTAGAAATTCTTACTGATTGAAAATAGGACCAGCTGATTTAAAGTCCAGGTGTACAGTGGGTAAAGTTTCTAATTTGTTGACAAAAATAAAAAGACATGATCTAGATCCTTCTTGCATCTTGCAGAGTACTCAACAGGAAGGCAGAGGTCAGGCTGGCGCTCTAGTAAGATGCCTCCTGGGCATATGCTCAGCTGGAGATCCAGAGTTCAGTGTCAATGGGTATGGGAGAGACAGTGCTGCTCATGACCACTGAAGCCAACTGGGGACTTTGATAAGGCTGGGGTTAAGGTTTACTTCTTCATCCCCATAGACCCAGAAGAAGTCAGCTATGGCAGTGCCAGAGGTTTAAAGATCTAAATGTCTAAGGAGCACAAAGATCTAAATGTCTAAGGAGCACAATGAATATGCTCAAAATTCTCATGAGCATTTTTTTTAAACAAAGCTCTCTAGGTGGTTCCAATGTACAAACAGGTTAAGAACCTCTGGTGAAGAGGGAAGAGGCCCCTTTCTTATTCCCCAAGGCAGGGGCTATCTGCCCAGTTCATCCAAAAGTTCTGTCAAGTAGCCTAGACTAATGTGAAAGTATAGAAGCCTGGATGCCCCCTCTCCTATTTTATATCATTTGGATTGAAATTCTATCTGCCAAGTGTCCATTCTTACTACTCTGCTTCTAGCAGATTTGTGACAAAGCACACAGGACAGCAAGTGCCTGGGAGCAACATGGGGACCATGAACCTTAGCTCCTGGGAAGTTCCCACCAACAAAATTAAAAGCTGATAACGGACCAACACGTATCGGAGGCGGGAAAGGTCTTAATTACTCTTCTGTTTTCTCCATAAAAAGAAAATAACATAAATCAAGAATAGAATGATTCTTTATTCAGGATGCTCATGGGATAGCAAGAAACCTGAAAGTCATTTACAGAGTTTTAAAGGGATAGCCAACACTCCAATAGTAGGTATATAATATATATAATTAATACACATTCCATTCAAGCGTGTATGATATACATAATACATCTGTATAATCTAAATTTAAAGCATAAAGTCATCTTTTGCAAATGATCTGGTGAACAGAGGAGCAGTTGGGTTTAGAGGAAAGACCAGCATTTGATGTTTATAGACCTCACTCAAGCCCTGAAACCACCACTCAGTGTTTACTTGAATGTATCTCTTCACTTATGGTTACTACTAATGAGTTTGTTGCTAGGTTGTAATGAGATAGTGCATGTGAAAGTGATTTGGAAACTGAAGAATACTGCCCTATCATTAATTGTTATTTAAATTCATCATTAGAGAATATCATAAGAATTGAAGACTGTAATGTGTCAACATCCAAGAAAAATATAGAGACGAATCTCTAATAACTTCCATTTGAGAATAAACAAGCAACATGAATGCAATTTGGGACACTCATGCCTGAGTAGGATGGCCTCTGGTATGTCTGAGGAATAAAGGGAAGGTTGGGAATTTATTGGAGAAAAAGCTACTGAAAGTGTTTTGAAAGAGAGCTTATTGGTATTGTAGCATCCTACAAGAGCCCATGAGCCATGACTGGCAAGTGGATGCAGTTACTGGGTAAAACTAGCCTTTAAATTTTTTAAACTGATGCATTGTAATCATACATATAGTGGGATCCTTATGCCATATTAGTACATACATATAATACAATGAGATCAATCTCATTCCAAGTATGGATAAAATAATCTGGAAGTCAGAGCAGGCTATTTCATTGGACTAGGCTCTAAGGACACTGCATCAGGCAAGTTTTCTTACATAAAAACACTATCTGTCCTTTTTTTCCTGGCTGTCCTTGTGTCATCTGTGCAGTGAGCTGTATTTTGGAAAAGTTTCTTGCTGTAGTTCCTGTTTTCAGGCAAAATGACAACCTTCCCTTCACGGTCTTCCAAAGTTCCATTTGCCATGGTTTGATGGGGGTGATTCTATACTGAGTCTGACAGCTTTCAAAAATCTATGAGAGGATCTTTACTAATTCAAATATTTGACCATTATGTTTTAAAAAGGAATACATTATAGGCCAGGTATGGTGATGCACGCCTGTCATCCCGGCGGCTCGGGAAGTAGAGGTAGGAGGATCACAAGTTCAAAGCCAGCCTCAGCAAAAGCAAGGTGCTAAGAAATTCGGTGAGACCTTATCTCTAAATAAAATACAAAATAGGGCTGGGGATGTGGCTTAGTGTTCAAGTGCCCCTGAGTTCAATCCTTGGTACCCCACCCCCCAAAAAAGGAATACACTGTAAATGGCAGAAAAAAGCTAACATGAAAGTACTTTTTAAAATAAAGATTTTTTCTTCTACTCTCTTACCTTTGTCTTCTTCCCTGAGAGGTAATAAATCAAGAATATGTCAACATTTTCTGTACATAAATGTATAGACACATCTTTTTGATTATATAAATGAGAACAAACTCTCTATATTAGTTTTGACCTTGCTGTTTTTACTTACTGGCGTGCTTGGCAGACTTCAGATCAGCAGATTCCTTCTGGGAATGCTTATAAAAATGCTAGAAAAGGCAAGACCTGTGTGAGGGAGTCTTCCCAGAAGCAAGTGGAACAAGTACCCTCTGCCTACTGTTCTCCCCTCCACCTTTCCAATGCAGTTTCACAACTCATCTCCTACATTGTATTTCATTTCAGCAAAAATATGTTGAATATTCACTGTGTGCCAGGCATAGAGTTAGGCTCTAGGAACAGAAGTATTGATAACAAAACAGTTACACCTCATGAAGTTGAGACTGTTCTAGGGTGGGGTGAAGGTATACAGAGAAGTAAACAGGCATTCATTCCTCTGTCCATCCAGCATATGTTTATTGAGGGCTTCCTTTCTGCCAGGCCCTGTGCTAGGAGTTGGAGATAAAAAGACTAACAAGATAGCCAAGACATTTGACTTCTTGGAGTATATAGTTTAGTAAGGATGACTGAGAGATAAAACAGAAACTCATAAATAATCGCAAATTATCACAAATGCTACAAAGAAACAGGATGCTGAGATAGAATATAATTGGTGATCACATTTTATAAAGGATGGTCAAGGAAAGTCCCCTTGAGGACCGGCCATTTAAGCCAAGACCTAGAGATAAGAAGGGGCTAGCCATAGGAAAAGTGGTAGGAAAGTTCCAGGCAGAGGCCACAGCCAATGCAACCTGAGCTGGAAGGAGTTTACCATGTTAAGAAAGTAAAAAGGGTCCAAAGACTTGAGGAGTGGTGAATGAATGGAAGAGAGGCTTAAGTCTGAGGAGTCAGTGAAGACATTATTCAGGGCCACAGTAAATAATTTGACATTGACTTTATTCTAAGCACAGTGGGAAGCCAGGGAAGGACTTATAAAGTAAATAATCTGATAAAAAAAAAAAAGAAAGTAACTCTTGGTGTTGGTTTGTGAATTGAACTAGAGGGGCAAGAATGGAAGCAGAGAGAAAATTTAAGAGGTTTTTATAGTACCATAGGTCAGAGGTCAGAGGTGAGAGTGGCATGACTTGAGGTGGGGTTGGCAATAGAGAGCAGTGAATGGATTTGAGATTCAGTTGAACTAGATTTATCAATGCCTTAGGAAGGATTTAAGACAAAGGGGAAAAAAAGGAACCAAGAATGTCTTCTAGGTTTTGGATTCAGCAATTAAGGGTCTGGTAAGTATTACAGGAGGCACAGGTGGGTCAAGGAGGGAGCGAGAGTGTATAAGTTGTTTTTGAGATGTTTTTGGAGCATATTGAAGTTGTCAAACAGGTAATTGATATATTTTGATTTAGATTGTAGTAGATATGCCTTGAGAGTTGCTGAACACTGATTTTTAAATGCAGTTATGCAAGCATATGATAAAGATCTGATCCCAGAGCTTGGGAGAGAGGCTGGAGCAAGAATTTTAGATAACAGCTGGGTGTGGTGGTGCACAGCAGCTCAGGAGGCTGAGGCAGGAGGATTGAAAATTCAAAGCCAGCCTCAGCAACTTAGCCAAGGCCCTAAAGCAACTTAGAGAGATGCTGTCTCTAAATAAATATTTAAAAGGCTGGGGATGTGGTTCAGTGATTAAGTGCCCCTGGGTTCAGGTTCAATCCGTGGTACCAAAAATAAATAAATAGAAGAATTTTAGTTAATAAATGAAACTGGACACATGAAGAATTCAATAGAGGGTACTGAGGATTTCCCTTTGTGGTCTGTTCCTCTGCATGGTTCTTGTCACCATGGCCAGTCCCTTGTCTTCCTCCCCATATTAACAGTTTGACAGTTCTCCTAAATCTCCCCAAAGTCTTGAGTCTTAATGTTACAGTTGAATACTTTACTAATGAGAATTAGTTTAAAAAACAAATGCCTTCCAGTTACATTGCAGGACAATGATACATGAAGTCTCAAAGTAAAAAAAAAAAAAGGTTTTTCTACAATACGGCATATTTGTCGTAAAATTTCCATATGCTGATTTCAAAATTCAAGGTTAATTGCTATCAGTAGGGCCATCTGAAATAAGGTAAATTCTATTTATTTGTTTATTTATTTTTGGTACTCACTGGTGCTTTACCACTGAACTACATCCCCAGTTCTTTTTTTTTTTGTACCCGGAATTGAACTTGGGTCACTCGGCCACTGAGCCACACTGATAGCCCTATTTTGTATTTTATTTAGAGACAGGTCTCACCATGTTGCTTAGCACCTTGCTGTTGCTGAGGCTCCTCCAGCCTCAGCCTCCAGAACCTTTGGGTTTACAAGGTTTGTGCCACCACGCCTGACACCTCCCCAGATCTTTTTATTTTTTATTTTGAGATAGAGTTTTGCTAAGTTACTTAGGCTAGCCTCTGGCTTGCGATCCTCCTGCCTTAGCCTCCTGAGTCACCGGGATTACAGGCATGCACCACCATGCCTACCCAGGTAAATTCTTGAACTGACTCTGTAATTCACTGACTCTGAGACCTCTTAAGCAAGTTCATGTTTGTGAGCCTCAGTTTTGTCAATTATAGAAGTCATGGAGCATATTAAATGATTTATAAAGGCTTCTTTCACCTATAACATTCCATGATTCAATTATGCCACCCATTTGTAAATGGGTGTCAAATGTTCACACCATGTTGTTTACCTCCTTTTGTAAAACAGGACATCTGGAAATGGAGAGTTTCAATTACAACCGGGAGCGAGGCAGTAAACAGAAAGAGGTCTAAGACCCCAGTGGTCACTAAAGCCATATCCAGGGCCATTTGTCACCAGTTCCCCCTTCTACAAAAAGCACAGTATCCACATATCTATGGCAGTCATGGTTTCAACTTATGAGACAAAATGAAAGGGGATCACTTGCATACATTTTTCTTATAATATTTTATTTAAAATATATTTACTGGGATTTGCTCTGAAATTTTTTCTGTGATCATGTCTCCCACTCATGGTGCTGAGAATATCTGTATCTTTTTGAAAAAAAATTTAAAATTGTTGATGAGCCTTTATTTTATTTAATTTTTTTA
Source organism: Marmota marmota marmota (assembly GCF_001458135.2). Lineage (NCBI taxonomy): Eukaryota > Metazoa > Chordata > Mammalia > Rodentia > Sciuridae > Marmota > Marmota marmota. The sequence goes on along the minus strand of NW_026000142.1, from coordinate 22,787,615 downwards.
TATGTGGTGCTGAGAATCGAACCCTGTGCCTCACACATGCTAGGCAAGCACTCCACCACTGAGCCCACAATCCCAGCCCGAATATCTGTATCTTTAGAACTGACAAATTCAGAGAAGATGGAACATAGTTCTTTCACCAACTCATTAAGACATGGGGCACAGGCATAAATTTATGATTGTGAAGAGTTTTGTCACAAGTGTGTTAGAATGTTATTCAACTTTCTGTTACTATATCAAATACTTGCGATAATCAACATATGAAGAGATAAGGTTTATTTTGGTTCCTCACAGTTTTGGAGGTTCCAGTCCACATTCAGGTGGACCGATTGCTTTTTGGCCTCTGGCTGAGAAGCAGGACACCATGGTGGGAATGCATGGCAGAGGGAAACCATTCACCTTGTGGCCAGGACACAATATAAAGGAAAAGGAAGGGGCCATGGGCTTACTATCCCCTTCAAGGGTATGCCTTCAATGACTGGAAGACCACCCAGTAGGTCCTTCCTCATAAGTCTCACCACTTACCAATTGTGCCAAACTTGGGATTAAGCCTTTAACACATGGGCCTTTGGGGGACATTGCAGATCCAAACTACACCACCCTGCCAAGTAAGTGAATCTACTGTGTGGCATTGCAAATACTTTGTGTTATGAAATTTAATCTCAAGACTGAGTTATCAGTTACACCCTAAGCAGTAATACAGTTTACTGCCTTTATAAGTGTGAATGGGTTAGCCTAAAGAATTACGTAAATATAGTGTAGGATTGTTTCCTCTAAGTGTTTTTTACTCATCACAGTTTAATTTTTTTAAGGATAAATCTAACTTGGTTTATTTATTTATTTAATTTTTATTTTGAGACAAGTTCTTGCTAAGTTGCTTAGGACCTCACTAAGTTGCTGAAGCTGACTTTGAATTTGAGATCCTCCTGCCTCAGCCTCCTGAGTTGCTGGGATTACAGGAGTGTGCCACCATGCCTGGCTTAACATGGTTTAAATTCTTCTGTAAGTCTAATTTCTTTGTCTCTCCTTCCTCCCATGATATAATACAGTTTTTATTTATTTAAATATCCATAATATCAACTCAAACAACTGTCACATTAACAACATGACTAGAATAATTTCAGGTCAGAATTATATGCAAAATATTAGCAATCAGAATGTCACTGTGCATAAGCAAGAGGTACATCTGTCCCACTATGTAGTAGCTGACTTTAGGCCATTAAAGGTCATGCCAAGTATCGTGGGATTTATGTCTCCTTTCTGATCTTCAAGCATGCTGAGACCTTTCCCACCTTAGTGTCTTCTGCACAGAATCCTCTTTCCCCAGCTACAACATGTTTGCTGTATTCATTCATTCTAACCCAAGCAAAAACTAAACAAACAAACAATGAACCAAGCAACAAAAAATCTCTTTTACCCAGCATTCTGAAGAAAGCCACCAAAAAACATGGTGGTATTCTCTCCCAGGCCATACTCAGAAATAGCATCTTCCACCTCCCACACCACTTATCCTCTATGTAAGGAGAGGCCTGGAGAAAGGGACATGGTTTGTGGTGGAGCAGGAGACAAAAGTCCTTGGCCTCAGATGGTGAGTTTATCCTTCCATCCCCAGGAAGTTTCTCCTCCAGCCTACTCCCAAGAAATGTGTGGCAGGTGTCCCAGAAAATCGCTTATGAAGACTGTAGGTGCCACAAGAAGGAGAGAATGGATTCTTGATCCCTGGCTGGATACTAGCTATTTAGACAAATGTGCAGTCCTCTGTGGTGTTGCTGCCCAAAGAGTGAGGGATTTCCTATATTGTGGAGACTGATGTTCAATTCTTGCCCTGATATTTCCAGGGGCTGAGGGCTTCTTGGACAATGTTTTGGGTAATGCAAGAGGGGGGAAAAGTTAAGGTATACCTTCAACCACTAGGAGAGCACAGAAATGAACTAGCAAGTCTAAAATCACACACCCAGTCCCTCTTCTATTCTCCCTCCTAGACTCCAGGCATTACCACAAAGCATCCAGAGTCAGGAAACTGAGCTTCATTCTTATCTTTCTCTTTTGTATCCTACCTCTAGTCAACAACCAGTCTTTTAACTGTATTCTTGCCATCTCTAAATCCCTTTTCTTCCCTCCATCTCTTTTGACATAGTTCAGTCCTTCATCACTTGTTGCTTGCGTTCCTTCAAGAAGTATATCTTCTAGGGCAAGGAAAGCCCTGACAAACTGCCTTCTTGAGAGGGAGATGAAGAAGCATTCCTTGTTCTTGCTGATCCCAAAGCTGAGGAAAACTAGGCTCCCTAAACCACAACAACCAGCCAGCCAACCAACAGAAAACCCAATTCCCTTGAACCATTCCTTCTTTGAGCAGACCCAGACTTATCTTTCTTTCTACCACCAAACACCATGTTTTCATTTTCAGCCTATATTTCCCTACCACTTGGTTTCCAATTCCTTGAATAAGGACTTCCACCTTTCTTTTTAATTGACATTTATTTTCAAGGATCACTCATGCCAAGGTGTGCTTATTAGGAAACTTTTTTTGGCAGGTGACAGAAATTCCAAACAAAATTGTTTACACAACAAAGAGTGTAACTGAGCAGCCAAGGAATAGATCGAGTGCAGACATGGCTTCATCCAGGACTCAGCATCACTGTGATGCCATTTCTCTCCTTTGGTTCAATTCCTTAGTGTTTGCTCCGCCATAGGGCTGCATTTGGGGACAAGACGGGGCAATGGCTCTGCTCCCTATATTCACTAGATGGAAATCCAGGGAGAACAAGAGTATGTTTCACATTTTCTGTTTTCTAAGTCCCTGAACCAATCACTGTGGCCAACAGGTTATATTGCTTGCTTAACCAGGCTTGAGTCACATACTCTAGCTTTTTGGGCAAGGATGTCAAACAGAGATACAACAGGAACCATAGAAATAGGTGGAAATGTGTGTAGAGATACATTTTGTTTAACCCAGCATATACAAAATATTATTTCAACTTGTAATCTATATAAAATTTCTGAGACATTTTACAATCTTTACTTACACTAAATTGCCAAAACCCATCATTTTAACAAGGTTTATACGCTTTTTGTCATTCTAATTTTTTTGTAGAGCCCTAGTCACTAAGTTTAGGAAATAAAAAACATGATCTCTAGTCCTTGAATGGGAATTTGATCTAGGTACATGATCNGGGAGGGGAGTGTCAAGAGAGTATGACACATAGTTTGAGCAACACCATTCTAGAGATCCTTTTATTTCCTCTGTGTGCCCCAAATCACCTTTAGAGTAGTCAGTGTACTGAGACCTGCTAAAATATGTTTGAGCAAGTGAGAGTAAGGCAGGGGTATGACTGGTTAGAGTGAGGCTAGAATGAGAGACTTTACTGTGGCTGCCACCTTGCTTCCATCTATGGGTTGAAACACATATTGCAGCCACATGAACAAAAAAAAAAGAAAGAAATTGTTTGGTCATTTGCAAGCCCTTGTTATTTCTGGCAGGACATCTCCTCAAGTGCAGCTTGAAATGACTTTCTTTGGAATTCCCATTCATTACAGAACATGGAAGATCTTTAAAGTATGCCTTATGGATTCTCATACCTGTGCCTAACAGCATAATTTTTCCCCTGTCTGCTACAGCCCCGATAGATTTCTCTCTCCTTTAAACTCATCCTACTCTCCATGCAAATCAGTAACCTATTGCAAGTATCGTGTTTTCTATTTCTGCAGATTTCCTACACCCCAAGTCAGAGCAAATTTCTTTGCGCCTTAGTTACTTCAGCTCTAAAGTGTAGGAAGATAATGTGACCTTCTTCACATAGTTTGGGAAGATTAAACAGCATAGCGTTTGTAAATTGTTTGGCACAGTGCCTGACATACATGAAGAACTTTGTGAATGTTATTATTAAACAAGTCTTAACTGGAAATGTGAACAGTGACTGATATTTGATGATGTTGAAAAATTAAATTTATGTTGTGTTTTAAAAAATTCTTACCCTCTAAAGACAGACACTGAGGTAGTTATGAAGGAAATGACATGACTACTGGAATTTGCCTTGAAAAGAAATAGGAGGGAAGTGGGCAGTGATAAGGTGAAGAAATATTGGCCATTATATGACAATTGTTGAAGCTGATGAGACATACATGACAGTTCATCATACTATTTCGTCCATTTTGTGTGTCTGAAATTTTCCTTAGAAAGAAATTTTGATATTCTTCACAAGTTCTGCAGGGCTGGACCTAGTGTGGGTACTACATATTGACCTGTTGACTAAGTACATCTATGGAATAGGATATTGACATTTGGGGGAGAATTTGAATTGTCTCTGTAAAAGATGAACTTAAAGTAATTGGCTGCAAAGATCTCCAGGAAAAAAATTAGATGGGAGCATGTTTTAGCTTAACATGTTAAGGGTCATTTTGTCAGAAAAATAATAATAAAGTGTAACATCAGTGGCATAGGGAAAATCTGTAATTCTTTAAGAGACGCAGAAAAGAGGAATTGCAGAGATTTTCTCTTTGGGCAAATCTCTCTCTCTCTCTCTCTCTCTCTCTCTCTCTCTCTCTCTCTCTCTGAAGCTGGGGACTGAATCCAGAGCCTTGTGCATGCTGGGCACACACTCTACCATTGAGCGAACATCTCCAATCCCCTCTTCTTGATTCTAATAAATAAATGAAAATACCTATGTGGCCTGTGGACAAGAATAAAAAAAATGACTCATTTGTGGCAGATGATAAATATGTTCTTTGTTATAGTATATTAGAGAATTTATATTAGTAAGAATAGCTTATTATTAGTAAGAATAGCTATATTTCTACAAAAGTTTTATCTCTTACATGCAATCTTTATTTAATTCTGTTACATCTAGTTCTTTTTCAAACCTACCCCTCTGAAGAACAGAAGTTCATTGGATTAGACAAAGGGGAATGAAAGGAAGGAAGGGGGAATGGGAAAGACAGTAGAATGAATGGGACATAATTTTCCTATGTTCACTTATGAATACACGACCAGTGTAACTCCACATCATGTTCAACCACAAGGATGGGAAGTTATACTCCATGTATGTATAATATGTCAAAGTATATTCTACTGTCATGTTTATATAAAAAGAACAACAATGAAAAATACCCTGCCCCTCCATCTCTCTTCATTCTCTGTTTTGTTAAGAGCAAGCTAATAGTTTTTCCAAATCCATAATATTCTCCTACATTATTTATCAATCTATTAATCCCTTCATATAGTAATAAATTTCCCATATCAATGTGTATATATTTGTGTACCCTAAGCATTTGGGTCACTTAGCTTCCTTTTTTCCCCTTTCAACTTATGAATGGCTAGAATTAATTCCTTCTTAACTGGAAGCAGCAAATGAAGTATGTTGAATGGTAAAGAGAAGGGAATTTTCCTCAAGTGCCATTTCTGCCTGAAGGAGTTTAAATCTGTGAGAACAAAGCCTGTGAAGAGGGAATCTTTCATAAGCTGGCAGAAAGTGGCCTTGAGATACACTCCAGTTCTCCAGTTGCTCTTATCTCACTGTGAGACAGAGAAGAGTGAGATGGAGAGGAAAGGAGGCAGCTGCAGGTTTGAGAGGCAATAGGATTTTTTTTTTTTCAATTGACTGAACAGATCAACAATATAATTGTGTTGGTTTAAACCCCATAAAAATGGTTAGAGGCAGAGAAACAGTTCATGAAAAGAGCAATGCTTGGAATCTGAAATACTGAATCTGAGTCCTACCTTAATCATTTATTAAACTTGTGGTTTTAGACCAGTGACTTAATTTTATTAAAGCCATATTTTCCCACTTTATTATCAGAAATTATGATGTGATCATATCGACATCAGGATCACTATGTAGACCTCTGCTAGTGTGTTTTGACAGAATTCTGTGAATTGTCAAATGCCACTCACATAGACACACTTTATGACCACTGCCTTAATCCATTTTATGAAAGATTCTCTATAGAACACTTGCAGAGACTCAGGTCAAGGGACTTATAATGTATTTGAAGATGAGTTCAGCTACATTGCTTTGTAAGTGTCAGGTGTGTTACAGCAGTTTAATAACAATTTTCCTTTTTAAGGTCCTACTCTGTATCAGGTATGTTATGTGTAAGTTTTCTCTATTTCTTCTTACAGTCTTCAATGGAAGTATTATTATCTTCTTTTTATAAGTGAGAAAGCACTTTACAGGATTAGCAAATTTATCCTAGGGCATAAGCAAAGAAGTTGCAGAATTAGAATTCCAACCTATAGGCCTGACCCTAAAAACCATACCTCTTCCTATCTACTATGCTGTAAATTATTATGCCTTCATCTTTTACTCCTTTTTGCCCAAATGTTCCCATGCAGATTTTTCCTGTTCTTTCTTCTCCAACAAAATCCTACCTACCTGTGATGGTTAATCTGGAATGTCAATTTCATTGGATTAAGAGATGCCTAAGATTAAGAGACTTCTGAGTAGGTTGATGAGGATGTTTCCAGGAATGACTGGAATGGTGAGACAGCAAACTGAGGTGGAGACACTGCTCTGAATGTGGATAACACAGTCTAATAGATTGAGGACCTGGATGGAAGAAAGGTGGAAGAAGGAGGAAGCCAAGGCAGATGCAAGCTCAATTCTTCGTGAGCAGGTGCTTGGATTGCTGCTGCAATTGCCAGAGGACATCTCACTCCTGCTTCTTCACTCTTCAAAAGTACACTCTGACCAGCGATTCTCCAGGAGTTCCTAGCCCTTCAGTCTTGGCCTGGGGCTGCATCATTGGTCTCTGTGTCTCTGAAACTTCAGCCTCTTGGATTGAGCTAATGCTTCTTCCAGATCTCCAGCCTGCAGACAGCCAATGTGGGACTATCTGGCTTCAGATCCTGTAACCCAATCTAATAAATCCTCTGTTAACAACCATGCATATGTATATATCCTGTTCTGTTCCTCTAGAGAACCCTAACCAATATGCCACCTTTCAAAAAACAATTAAAGTAATTATATCTTGCACATAGAGTTGGGCTTCCATGTCTGCAGGCTCCACATTTGTGGAATCAATCAATGGCAGATAGAATATACATGAAAAAAAATTGCATCTGTATTATGTGTTTACATGCGACATTTTCCGTGTTACTATTCCCTAATAGTATAGGATATAATATAGGATAACAACTATTGACATAGTATTCATGGTGTATTAGGTATTATAAATGACATAGGGTGATTTAAAGTATATAGGAAGGTGTGAATAGGTTATATGCAACTACTATGCTATTTTCCGGCCCATTTTATTTATGAATATCCTGGATTTGGGCAGCTATATATTTGTTGTAGGGGAGAGGGTTGATCTGGAACCAGTCTCCCACAGTAAGGAGGGAAATAGTACAGGACTTCCTCCAGGTCCCAAGCTCATTATGATGTCTTCACCTTCTTATTCTCATGGCATTTATCTTTTCTACTCACTTTCATTCATAGAACAACAAAAAATTTGTTTTAGTGCATCTCATGTGCAAGACACTCTTCTAGACGTGCTATCAGTGAGATGTTATCAGTGAACAAAATAGAAATCTTAGCCTTCATGGAGCTTAGATCCTACTGGCAGCAGAAAATGTTATGATATAAATACAACAAAATAATGATGACAGTAGAAGATGATAGACGCTTTGGAAACAAAACCAGACCAGGGAGAATGAGAACTCAGGACAGAGATTAGAATTAGAATGGTCAAAACCAGCCTCTAGGAGAAAGAGACTTTTAGGTGAGGATTTACTGGAGGCAAAGGAGTGAGTCATTTGGCTTTTGCTGGCTTGGGGAGGAGAGTGGGAATGGACAAGGCCCAGACCAGGCTGGCCCACTCTATGATGCTCCTTTACTGCTTGCATAGATGTTTGTCTTCTTAACTAAATTGTGGACTCTCTTACATAAGGAAGATTTGCTGATTACATTTTATGCATCCCTTCAGCATCTTCCATAATATAGAGTACGAAGTGGTTGCTTGGCAAACAATACTTAGTAATTGTTGATTTGTTAATTATGGCACTCAGTAGCCTGATATCTTTGTATTTAGAGTCATTTTGAAGGATTAATGGTGAATCTTTCCATCCCAACCAACATATCGGTTTCCTTTTTGAAGTTGCTTTTCCTGCAATAGCCACAGAATGAGTGACATAATGGGGAAACACTGCCCCCTTCTGGGAAGATAATACTAGTGGCTTTTGACTAAATTCTCGGCTCACATGATTAAATACTATTAAACTGTAACTCATTATTATTTACTCAACCAATCATCTCTGCTTATATTAGCATTTTGATACAATTTTGTTGTTTAAGTACAATATAAGAAAATGAAATTTCTATGGGAAAAAGGAGATGATTAGGGTCTGAAGCACAGGGGCTGGGAACATAGCTCAGTGGTAGAGCACTTGCCTAGGATATGAAATACAGATACTCTCTCAATAAAACCACAAAATGCCCAGAAGAGTGGGCTTATGTAATAACTCTGAAAACCACTGGGGCTGAATTTTTTCTTAATAGATGGGAAAATTTAACCTCAGTTAATCTGTGTTATAATTATAGCAGGTCAATGCCAGAGATAAAGTTTTCAATCACAAAAGCATGAAATAGTAGAGAGAAAGAGCAAGTGACTCTATTGCTTACCAATAAGTAATGTGTCTGGGACGAAGAGATGTAGCATAGAACTGTAAGAAGCTCAGGAAGACAGACTGGAATTTGCTACTTGTTGGCTGAATTGCTTTAGTTATGCATTAGGTATGAATTACCTTAAATATGAATTATCTTAGGAATTTAAATGTGGGGCTTTTGTTTCCTTTTGTATGAAATGGTAATATCATCCCTGTCTCACAGCATTCTAAGGTTTTAAAGCAAATATTTCATTTAAAGTGTCTGGTATGTAGCAGCTTTTCTTTTTTAATGTCATTGTGAATTTTATTTTCCTCGTTATCTAAAAAATTTATATATTTATCAATTTATTTTTTAATTTGTCCTAATTAATAATACATGACAGTAGAATACATTTTGACACATTATACATAAATGGAGCACAACTTCTCCTTCTTCTAGTTGGATGTGGTGCAGTCACAAGGGTAGTGTAATCATACATGTATATAGGGTAATAATGTCTGTCTCATTCCCTTTTTTCCATCCCCACACCCACTCCTTTCCCCTCACTCCCCTCTGCACACTCCAAAGTTCCTTCATTCTCCCCACCCTCATTATGGATTAGCATCCACTTATCAGAGAAAACATCAGCCTTGGGTTTTTTGGGTTTGGTTTATTGTGCTTAGCATGATATTCTTCAGCTTCATCTATTTACCTGCAAATGCCATAATTTTATTCTTCTTTTAAGGTTGAGTAATATTCCATTGTGTATATGTACCACATTTTCTTTATCCATTCATCTGTTGAAGGGCATCTAGGTTGGTTCCATAGTTTCGCTATATATTGTGAATTGATCTGCAATAAACATTGATGGGGCTGTATCACCATAGTGTGCTGAGTTTAAGTCCTTTGGGTATAAACTGAGGAGTGGTATAACTAGGTCAAATGGTGATGGCATTCCAAGTTTTCTGAGGAATTTCTACTGTTTTCCATTGTGGGTGCACCAATTTACAGTCCAACCAGCAATGTATTGTTGCTTATATTCTTGATAATTGTCATTCTGACTGGAGTGAGACAAAATCTTAGAGTAGTTTTGATTTGCATTTCTCTAATCACTAGAGATGATGAGCATTTTTCATGTTTGTTGATTGTTTGTATTTCTTCTTCTGTGAAATGTATGTTCAGTTCCTTCGCCCATTTATCAATCTCAAAGCCCTAGAAGAAAAAGAACTAAAAGCAGTAGAAGGCAGGAAATAATTAAAATCAGAGGCAAAATCAATGAGATTAAAACAAAAAAATGCTCATCTTATCATGGGGTTGCAGGTGGGACACCTCATATCTAAACCATAATACCTATCAATAGTTACATAGGTGTTTCCATGAATTGGTCATTGTAAATAATGTTGTGCTGAACATGGGGACATAGATATCTCTTCAAGACTGATTTCATTTCCTCTGTGTGTGAGTGTGTGTGTGTATGTGTGTGTGTGTGTATTCACTAATTAGATTGTTGGATTATATGGTGGTTTTGAGATAGGAATTAAGGATACAAAGATAGAGCACTGAGTTTCAAAAGAGTAACAGCTATGAACTGTTGAAAGGCAGAACAAACAACTTGTGAGCAACCTGACCCATGTCATTGTACCTTGCCTGCAGTGTGCTGATTGGCTGAAAAGGCAACAAAACTACAAGATAACCATAAGGTATCTGGAGGAAACACTCCTTCAGGAAGCATGCCCATTAAAAACTGATACCTTAGCTTCATTATGATAGTAAGGCACAAACCCCTGGGTGGAGATTTAAGATGCTAATGAGACATGTGACATAGGAAGTAGCATGATTAGAACACACTACGGTAAAATTGTGCAAGTGCAAGGAAAACTGACACAAAATTGCATACCCCTGCACTGACTCCCTCTTTAGATCAGTCTTCTAGCTACTGTCCCTTTATAAATGTTAAAACTCAAGACCAAGTGAGGAGATTCACTCTTTATCTCTGAGATCACCTATACTCCTAGTTTTGAACGTTTGTTTTCCCTTTCACATAAATCTCTTGCACTGTTATTCATATATCACCTATCCTTAAATTCTTTTCGTCAACATAGTTAAGGTTTTCTCTGCTCTTGGAAACCTCCTTGTGTTACGGAATTGTGTTCTGGTGTCTTGTGTCTTGTCAATTATTTTAGTCAGGCTTTTCACTGCTGTGACTAAAGGATTTGACCAGAACAACTGTAGAGGAGGAAAAGTTTATTTGAAGGCTCACGGTTTCAGAGATCTTAATTCATAGAAGGCCAGCTCCATTCCTTGGGGCTCGAAGTGAGGCAGAACATCACATTGGAGGAGTGTGCCAGAGGGAAGCAGCTCACATGGTAATCAGGAAGGGGGGGAGGAGGGAAGGGGGAGGGAGAGAGGAAGAGAGGGAGAAAGGGAGAGAGGAGAGGAGAGAGAGAGAGAGAGAGAGAGAGAGAGACTCCACTCTTTAGGTACAAAATATATACCCCATAGCCATGTCCCCAGTGAACCACTTCCTCCAGCTACACACCACTTACCCCCAGTTACCACTCAGTTAATCCCATCAGGGATTAATCAACTGATTATGTTAAGGCTATAACTCAATCATTTCTCTTCCATACCTTGCATTGTCTCACATGTGAGCTTTTGGCAGACACCGCATGTAAACCATAACAACAATAGAAGATTTCAAGCAAGACATAAGGCATAGTAAAATTATAGCAAAGTTAATTAGAAAGGAAAGAAGAGGAGGAAGTCACCTTCAAGTGAGATAAAGGGTTGTTTCAAAGAAGACATTAACAACTCTGTCCTTTGTGTCCCAGCATTTATTGAGGTTAACTGGCAATTTCCAGAGGATCCTGCCAGCGCACCATCTCTAGCTTTTGATTGACAGATTGTATCAGATTTCTAAATCCCTATCACATATGTCTCATTCATGAGTGTCTAAGTGAAACCCACAAATTTATAATTTCAATTAGATTAAATAACATGTCAAGGACGTAAAGGCAAATTTAGTCATCTTGGTTTGTGCCGACCAGTTTTATCTGGAACTTGTTTTTTTTTTTATAGATTTTATGATAGTTTTAAGCCAGCGAAATCTGTTCTCCTCTTATAAAAGGAGGATACTTGGATAGACACTTTCCAGCTCTGTGAATAATATTTTGTTAGTTATGGACGATTATCTTAAGTCAGAGCAGGACCAGAATTACTTGTGTAAGTTTTTTCTTTAGAAACATATCTAGGGCTATTACATCATCTCAGTCTGTAGAATTAACCTCCTAATCTCAATGTTTCCATTGCTCATGTCTACCTGTTTTTGTTACTTGAACCTCTGTGCAGTGATAGTTCTATTTTTTATTTTTGAGGCACAATATGGAAAACATACTGTTTTCCATAATAGCTGTATCAATATACTTCTCCACTAATACTATACAAGGGTCCTCTTTTCTCTACACCCTCAACAATGCTTGTTGTATCTTAGATTTTTTGATAACAGCCATTCTAACAGGTATGCAGCTCTATGACTGTTATGTACTTATTCATAAGCCAGCTCTTTGAAACTCATATAAATAGGCTTTGCAGCTGGAAGGATCTTAAAGTCTGGGAAGCCAAGAGATGAATTATGCTAGATTACACACAAAGGAAGTAAAGTAGCTGTTGGGTCTGGAACTTAGGTTTCCTAATTTTCAGTCCATCTTCACAACACTCTTTCCTATCTGTAAAATGAATGTGATGATAACATTTACTGCCTGAAACACTCATTCCATTCTCTTTGCCCAGCTAAATCTTTTTGTTTGGATGTTATCTCAAGCACCACTTCCCCAGGAGAGCCTTCCATTCTCTACTTTCCCAACCAGAATACATGCTCCTTCATAGCACTTATCATGGAATGGTCTTATTATGGAATGAGTTAATTAATGCTATGTCCTCATTAGGATTCAAACCCTACAAGGTCAGGGACTGGCTCTGATTTATCTTTTTGTTGCTTCCCCAGCTTTTAGCACAAGGCCAAATACATAGTGGGTCCCAAGTGATTCTTGGACCAGTAAAGGAGTGAATAGATAGAGAGTCTGCGAATTACAAGGAAGAAAAATCAAGTTTTTATTATAGTTGTTACAACCATTGCTACAGTCGTCAATATTCATATTCAAGGCAAGTGTTGGGCTGCTCTGGGCAGGACAGCACCTTACCAAGCCTGTTGTCTTTGACTTCTCATCTAGTTTGGCTCCTGTTTTCCTTTATGCCTTTGCTCTTCACTTGATGTCCACCTGTCATTCACCCTGCTGCATTTACCCCAATCAGAAGTCTGGTTCTTACCCTTCAGAACAATTCCTTCACCCTAAGGATCTTGTTTTCCTGGCCAACCATCCAGAAGAAAATCTGCCAATAAATCAGTTCACAGCACTATGGTGAGGATTAATATTTACTTTTTAGTTTTCGGTGGACACAACATCTTTATTTTATTTTATGTGGTGCTGAGGATCGAACCCAGCGCCCCGCACATGCCAGGCCAGCGCACTACCGCTTGAGCCACATCCCCATCCCCTATGGTGAGGATTAAATGGAGAAAGAATGCAAACCCTCACCACAGGATTTAGCACATCTGCTCAAAAGATGTTCATTCTTAGAGCCTCTTTTCCCTAAGGGGAGAATTATAGGCAGCAATTAAGAGCTTATTTTAATAGACAATGTTTGGAAAAGGAACAATAGAGATGAAAATCTTAATGGGAAATTTTCAGGCCAGGAGTCAGGGCAGCAGATAGAGTGGAAATATTTTGGCCAGAGGTCCCTCTAGGAACCCCCACATCCCACAGAATGGGTATCACTAGTTCTGCCCTTGCCTGAGGCAGCTTGTAGAACAGCCTTTTCCAGAAGGACATAAAGCCCATGGTGATGGGCACTTCTTCTGTGCCTGGCATACAATCTCCCAGCTTCTTTTCATACTTCCTCATAAACTCCCTTTATAGGGGTTATCCTTAGTGAAGTTATCTATTATTACACATAACACCTGAGCCTATGCCAGCGAACTTTCAACTCCATGTCTAATGTTTCTAAATGCTAGATGTGTGTTTACAGTAACTTTTCTCCATTAGATTGTCCAGCTGGCCTCTCAAATTCGGTGAACTTAATTGATTGCCTTTTTTCAATGCTGCTTTTTCTCCTGTGTTGCCAATTTTTGTATTGGGTTTCACGCTACAAACTTTAGAGCCATTTTCAACATTTCCTTTCCTCTCTTTCTAGGGCTTGGATTAGACTATCCAATCTGATAAGACTAGATGGTAGCTGATCTTGTTGGTGTCTTTCCTGTATCCACTCAGCATTCACTTTTCTTCTGCATGCTCACCAAAAGCTTTCCCACTTCGAGAACCACAGACTTTTTGCATAAAGGATTTCCCTGGTTGCGGGTACTCACTTAATTCACCTATTGGGCAAGCCAAAAGTGCCAGGTAGTTAAAACCCCTGGTAAAAGTTTTCACTAATGATTAGCAGAAGGCAATGGATATATTTTGGATAGGACAGCTATACAGTGGGCTCTATGCTGTCTCTCAAAGTCTCCAGTGAATCTGAGTTTCAATTCCCCTTCTAGGAGAGCTCAATTAAAGCAGTGATTACTTATATTAAGATAAATGGAGGAGTTGAGAATGACTAGAAAATTCTTATTGTGGATGATAGACTGTTTAGTGATAATGTTAATCATGGTTGTAAGGAAAACCACATTTTATGTTTTGAAGTTAGCTAATTGAAACTAGGTGCCTGCTGGACACATCCAGTAGACAATTAAAAATGTGGAATTGAAGATTAGGAGAGAAGTAGACTGGAGATAAGGCTCTAGAAGTTATCAGTGTATGTAGGTGGAAGCTTAGGCTATTAAAATGGGTAAGATGGCCAAAATACTTACGTACAATGGAAAGAACACGAAGTTAAAAACAGGTTTCTATGAAACATCATTGTTTAAGAAAGTAGAGGAAGAAGAGCCACTGAAGGAAACTTAAAGGATAAAGTCCACATTGTACTCCATCCCTGGACACAGCATTTAACTGTGGCCACTTTGTTGACCACCTAAACTAGTTACTCTCTTAGCATTTTGAAAGCACAATTTCCTCTAAAACTCACTCAGATTGTTACACAGAGGGAAGAAGGAATTAAGACTTAATTTAACAAGACAGGGAAAGGGCTGTGGAGAAGGGAATTAACATTGGTATTTACAACAGCCTGTGGCATGGGAACTAGCACCTTGTGTTACCCTTAGAGGAGCTGAAGATGACAGAAGCTAAGAAATGCTCACAAGCTTCTGCATTTGTTTTCTAAATAGAAGACTGAGAGTCCATGCAGGCCTAGCCAACTGCAAAATCCATGTTCTTGTTACTACCAGTTGTGCCAAAATATTCAATGAAGTATAGAATATTTTAGTTAATATTTCTTCTTTTCTATAAGTAAAGACAGTGCTTTAAAAGTCATGTTTTGAAATATTTTGTTTGTCTGACTTATTGCACTTGCAATTAATAATTTATTTCCATTAACCCTCTTAAACTAATGAATGATATTTGGAACTGCCAGTTAGAACTTATGATTCATTTAAGGCCACCACTGTTAGGAATTAAAATAAGTTAAATACAGCATAAAAGCTTTAAAATATGTTATTTATTTGACCCAGTAATTCTTCTTCCTGGAATTTACTATAAGGAAATGATTTTTTTAAAAAATGTGGGCGAAGGCTTAGCCCCAAGCTGTTCATAATATTGAAAAATTAGTAATAGATGAAATATCTAATAATAAGGAATAATTAAATAAATAAATAATACTAAGATGTAATTAGAACTAATATTACAGGTTAATATTGATATGGAAAGTTGCCCATGAGATAGTTTCAAGTGAAAAAATAAAGCAACTTACCAAAAATAATTATGGGGCTGGGGATGTGGCTCAAGTGGTAGCGCGCTCGCCTGGCATGCGTGCGGCCCGGGTTCGATCCTCAGCACCACATACAAACAAAGATGTTGTGTCCGCCGAAAACTAAAAAATAAATATTAAAAAAAAATAATTATGGTCCCATTTTTGGCTGCCTTACCTGGAATATAAACACTAAAAGTTTGGGCTATCCTTCATTGATCAAACTTTCCTAAGATTATTTGCATTAATTAATATGAGTTGTGACCTTGCTGAAGAGAGAAGAGACATAGTTGTTAGAAGAGGTGGAGAGAAACATGGAGGATCATGGTGAGTGTGGTAAGGAAAGTATATCTTGCCTGCCTTCTCATACTTGGTTCAGCACTTGGGCTTTGTGAATGACAGCTGGAAATGTTGGAGGTGTTTATCTTATGAGAATATTATACTCCTAGAAAGGGAGTAGGAGTCAAAAGCTGCAGAACAGTTCAGGGAAGAATTGTTTGATTTGGTACTTACCCAGAAATGAGTCCTAAACCAGATGTCCAAGTTTTGCAGAAGGCTGGGGAAGGAGAAGCAGTTCTCCTCGCCTGTGTGGTAGACGTTGCTCACTGTCCCCCAGTATTTCCTCATCTTTTCTTATTAATATAATTTTATCTGGGTACTCAGGTGAAAAGCCTATGCTTCCTGTTGCAGCTAGATGTGGTTTTGTAATTACATGAAATGAGGTTATGACGGCAGAAACTAGAGTAGCCATCTTGAAATAAAAGATGAAGGCTTGAACAAAGCTTCCAGAAACAACCCCCTAGAGTTCCATATGAGAGAGAAATGGACTCCTATGTCATTATTTTTGGAAGCCCTGTTATGACAGCCAAGTTTGTATACTAACTGATTTTGCATATTTGGTTCCATTTTGGTGGGAGAATGGCAATATCTACAGGACAACAAGAATGCTGCTATTCTCATAATAAATAGCAACAGTGGTAAGACATTTTTTTATCATAAGGAGAGGAAGAGAGAACAGTGTAATTACAACTGACTTGTGGGGATGTGAGTGCTCCAGTTATCTATTGTTGTCCAACAGACTATCCCCTAAAACATAATGGCTAAAACAATGACAATGCTTATTTTTACTGATAAACATGGAAGTTGAGCAGTACTTGGTCTGGAATCTGCTATCCTCTGAAGGCTTGCTCCCTCACATGACTAATGGTTTTTGTTGGCTGTCTACTGGGACTGGAATACCTATAACTAGCAACTTGACTTCCTGACAATATAATGACTGGGATATAAGTTATAGTGCATAGAGAAAGGTGTTGGACCCAGCTATTGCCCTTCTCGGACTATTCCCTGAAGACCTTAAAAGAGCGTACTACAGGGATACTGCTACATCGATGTTCATAGCAGCACAATTCACAATTGCTAGACTGTGGAACCAACCTAGATGCCCTTCAATAGATGAATGGATTAAAAAAATGTGGCATTTATACACCATGGAGTATTATGCAGCACTAAAAAATGACAAAATCATGGAATTTGCAGGGAAATGGATGGCACTAGAGCAGATTATGCTTAGTGAAGCTAGCCAATCCCTAAAAAACAAATACCAAATGTCTTCTTTGATATAATGAGAGCAACTAAGAACAAAGCAGGGAGGAAGAGCAGGAAGAAAAGATTAACATTAAACAGATACATGAGGTGGGAGGGAAAGGGAGAGAAAAGGGAAATTGCATGGTAATGGAGGGAGACCCGCATGGTTATACAAAATTACATATAAGAGGTTGTGAGAGGAATGGGAAAATAAACAAGGAGAGAAATGAATTACAGTAGATGGGGTAGAGAGAGAAGAGGGGAGGGGAGGGGAGATAGTAGAGGATAGGAAAGGTAGCAGAATACAACAGTTACTAATAGGGCATTATGTAAAAATGTGGATGTGTAACCGATGTGATGCTGCAATCTGTATTTGGGGTAAAATTGGGAGTTCATAACCAACTTGAATCTAATGTATGAAATATGATATGTCAAGAGCTTTGTAATGTTTTGAACAACCAATAATAAAAAAAAAGAAAATTCAAAAAAAAAAAAAAAGAGAAAGGTGTTGGGGGTGGGGGTGGGGGTGAGAAGTGCAGTGTGCAAGCACAGAGTGCCAGGACAAAATTGTATTGCTTCTTAGGGTCTAAGAGTCACCTCATATCACTTTTGCTGCATTCTATTTATTAGAAGAAGCACTCACCTAAGGTTGGTACAGGTCAGGAGAAGGTGAGATTAAGTCTACTTTTGGGGGGTAGGAAGAGATGTGATGCTGGGGATTGAACCCAGTGCTGTGTGATGCTAGGCAAGTGCTCGACCAGTGAACTACACTCCCAGCCCCTAAGTTAACTTTTTGATGGGAGAAATGTCAAATCATTTTGGACATGTTTTTAAAATACTACAATAAAAGCTATTCCATTGAGAATTATCAGAAATAATTTAACACATATTGAAAGAGGAAGGGATTTGACCAGTGTTTGGTCACATGGCTTTACATGCTTCAAGGGAAAAAGTAACTGTTATTCTGGGCACCTATGTGTGCAGCTATTCTACTACTATATAAAAAGGGGAGAATGATTATTGGGTGGCAACTAGCAGTGTCTATAACAAATTCTAAGTGTCATTCTTCTCCCCTAAAACTGAGCACATGTAGGTAAGGAGTAATTCCTAACAAATGTTTAAACCACAGAGCCCCCAGCACAGTGCCTGAGTGGTAAACTTTCAGGAAATGAAGAAGTTTTATCCACACTAAATAGAGTTATCACAAAGAGAGAAACAGACCTCAGACCTCCCTGCTCAATTTTGAAGACAATGGTTTTTAACACTTTTAAACTTATTACCTATTTTTAATTTAAAAAATCCCCAACTCTCACCCACCATCCTACCCTTTGTTTACAAGGGAGGTATATCTCCCAAATGAGGAAATAGACGATAGTGTGTTTCCTATATATTGCTAGTTAATTACCTAGAGCAGGCTGCTTGTGATGCAAAAGTCTGTGGCCCCATCCCTCATATAGCACTTGAGGGAGAATTTATAAAGCAGTAATCAAAACCAAAAGTCTTGTACTTTTGGCTGCAGATATTTTCCCCTTGCGAGATCTTGAAGGTATTGTTTGTTTAACCTCTCTGGGCCTCAACCAAGAAACGGAGGCTAGTAGTACCTCACATGGTTATTACAAAGTGAGATAATGCTTATGGAAAGTGCCGAGGAAAGTCTAGCACTACCAACAGCTTGTAGACTAGTCAAGCTTTCCTTTTTGCATCCTGTATTGGGCAAACGATAGTTTTATTTGTTTATTTCATTTTCCAAATATAAAATTGCAAAGCAGCTCCGGACGTTTTGACAGCATCCTCTAAAATGATCACGTAACGCTCCGCTGCCACAAAGCACTATGTTTTTTTACGGCAGCTTACGACCCCGAACCTGATAAGAACACCTCGACCCCGCAGGCCAATCGCTCTGCGCCCGGGTGATGACGTAGGCTTCACTAGTGCATGCGCAGGCTGGGGAGACCTTGGAATAGCAGTGGGGCGGCTCAGCGGAGGTGAAAGGATTGGCGAAAAGGAAAGTACCGGGGAAAAATGCAGAGTTGGAGTCGTGTGTACTGCTCCTTGGCCAAGGTGAGAGCCGACTGGCTGGAGTCGAGCTGAGCCTGAAGTAGGAAGAGCTCACTCACAGGTCCAGGATGCGGCCTTTCGGGTGGTGGTGGGAGAGGCCGGCGCCCTGGCGAGAGTCCCCTCTTGACCCGGGGTTGGCTCGCTGGTAACCGCTGGTTTTCCGATAGCGGCAGCCCAGAGGCGGGCCCGGGCTGTGTACAGTCCCCGCTAGTGTGTAGCGACCAGCGGTCTCACACACTGCATCCCCTGGGCTGAGGGGCGTACGAGTCTCCCATAGGCCTTCACTTTGGCGGGGGAAGTATTAAACCACCCTTCTCAATTACGGTCTGGCTCTTCATACCTTTTTCGTAGTCCTAATCCTGACCCCAGAGTGGCCTAATTTTCTGCTGTTGGTAGTAACCTTGGGGTTACCCCAACATATAGCGCTAGAAGATTTCTATGAGGGCCTCTGTGTTTGTAGCTCTGATCTAGTGTCCATTGCCATCCCTCAGGTCCTCCAACAGGCTTGTATTTTTAATTGCAACGGGTTATCGTTTCATTCATCTATCAAATACAGCCAAATTGTATGTATCTGGTTCAGAGCTGGGTACTACAAGAACTTAAAGATAATATAGCAATCAAACTTTCAAACCTGAGGTATCTGTGTTCCTGAAAGTAAGTGAAACATGCCGGTAGTCAAGCTTTTTAAAGAGAGGCGGAGCAGTGAGTAAATTCAGAATTGACACTCTTCTTTGCTTTCTTTACTTCAGGTGCAAGAGTTGCCTTGGAATAGAGAATATTACTACATCAGAGTAGATTTTTGACACTGCCTCCCATTTGCCTCCCATTTGTTAGGGGCAGGTGTCGCTCTTTTTAGGAAATGATACCTTAGGTTTGTAGAGGTTGACATTAAGATGCAGTTTGTGGAACTACAGTAACTACAGAATAAGAGTACATTTTTAGTGCATTTTCTTGAATACCTTGTCTAATTTGCAGTTCCTAGTTGATGGCTCAAGAACATGTAAGTAAATAGGGACTGTACGTACTTGGTAGGGTAGAGTAGGAAACCATAGTTACAAGTAAAATAATTGTTGTAATGCAGATTATTCAAGTCCTTGAATTTGAAATTTCAACTTTAATTATGGCATTAATGATCCCCAGCACAAAAAATTAGCCATGCTTTCTGAAAAATTAATAATAATATCACTTTTATTAGGTTAAATATGAAATGATTTGTTGAATATCTGAAATGAAAAATAAGTATAGTAAGCTGGGATTGTGAAAAGTGCAGATGATGACCAACAAAGAGAAATTGATATTACTACTTCTGTGTGCTAATAGAAGATACATTGAAAAGCAGTGCTTAATTTATTTGCCCAAAGTTTTTGTACTTTCATAAGTCTTCATTAGTTCTATGATTTGTATTTTACATAATAGAAAAATTTCTCCTCATTTCTAGAGAGGCCATTTCAATCGAATATGCCATGGCCTACAGGGAGTTTCTGCAGTGCCTCTGAGAACTTATGCTGATCAGTCAAGTAAGTACCTAGTACAACAGTACTAGAATTAACTGACAGTTTGTTTGTGTTTTAATGTAAAAGCAGGTGAATATTGAATTTTAAGTAATCTGTGCTAGAATTCATTTGTTTATGTATTTATTCACTGAAATGTTTATTGAGCACCTAGAGTCTTTTGGGTGGTGAACAAGGCAAAGCCCTGCTCTTATGAAACTTAATAAGCTGGTAATAAAAGACAAATAATACATAAGTAACAGATAAGTACCCAGGAGGTAATTGAAACTAAAAGCAGTAACTGGAGTAAGACTATTTAAGATAAGATGTCAGGGAACACCTTTTTGAGCAGATGACGTCTGAGCAGGGCCCTCAGTGGAAAGAGGAGTGAGAAAGGTCTGAAGTGGGAATTAGCTTGTGAGGTTTCAGGAATAGCAAGAATACTTATGCAGCTTGTGCAGAGACCCTCAGAATGTAAAATCAGAGATGTTGGCAAGGATCAGATAATGGAAGCTTTGTAAATCAGGCCAAGTAGTATGGATTTGACTTCAAGTATGATGGGGAACAACTGAGAGATTTTGAACTGAGGAGCAATTTTCTATATTTGCAATTTAAAAAATTAATTGATTTTGCCTACTGGGTAATATTGTGTTGGTCGTTTTAACAATTTAGAATGGTGAAATGATTTTTGGTGTCCTGGATGAAAATCTTTATGGATCTATCAAAAGCACCTTTTAAAAACTAGCAGGACGTACCTAAAAGGAAGCTGTGGATTATGGAATTTTCTTCTTCATACTTTTAAAACGTGAAGTATAAAAATAAAAATTGAGATTTTTTTTTAATTTCCTAATATGGATATTGATTATTTGAAATTATCTGTTTGATCTTTACCGGACTCACCTAATTGGATTATAAGTAAAAAATTGTCTTATAAAACCTCATTGTAGAATCTTTTAGCTAGGGGTAATTGTGACAGTCGGTCTCCCTGCATTCTGTGAAATAATTTTATCCTGAATCCTTAAGTATTATCAAACTATTATTTCAGATGTTTTATTCTTAGAAGAAAGTTGGGGGCAGAGGATTCTAGTCCCAAGTAACCAACAGTGAGTAATTTATTTTAGCTTTGAATAGGTCCAGAAATCTTTTTTAAAAAAATATTAACTTTGGGCTGGGGTTGTGGCTCAGTGGTAGAGTGATGGCCTGGCATGCAGGAGGCACTGGGTTTGATCTTCAGCACCCCATAAATGTAAAATAAAGATATTGTGTCCACCTAAAACTAAAAAATTAATATTAAAAAAATACTAACTTGATGGTGGGAGGAAAATGTTGGACCCATTATACCCTATGTCTCTTTTGTTAAATGGAAATATTACTTATTATTCTCAACTTATATAAGATAAATTTTAGTTTTTTATTTCGTAAGCATACTTTTCATGGCTAAATCTTTATCTTTGGAGTTATTTAACAAAGATTTATTGCTTTTTATATGTGTAGATACTCCTTGAGCAGAAACTTAGGTTTTAATGGAATTATACTAACACTGATAACTTTTTTCTTTTTTTCGGTACTGGGGATTGAACCTGAGGGCACTTTACCACTGAGCTACATCCCCAGCACTTTTTATTTTGAGTCAGGGTCTTGCTAAGTTGTTCAGGCCCTCTACTCTACTTATCTTTCTACTATTTATTTTTAGTTTTTTTTTTTTTTTAAGTGTTTTATGGATGTACATGATGGTGAAATTTCACTGTGGTATATTCATATAGGTACATAGGAAAGTTAGGTTAGATTCATTCTGCTGTTTTTCCCGCCTCATCTCTTCTCCCTCCCCCTCAGTCCCTTTCATCTAGTCCACTGACCTTTTTTTTTTTTTTTCCTATTTTGATGTAATTCTATTTTTATATAATTTTTTTTCTAATTTGATGTAATTTCTCTTCTTTTTCTCTCTCAGATTTGACTTTATTATAATTCTTTCTCTAATTAGATATAAGAACCAGGACCATGCATCATATATATCACAAGAACTTCATGAAATACATGCTCTTAGTATTTGATTTTGGGTAGATGGAACAGACTGTACATCGATAGACCAGTATAATTCTGTGTATGTAAGCTAACACTTCTGCTGAAGCTTCCTGGGTAAACCGAACGTGATATGAGATTTGAGAAATAGTGACAGAAAAGATGTGAGTGTAAAAATTACTAACCTGGACTTTTTCCAGTAAGAGACAGGGAAATCAGTGAAGAGCAAGAGAGTAAGATCTTAGTTGGTCTTTAGCAGGACTAGAACAAGGGTAGCATTGTAGCAGTATAAGGTGTTATGGAGGATGGGAATAAGACTGGAGACTGCAAGACTAAAGTTGCATCCCCACAGGCCTACCCCTCCCTTCATTCCCCTTTCCACAAACCAAAGTTCCTTCATTCTTCCCTGTTCCGTCGCCCCACTATGGAGCAGCATCTGCCTGTCAGAAAACACTCAGCTTTTGTTTTTTTGGGATTGGCTTATTTCACTTAGCATGATATTCTCTAGTTCCATCCATTTTTTAGGGTCTTGACTTATGTTCTCCCTGTTCTTACAACCCTTGGGTTATAGATATCATCCTTATTATTATCCATATGTTACATCAAAGTCCAGAGAGATTAAATAATTTATCCAAGGATTTAGGGCTGATAGAGCTCATATTTGAACCCGGGGTTGTTTTGCTTTAAATCTGTTGTTATATTTCTTTTTCTTTATGGATTAGGAGATCGTAGGGTTTTGATCAGAAAGTGAAGTATTACAATTCAGGATTTCAGAGGATGAGCAATTTCAGGTGAGATCAAGTATAGAGTGTGAGTGTGGGAGAGTGTGACTGTACACTGGAAATTAAGGCCACTGACAATTAAAAAACATCCTCCTCCAGGTCCCAATGTACATTATTTTGTGTTATGATGCTGTAAATTATATATATTTTTTGTGGTCTTTATTTTGTAGATGGAGGAACAAACATGAAGCAGGTTAAATTACTCACCTAAAGTCATATACCTAGTAATTATAAAGCTCAATTGTTCTTCTCTGGGATTTTAGTTTACGGTGGCTGAAATTAAGGAATGGAATAGTATTAAATAATGGGAAATATATTATTAGTAGAGATAGCTTGGTTTTGCCTTGCCATTCAGTTGCTAGATGATTTATTTGGCTAGTCAGTTGACCTCTCTGAACCTCTTGTTTCTTCTTTGAAATGTCATATTTATTCCGTGCTTATCTTCCTCATCTTACAGAAAGTCGAAGTCACTTGGCCATGATCAGACATTAGTAAGTGGCAGAGCAGAAATTTGAAGTATTATTTCAGATTCCAAAGATAGTCTCTTTCCTTTATATAGACTTATCTTCCAGTGTTCTAAATTCCTGTCAGTTATCATTAAGGAAAACTACAGAATTTAGCAAGGTCACTGGATACCAGTAATATTATAGTTGTATTTTCATGTGCTATAATAAATAATTGAAAATAAAAATGAAATTTAAAATAAAAAAATGAAAATTTTAATTTGTGCCATATTTAGTAGTATCAAAGAATATCAAGTTAATAGGAATATTGTTTAGAAAATGCTGGTTATTGGCACTTTCTTGGAGATTTAAATCTTGGGTTTTTTTTTAATAGCACCTTTTGGTAAGTATTAAGCAACTTACTATTTTATATTAATTTGCTTTTATTATAGTTGATGCTGATGTAACAGTGATAGGTTCTGGTCCTGGAGGATATGTTGCTGCCATTAAAGCTGCCCAGTTAGGCTTTAAGGTAAGATTAAACTAGATGTTGATTTGCTTTCAAACAAAAGCAAACAGGACAGGTAGATCATATTCACAAAATACTTTGCAGGTAGAAACATAATAAATAATTTCTTAACTCTATAGATTATTTGTAACCCTGAGACTGATAGAGGGTTTATTTGGTTGTAGTATTCTGAAGGAATTGAAAGTAAGACCCTTCGTTTTTCCTTTCCTCCTGAAACTTTTCACTTGAGCTTCTAATCACATTTTGGAAGATACAGTGATAGAAGTAAAAGCATATATATGGTAATGTTAAACAAAAATACCTTTTAGAGTAATTCATTTTGAAGCTAACTTGTGTTTTTTTATTCAAATGATGAATTTTAAAGTTATCTATGTGTTAGTCCCTGAAAAATAGTTCAAATAGATTGTTTTGCAGAACAATTAAGACAGATGCATTTAGAATTTTAGTGAACTGAAACTTTGCAAATTTCATGCAGTTAACTGATATTTTCTTTGGTTGTAGACAGTGTGCATTGAGAAAAATGAAACACTTGGTGGAACTTGCTTGAATGTTGGTTGTATTCCTTCTAAGGTGAGCATGTATTTTGAATAGTGCAGAGATGTTTTTTTCATTGGCCACAGAATATAAGGATGTATTGAGACTAGATTATTAGACTAGATTATTGAGACTAGATTATTATTATTATTACTAATAATAACTTAATACAGTTATTATTAGATAATAACTTAATAATTAATATTATCAATAATAACTTAATACTTGGGTCATTTACTTCTTATTAACTTAATACAGTTAATAAGAAGTAAATGACCCAAGTAAGATTAGGAAAGACACATTGTTTTCTTTGTAAAACAGTGTTGTCACCAGCCTGCCACTCATTCCTGAAATAGCTTTTTCTATCAATACCTAACCTTTCCATTTAAAATCTGATGATCCATTTTCTTTTTCTTCGTAGTTTTCTTTCCTAATGAAGCAGATAATGAATAGTAAATTCTATTAGGTCCTTATGTATGTAAATATGACTGCCTTTTTCTTTTTTTATTTAATTATTTTACAATAGAATGCATTTTGACATATTGTACACAAATGGAGCACAATTTCTCATTCTTCTGGCTGTACATAGTGCAGAGTAGTGTAATCATACATGTAAATAGGGTAATAATTTCTGTCTCATTCTACTATCCTTCCCATCCCAACAGTCCCACCCCTCCCCTCATTCCCTCTACACAAACCAAAGTTCCTTCATTCTTTCCTATACTCCTGCCACACTATGGATCAGCATCTGCTTATCCGGGAAAACATTTGGCTTTTGTTTTTTTGGGATTGGCTTATTTCACTTAGCATGTTATTCTCTAGTTCCATCCATTTACCTGCAAATGCCATAATTTCATTCTTCTTTAAGGCTGAGTAATAGTCCGTTTGTGTATATGTATACATTTTCTTTATCTGTTATCTGTTGAAGGGCATCTAGATTGGTTCCATAGTTTAGCTGTTGAGAATTGAGCTGCTGTAAACATTGATGTGGCTGTGTCACTGATGTATGCTGATTTTAAATCCTTTGGGTATAAACTGAGAAGTAAGATAGCTGAGTCAAATGGTGGATCCATTCCAAGTTTTCTGAGGTATCTCCATACTGCTTTCCATAGTGGTTGCACCAATTTCATCCTTGCCAGCATTTATTATTGCTTGTATTCTTCTTTTTTTTAATATTTTTAGTTATACATGGACACAGTATCTTTATTTTGTTTATTTATTTTTATGTGGTGCTAAGGATCAAACCCAGTGCCTCACTTGTATGAGGCAAGCGCTCTGCCACTGAGCCACAACCCCAGCCCATTGCTTATTTTCTTAATAATGGCCACTCTGACTGAAGTGAGCTGAAATTTTAGCATAGTTTTGATTTGCATTTCTCTAATTGCTAGAGATAATGAACTTTTTAAAATATGTTTGTTGATCAATTGTATTTCTTTTTCTGTGAAATATCTGTTCAGTTCCTTAACTCATTTATTGATTGGGTTATTTGTTTTTATAATGTAAGTTTTTTGAGTTCTTTATATATCCTGGAGATTAGTGCTCTATCTGAGGTGCGTGTGGTAAAGATTTTTTCCCATTCTGTAGGCTCTCTCATCAAGTTATTGATTGTTTCCTGTCCTGAGAAGAAGCTTTTTAGTTTGAATCCATCCCACTTATTGAATCTTGATTTTATTTCTTGCGCTTTAGGAGTCTTGTTCAGAAAGTCAGGTCCTAAGCCAACATGATGAAGATTTGGGCCTACTTTTTCTTCTGTTAGGCACAGGGTCTCTGTTCTAGTGTCTAACTAGGTCTTTGATTAACTTTGAGTTGATTTTTGTGCAGGGTGAGAAATAGAGGTTTAATTATATTTGCTACATATGGATTTCCAGTTTTCCCAGTACCATTTGTTGAATACGCTATTTTTTCTTCAATGTGTGTTTTTGGTGCCTTTGTCTAGTATGAGATAACCGTATTTAATATGGGTTTGTCTCTGTGTCTTATGTTTTGTACCATTGGTCTGCATATCTATTTTGGTACCAATACTATGTCATTTTTGTTACTGTTGCTCTGCAGTATAGTTTAAGGTCTGGTATTGTGATGCCTCCTGCTTCACTTTTCTTTCTGAGGATTGCTTTGGCTATTCTGGGTCTCTTATTTTTCCAAATGAATTTCATGATTGCTTTTTTCTAGTTCTATGAAGAATGAACATGACTGCCTTTTTTAATCTGCCAGGTAGAGGCATGTTCTTACACTTGTGCTTTTAAAGAAAGTAGTTTTTTTGTTTTCCGTTCTTGTTGGTTGAATTTTTTATGTCATTATTATTTGTCTTAGATTAATTACATAAGAAGATAATGTGAACTGATGTGGTCTTATTTACTAGTTCATGTAGAGAATGTCATTTCATAAGTGCTTTTTGATCATTGAGTAATTGATAATTTTGTCTTGTTTTTTTTAGGCTTTGTTGAATAATTCTCACTATTACCATATGGCCCATGGAAAAGATTTTGCATCTCGGGGAATTGAAAGTAAGTATACTTTTTATATTTAGCAACATTTTGGGGCATACTTGATTCTTCTTGCTAAATACTTTTATATGGCTAGTATTTGTGAATAGATGTTTAATGAGGGAAGAGGAAGATAACAAATCTTAAAAATGTAGAGATTTACTTAAGATTACTTAGATCCAGATTTTTTTCCATGGTATCTTTTTTTCCTTTGCAGACTTTTGCCAGATGTCTACTAATTTTGTTGTAAATACTTATTTTTCATTTCCCTAACATCTTGAGAATCTGGGGAAACTGGATTCCTGAGTTTGGTGAACAGATAAAGGAGGGAAGGCTTCCTCAAGTTGTTGGTAGTAGAAAGGGCCAAGGAGATAGAGAGGGATGAGACATAGTAGAATAAAAGGAGGATATTTTGTAACAATTGAATTTGATGGGTCTTCTTCCATACTTTTTGGGGTTGTTTTCACCCTTTCTTTCTAGTTATTGTTATCCCCCTGAAGTTTTCTAGGAAAGACCTAAATATACCTTGAGTTATTAACTTGTCCTTCATTTTCTCCTTTATAGCAGTAGGTTTCTAAGAGAAAGGACCGTGTGTAGGCAATCACTGACTATAGAGGTGTTGTATATACGCTAAAGCAAATATATTACCCACATTTTATTTTGCACTGCATTTTTACCTCTGATATACATAGTACAATGTTTAATAAGCCCTGTTATTGTGATATGATGTGTTGGCTTTTGTCTTCTGTGATTTTTAAGCTAGCTATTAGATTTAAAAATTTTAATTCTGATTTTTATGCAGTTCTATCAGCATTAAACCAATTTTTCAGACCTTGATTAGTAAAATATACCACACATTGCTTCAAGAATTTAGCTATAGACTTAAGGTTTATTTAACAAATTACAGTGTCTGAAGTTCGCTTGAATTTAGAGAAGATGATGGAGCAGAAGAGTACTGCAGTAAAAGCTTTAACAGGTGGAATTGCCCACTTATTCAAGCAAAATAAGGTTGGTGTTCATCTTGTAGATTTCTGTTTAATTTTATATACACATTAAACATTATACATTAAGCTAATACAGTGGTGCTATTCGAACTTGCCTACTGGGGGATATTTGCTTAATTTAAAGACAGTAATAACCAGAAATAGATTTCCCTGACATGTACAACAATTTTTTAAAGTACAGAAGCATTTTGTGTTTTAAATTAATTACTGAATATTTTTTCCCTGTTACTCATGTTTGTCAGAAAAAATCATTTTAAGCTTTGTGAATTTATAAACATTATAAAGGTTGTTCACGTCAATGGATATGGAAAGATAACTGGCAAGAATCAGGTCACAGCTACGAAAGCCGATGGCAGCACTCAGGTTGTTGATACAAAGAACATTCTTATAGCTACAGGTTCAGAAGTTACTCCTTTTCCTGGAATCACGGTATGCTTTATAAATTTACACCTGTTGTACCCTTTCTGTAGAAATAAGTTTTATAAGTTACGCTCAGTGGTCTAAGCTTGTAATCCCAGCTACTTGGCTGAGGGAGGAGAATTGGAAGTTCAAGGCCATTCTCCTTAGCAAGACCCTGTCAAAATAAAAATAAGAAGGTCTGAGAATGTAACTCAGCGTAGAGTGCCCCTGAGTTCAATTCCCAGTTTATTTTATCTAATTTATGAATTTTTTGAATGAGAGATTTCTGGCTGAAATATATTTTTTGACAATCATTAGGATTTATAAAGTTACTTACTTATTCTGCAGTGAATTTGACCAGATAACATAAAATTTTATATTAAGATACATAGGAGTTCAATCTAAAGTTAAAATTCTTTTTGTTTTGGAATGCTGAATAGTAAGATTTAAGGTTAGCATTTTTAATGGAATTTGATGAAATTGGTCATATAGAAGTCATAGATACTTCAAAAAAAGGTCTTAATTTTTTCAGTGATTTTTATGGAATGAGATAGCAGTTTATAAATTATTGTTTTTTTCCAAGAAATTTTGATTGTGTCTTTTGCTTTTCTTATTATAGATTGATGAAGATACAATAGTGTCATCTACAGGTGCTTTATCTTTAAAAAAAGTTCCAGAAAAGATGGTTGTTATTGGTGCAGGAGTAATTGGTGTAGAATTGGTAAGTGGTGTCTTTCTCTTACTACCTCCATGGAGTTGGATTTAAAGCCCCTGTTTTATACTTGTATAAGCCTATTAGTGTTGAGTTTTGCTTAAACACTTGTAGTAATAATGAATATACTTTTTCTTCTGAGACACCCTATTTAGATCATTAATAATTAGAACATTCTCCTATATTTTATAGTCTGCTTCTCTCTTTCTTCCACCCTTTCTATTCCTTGAAGATAATCTAATTTTGGGG
>NW_026000142.1:22659417-22757825 GCF_001458135.2 Marmota marmota marmota | reverse complement strand
GGGGCGGGGGAAGGGTACTGGGATTGAACTCAGGGCAGTAGCCACTGAGCCATATTCCCAGCTCAATTTTTTTATTTTATTTAAGACACAGGGTCTCAGTGAGTTGCCTAGTACCTCACTTTTTGCTGAGGCTGGCTGTGAACTTGTGATCTTCCTGCCTCAGCTTCTTGAGCCGCTGGATTAGAAGCCCATGGCTAATTCTTTTTTAATTTGACAGCCCTAGATGCTAAAAGATGTCTATTATTCTGAGCAAAATTGCATTCCAGTTGAAGACTATGCTTCTTACACATCCTACCTGCCCTGGCTCTTTGCTCCCTCCTAATTTATGTTTTATAATTATTAGACAACTTGGAGTTGTCTGAGCACCATGATGTTTCATACCTTCTGCTTGTTTCATAACTTCACCCTTTCTGTCCATCTGGCAACTTTCCACATATTTCCAGTGACCTTTTCCCTTCATTTTAGGTATCCTCTTCTAGAACCATTGTACTTTTCATCACCAAGAATTGCTCTGTTTCTGAAATCATAAATTCAGACATTTTATTCTGTAACCACAATCTTCTTTATTTTTGCTCAGTTACTCTCAGTGTACTCTATACTCCATATTTTCTATTCCAGAAATTCCATATGTTTTTGCCATTTGCTTTTTCCTGTCATGAATGCTTTCTTTATCAGTTTACACAGTCTATCACTTTAACCACTCTCTTATATGGTGTCACTTGCCTCAATGGTTCTGTTATATTGCTTGGCAGAAATAGTTTAATTAAACTCTTGTTGAATGCAGCTGTATGACTTTTTAATGCTATTCCCATTGTTATTTCTGGAGAAAGGTGAATCCTGTGGATTCATGCCTATATAAATTCTTTGGTCACAAACCTTAACAGGTTCCTCAGCCTGGGTAACCACCCATAACTCCCCTCGCCTGTACACTGTCCTGATCTTGTAGTGGCTGTTTTCTTTCTCACTTTTTTCATACCTCTGCTAGTACATTGTCTTTTGCCTGCAGATCTCCTTTTCTCCTAAAGAGCACATTAAAGAGAAAGCATGAGATGACAGCTCCCTCCCCTTGATGCCCCACATTTGAAAATGACCTTACTAGCTGTTTTTGCAGCTATCCTTTTGCTCTCCTTCTTGTTACTATAGAAATGCTGTTTTCTCTGTGATTAATCCCTTCACCTGAGCTTGGTACCACATCATTTTTTTTCCTTCTCAGGAGCTTGGTTTTATGATTTTTATTCTTTCTTGTATTTTTCAGTTTTTAAACTCTTTCCTGCTGCTTCTCCCCTTTCATTTATAGTTGAGCTTGCCTCTACATGTATGTGTGTGTGTGTGTGTGTGTGTGTATATATATATATACACACACACACATACACACACACATAAACATACCCCTCCACACATGCTCAGGTGCATCCACGCTTGCAGAGATAGGCTTACGTACATATAAATAAGCCTTCTCTTGATCCCAGACCTTTCAGCTAATTTTCCTCTCACCTTCGGTAGTGAAAAGGTGAGAGGAAAGAGTTGTCTCTGCTCTTTTTTATCAGCTCCCACACAGTCCTCAGTTCATGGATTCTGGTATCAATAGATTGCTTCTGATAAGGACATGACTAGATTTATTGCTCAATCCAGTGGACTACTGTTTTGCAGCAGTCAGCATTGTGTGATTTCTTGCCTTTAAAACTCTCTAGCTTCTCTGTTTCCGTATTCTGCTGATTTTATATCTATCCTTTGAGTTGATTTCATCTGTACCTTTCCTTTCTTGCTGTCCCTTTAATTGTGAGTAATACTCTAGATTCTGTTTCCAGGTTTTCTCCTAGACCCTTTTTGTCTTTCACAGAATATTACTCTCACTCTAGTTATTCAATGACTTACAATATCTGTAGCCTAATCCTCTCTCCTTGCCTCTAGACTTTCATATCTGAATGTACCAACGTCTCCATTTGTGTATGTCACAAGCACTCTGTTAAGTAAATGTAATTTCACCTTCCTGTGCCCATTCTCCCTCTTCACCCCAAATAAATCCAAACCTGTTTCTCTTCTAACACTTCTACCTCAATAAATGGTACTGCCACCCATATGGAGGTAAGCAGGAAGATTAGAATTATACATTGATTTCTCCCCTGCCTTCGTGTCCTGCATTTTCTTAGGTTTTTCTAGTCTTTTCTCCTCATAGTAGGTAGGGTGATCTTTCTCTAACACAAATTTAATCATGTCCTTTCCCTGCTTGAAATTTTTCAGTGACTTCCTATTGTTATTAGGACAAATCCAAATTTGATGTGGTTTAAAAATGATCTGGCACTGGCTTATATCTCTAGCTTTATTAGCACCTTTTCCTCTCAAGCTATGTTCTGGGTCTATCTGTGTATCAGTTCCTGAATACACCTTGATCTCACTCTATTGGTAGACCTTCCTTCTGTTTGGGATACTCCTTACCAGTCCTTGCATTCTTGTGAGCCCTGCCTTTATTACCCCAGAGTTCTGGGGTGCTCTTGCTGGATGTTCCATTGCACCCAGAAGGTCAGTTTTTTATTTATCTCACTTTCTTGATACTGCTTGTTTCCTATCATTTCATTAAATCTTAAATTCCAGGGGGCAGATATCAGGACTGTTTCATTTACTGTATATCTTTAGAACCAAACACCGTGGCCAATATATAATAAGTACTCCTATATTAATTTTTGTTATTGCTCAATAAATATTTGTTGATAAATAAATATCTTTCAAAAGTCAGCTTAGTAGTTGCCTTTTTAGTGATGACTTCTTAGAGTTTAAGTTTTTCTGTCTTTGAGTCCTTGGTATAATGTATCTACCATTTTGCAGGATCTACTAATAATAGTACATTACATGTACTTGTTTACTTTTGAATTCCCTTCAATACCATGAGCTCCTTGAAGGCAGGGACTAAGTTTTATTTATATTTGACTCTGCATTGCTTTAAAATTTTTTTAACAATTTATATTTTAGTTGTATATGGACACATATCTTTATTTTTATGTGGTGCTGAGGATTGAACCCAGTGCCTTACATATGAGAGGCAAGCTCTCTACCACTGAGCTATATAGCCCCACCCCAAGCATTGCTATTCTTAATGTTTAGTACTTTGGTTTCATAAAAACCAGATCCATTATTTTGTTGTCATCATTTTGATGTGGTCCACTCTATCAGGTTCACCTGTAATGCTGTCTAGAACTCAATATAATAGAAACTACGTCTTTTCATAGATATACTTCTTTTAATGGAATCCCTTAACTAGACAGCCAAGTTTAGTTGTTTATCTTTTCTCTTTTTAAAGCAGCCATATCAAACTTGGGGTTAGTTAAAAACCTCATTTTTTGCATGTGTAATTTTTTTAGTTGTAGATAATACCTTTATTTTGTTTATATTTTATGTGGTGCTAAGAATCAAACCCAGTGTCACACATTCTAGGTGAGCACTATACCACTGAGCCACAACCCCAGTCCCACATATGTAAATTTTTTTTTTAAAGAGAGAAAGGTGGGGGGGGGGAGGGAGAGAGGGAGGGAAGAGAGAAAGAGAATTTTTAAAATATTTATTTATTTATTTTTAGCTTTCGGCAGACACAACATCTTTATTTTATTTTATGTGGTGCTGAGGATCGAACCCAGCGCCCCGCGCATGCCAGGCGAGCGTGTTACCGCCTGAGCCACATCCCCAGCCCACATATGTAATTTTTAATTTGTTTTTTTGAGATGGGTCTTGCTGTGTTGCCCAGATAGGCCTTGAACTTATAATCCTCCACTTAGCTTCCTGAGTAGCTGGGATTCCAGGTATACATCATCATGCTTGGCTAATCTTTTAAACCTAACTAAAGACTGTTTTGTCCACTTGCACACATTATTCCAATCTATTTTTTAGTTTGATTCTGATATTTATATACTTGCCTGCTTTTTTTTGCCTTTTGTGATTCAGAAATTTGGGGAGAATGTTAACTGAGGAATGCAGTCCCATTATCAGATCTCATCTTCTTTGATGGAGGATACTACCTTTGGTGTCATTCAAGTTGTGACCAGGATAAAGTACTGGAAATTGAACCCAGGCGGTGCTTTACCACTAAGTTACATCCTCTACCCTTTTTATTTTTTGGGACAGAGTCTTGCCAAGTTGTTGAGGTTGGCCTTAAGTTTGCCATCCTCCTCCCTCAGCCAAGTAGCTGGGATTATGTGTCACTGCACCTGGCAATGCCACAGTGTTTAACAAGTTATAAACATCTTTGAGTCTCTGTTGATCTATCTATATTGAGACTATATTTGAACACCTTGCTGATATCAAAATATACCACATTCACCAGTCTAGAAAATAAGAGCAATTTATGTGACCTGTTTGGAACACTTGCGGTAGCATCTAATCATTGTCAAAACAGACAGTTTCTTCTAGTATTATGTAGTGACTGATCTCTAGTCCATGTTCCAGAATCTATTCTTTTCCATTTTTTGAAAATTTAGGCAATATTTTGGCAATTCCTTTATGCTAAAGTTAACAGAGTTCACTGATATTCCATGTTCCAGAATCTATTCTTTTCCATTTTTTGAAAATTTAGGAAATATTTTGGCAATTCCTTTATGCTAAAGTTAACAGAGTTCACTGATAATGTCTAATGTCAAACTAATTGGTTTGATTGTGGAATTAACTCATTTGAAAATAGCTAGTTATTCTTGGGCTTCACTTTTTGTCTAAAGATTTTATTCATTCCATTATAAAATTGTTCTCATAGGTTGCTAACAAGAACATTAAAGGAATAATGATTAATTGATTGGTTGGTTGATTTTAGTACTGGGAATTGAATCCAGGCCTTGCTTATGCTAGGCAAGTGCTCTACCACTGAGCTACATCCTAACCCTTTTAATTTTTATATTGATACAGGGTCTCCCAAAGTTGCCAAGGCTTGCTTCAAAATTATGACCCTGCTGCCTCAGCTTCCCAAGTCACTGGGACAATAGGCATATGCCAGTGCACCTGGCCTAGGTTTCCTTTTGTTGGTCAGTATAACATCCTCAAAAAGTGATTCCATTTCTTCATTTTAGCACTTTTGGTTTAGGTTTTTTTACAAGCCTTATGCTTTAGTAAGCTTTTTTTGCCGCTGTGACTAAAAGATCTGACCAGAACAATTTTAGGAAAGAAAAGTTTATTTGAGGGCTCATGGTTTCAGAGGTCTTAGTCCTTAGAAGACTGGCTTCATTCCACAGGGCTGGAGGTGAGGCAGAATATCATGGTGGGAGAATGTGGTGGAGGGAAGCTGCTCACATGGTGATCAGAAGGCAGAGAGAGAGTCTCCACTTGCCAGATACAAATATATACCCCCAAACTAGGTCCCCAATTCCCACTTCTTCCAGCCACACCCTACCACTTCAATTAGTACTCAGTTAATCCCTATCAGGATTAATTTACTGATTGGGTTAAGACTCTTACAATCCAATCATTTCTCCTCTGAACCTTCTTGTATTGTCTCACTTGTGAGCTTTAGGGGGATTACCTCTCACCAAACCATAACATCTTAGGTCATTTTCAGACATTCTGACACAGTGTTTTAGATGTTTTTTTATTGTATTGAATTAGTTTTCACATCTTTTTAAAAACTTAGGGAATTTACTGTATAGTCATATCTCTTTCCTTTTTCATAAAGATTTTTATATGACTGTACTTTTATTTTTTACGGTTTGCCTGCCTGCTTTGGTTTTGATGGTGGAGACCATAGGATTTAGAGGGCTGGAGATGTAAATCAGTGGTGGAGCACTCCCCTAAAATGGGTTCAATTCCTAGCATGTCAAGTGAAAAAAATTCCCAGTTCTCTAAATTTTGTTAGGCATTGTGGCACATGCTTGTAATCCCAGCAACTCAAGAGGCTGAGGCAGGAGGATCCCAAGTTCAGGGCCAGCCTCAGCAGTTTAGTGAGGCCTTAAGCAATTAGTGAGACCCTGTCTGAAAATAAAAAGGGGCGTGGATGTAGCTCAGTGGTCAAGTGCCCTTGGGTTCAATCCCCAGAACTCCCTACCCTGCCCCACATTCCCTACCCCACAAGAAAAAGAGAACATAGGTTTTGGAATAGTACATATTTAAATTTGAATTTCAGCTCTGCTTTTTATTGACTTTGTGTTCTTGTTAAATTAATAAGCCTCTCTGAACTAGTTCTTCATAATGGTGATACAAATCCTATGTAGCTTATAGGATTATTGTCAGGTTTTAATAAAGTGACACATTTAAAACAATGCCTGGCATGTAATAAGCTCTATAAATAAATGGTGGATATTATTGGAGTTTTGGAATCAGTTTAGGATAGATGAACTTACCTGTGTTCATCATTCCCTACTTGAGTGATACTACTCCAAGATAATGCTTCTTACTCTTTCCACACTCCTACTATTTCTTATTATTCTAATTTAGTTTCAGAAGAGTGCTGTTGCATTTAAACAACTTTATTGAGATCTAATTCACATATTGTATAATTCTCCCATTTAAAGGGTTTGATTTGATGGTTTTAGTTCATAGTTCACAGTTGTATAGTTATCACATTGCATAATGCTAGAACATTTTCCTCACCTGAGGAAAAAAAAAAAAAACGGTGCCCATTGGCAGTCATTTATCCATTTCTCCCTTCCTGGAAACTCATCTACATTCTATGTCTATGGATTTCCTAATCTGGACATTCTTATCAGTGGAATCATACAATATGTAGCATTTTGTGTATGGATTCTTTCACTTAACATAATATTCTGAAAATTCATTCAAGTTGTAGCATGCTGTCTATACTAATATCTTTTTATAACTGAATAATATTCCATTCTGTGGATATTACACATTTTGTTACCTATATTCATCAATTGATAGACATTTAGGTTGTTTCTCTTGAGGGACTATCATGAATAACAGTATTATAAATATCCATGGATAAGTTTTTATGTAGTTGTGTTTTCATTTCTAATGGTTATGTACCTAAGAGTGTGATTGTTCAGTCACATAATAATTCTGTGTATTAATTTTTTTAACACCTTCCAAAATGGTGACTGTATCATTTTTACAGTACCACCAGTGATTCATGTTTCAATTTCTCTTTTTCCTCACTAATACTTAGTACTGTCCATATATTTTTTTTTGGACCAAGGATTGAACCCTGGGGTGTTCAACCACTGAACCACATCTCCAGCCCTGTTTATTTTTTTATTTTTAGACAGGTTCTCACTAAGTTGCTTAGGGCCTTGCTAAATTTCTGAGGGTAGCTGTTCATACGGGATCCTCCTTCCTCAGCCTCCCAAGCCACTGGGATTACAGGCATGAGCCTCTGCGCCCTGCTCTTATTGTGGTTTTAATTTACATTTTTCTAGTGACTTGTAGTCTTGAGAGTTTTTGTTTGTGCATAATTGCTATCTGTTTTCATCTTTGATGAAAGTGTCTGTTCCAGTATTTTGTGTGTTTTTTATTGGTGCATTTTTTTTTTTTCCATTGAGTTTGGAGAGTTCCTTGTGTATTCTATATCTAAATCCTTTATCACAGATTTTTTGCAATATTTTGCAGATCTTTGCAAAAGTCTGGCTTTTGCTTTTGTGTTCTTAATATTTCTAAGTTTTTAATTTCAGTGAAGTCCCATTTATCTTTTGCTTGTTTGTTTTATGGATTGTGCTTTTGATATTATCTCTAAGATATCTAGATATTAGATCTAAGATTGTCTTCTGTGTTTTCTTCTAGAAGTTTTATAATCTTGGGTTTTAGGTTCAGGATGCATTTTGAGTTAATCTTTGTATAGTCTCACTGTTGGATTTTTAGTGACTCTGTATTGCCTCTTTTTAACCCAGCTCTCACCTCAAAATTTTATGAAATTTGTAAAATGAATGTACGAACCTAATTGAAAGAGTAAATTTTTAGCTAATTTTAAATTAAATCACTAGGTGATTTTGTTCCTCCGTTTTTTTTTTTTATTGGTGCATCATAGTTGTACATAATGATGGGATTTGTTGTCACATTAGTACATGCACACAATATAGCAATATAATTTGGCCAATACTATTCTTCATACTAGGTGATTTTTTTAATATAATTTTGTGCAAAGGGTATGTTCTTTGTTTATCATACTTTATTATTTAATGCTATAAAATGACATTCATCTTGCTTGTCATGTGTATATTATGCAGTTCAGAAGTTATGCTAATTGTTAAAATATGGTTAAAATAAAAAAACAGTGTTCAGCCAGGTGCACATTGGTGCACATCTATAATCTCAGCAACTTGGGAGGCTGAGACAGGATAATTGCAAGTTCAAAGCGAACTTCAGAATTTAGCAAGCCCTAAGCAACTTAGTGAGACCCTGTCTGAACACTTAAAAAGCGGACTGGGAATGTGGCTTAGTGGTTAAGCATTCCTGGGTTCAATCTTTAGTATCAAACAAACAAGCAAACAAAAACACTATTCAGCTGAAATTATACTTTGAATAAAATTAACATTTCCTTTGTTGATAAAATATGAAGCCAGTTTAATAATTTGATTCTTATTTTCTACTTTTTCTTTAGAACACTTTACTGTCCCTTAGCATGAATTTTACTTGTTAATGTCCCCTGCCATAATATAAGGGCCCCAAGGGCAGGAATTTGGTGGGTTTTGGTCATTAATATATGCCTAGCATATAAAAGCATATGTAGTACATAGTTAGTACTTAATAAATTTTGAGTGAATAAGTGAATATATGAAGTTATACCCATTTACTTCAGAGTTCATTTTAAACCTCTTTCTAATAAAAGTATTAGCAAGAGAAGAAACTGTCTTAAGTAAATTATTTAAGATGATTCAATAAACATTTGCTATGGAAATCTTTATCTTTTTTTAAAATTGTTATTTGTAGGGTTCAGTATGGCAACGACTAGGTGCAGATGTGACAGCAGTTGAATTTTTGGGTCATGTTGGTGGAGTCGGAATTGATATGGAGGTATCTAAAAACTTTCAACGCATTCTTCAAAAGCAAGGATTTAAATTTAAATTGAATACAAAGGTTACTGGTGCTACCAAAAAGTCAGATGGAAAAATTGATGTTTTGTAAGTATAGTACATTTATTTTTGACATATCATCCTTGTCACCTTAAGAAACACTCGATCAGCTTAACAAATGTATTGGGTTTCTATAACATAAGACGATTTTATTGCTTATTGTATGACTCAGTATTATCTATCAACTTAGTGCACTGACATTCATGATTTAGTTGGTATTAGACAAAATTAACCAATGTTCTTATTGTAATATTCCTTTTCATAATTTGTGTTCACAAAACTTAAAGTTCCCATTGTTTAGTAAAATTAATATAGTATTTTTAGGCAGAAATCAATAATATTAGATTGCTTACTGTGTCTGTGTTCTACTTATTAAATACTTACATAATTTAGTGGAATAACTGAAGTCAGTTATGCAGCTGGTGAGTGGCAGAAATAGTTCTTAACTGATTCTAAGATTTATGTTTTTTTGCTTTTTTGTTTTGTTTTGTGTTGCTGGGAATGGAACCCTTGGCCTTAAAAACCCTAGGCAGTTAATCACATTACCGCTGAGCCTGATCCACACCCCCCACCCTTGAGACCTGTGGTTTTTCTTTTTGGATGTTACTAGGGATTGAACCCAAGGGTACTTTACCACTGAGTGACATTCTAGTTCTTTTTATTTTTTCTTTTGAGACAGAGTTTTGCTAAATTGCTGAGGGTCTTACTCAGTTGCTGGGGCTGGCTTTGAATTTGGCTACTTTGCCTCACTTCCCAAATAGCTGGGATTACAGGCGTGTGCCACTGTGCGTCCTACATTGCCTGTTTTTATTAGAGTTTAATGATAAAACTCTAGAGGATGTATACATTTTTCCCATTGCCTGACTCAGTTTGCTTATAATGAAGTAAACTTAACATTATTAGAAATTTCATCAGGCTTTGAGAAGTCTTTGATTTT
Source organism: Marmota marmota marmota (assembly GCF_001458135.2). Classification (NCBI taxonomy): domain Eukaryota; kingdom Metazoa; phylum Chordata; class Mammalia; order Rodentia; family Sciuridae; genus Marmota; species Marmota marmota. The sequence continues at coordinate 22,747,898 of NW_026000142.1, read as the reverse complement.
AAATTTCTTACTATCACCTATCTTTATAGATGTGTGTTTAACAGTTATACGCTGTTCATTGTTTAGTATTGAAGCTGCTTCTGGTGGTAAAGCTGAAGTTATCACTTGTGATGTACTCTTGGTTTGCATTGGTCGACGACCCTTTACTCAGAATTTGGGACTAGAAGACCTTGGAATTGAATTAGATCCTAGAGGTAGAATTCCAGTCAATACCAGATTCCAAACAAAAATACCAAAGTAAGTTGGGTAATTATTTACATTTTCAGTTTATGTGTATGTGTATGTATTTTTTTCTTTTATTTGCATACAGGGTTTGTGTTGTTGAGGCGGGTCTTGAATTCCTGAGCTGGCTCAAGTGATCCTCTTAACTCAGCCTCTCAGATGCTGGGCATTTACAATAATTTTAAAGTTTATTTCAAACACTGTTTTAAAAATAAGACTTTTGTTATATTTTAAAAAAATGTATCAACTTGGGGGAAGAATAGTGTACTTAGAAGATGTAAAATAAAAAAGAACTTAGTGAAGAACTGTATTTGATATGTCTTTTGGTGACTTATTAACTAGAAGTGCAATTATTTATTTCTTCACTCATTCACTTATTTTATTATTATGCTGGGGATAGAACCCAGGGTCTCACACACGTGAGGCACTGAGCTACACCCCCAGCCCTAGAAACATTTTTTGTTAACATGGTGTAACTGATGAAGAGTATCCTTGATTTCAGAAGTTCACTGTTTCTTTTGATCTCTTGGTAGTATCTATGCTATTGGTGATGTGGTTGCTGGTCCAATGCTGGCTCACAAAGCAGAGGATGAAGGCATTATCTGTGTTGAAGGAATGGCTGGTGGTGCTGTGCACATTGACTACAATTGTGTGCCATCAGTGATTTACACACACCCCGAAGTTGCGTGGGTTGGCAAGTCAGAAGAGCAGTTGAAGGAAGAGGTAATTCTGAACATGGGCAGTTTTATTTCAGTGTTTGAATTGATCTAATAACACTGGTGACTGATAAACTATTAATGCAATACTAGATGCTTTTTTAGTAATTGTGGAGAACATTAGATTTTATGTATTTTTTCCTTTGTTGGCATCAAAAAGCTCATTCACTCTTTAGGTTTATCAGTAGTAATAGAGGGAAGAATAAGCTGCCTGTACTAAAAAACTAATAATTTCAGAGCTTTTATATTTGACTTGAAATAGATGGACATACATTTATATTTGCTTGCATTTATACCCAAAATAGATTTCATTAACATGCTTTTTGGTATTTCTGTATGCTCTGTGGACAACTGCCTTCTTGGGATTTGTTTTCTGTACAAACAGTAGATGATTTCAGTAATGGAGATGAATTTTTTCAGTGCTTATGTAAGTTCTCATTTTTTGTCTCACCAGGGTATTGAGTATAAGGTTGGAAAATTTCCCTTTGCTGCTAATAGCAGAGCTAAGACAAATGCTGACACAGATGGCATGGTGAAGATTCTTGGGCAGAAATCAACAGACCGAGTACTGGGAGCACATATTCTAGGACCAGTGAGTATTGTAAAAATAGAAATTCCATTGAGAATCTTGGAAACCATTGCTATTTTACAGGTTAATTTTAAACCACCTGGTATTTACATTCTGATGTTATTATCAACAAAAGTTTGAATAAGGCTTCTGTGCATCATTTCTACCAGGGTACCAACAGCACTCTCACAGTCTTGATATAGTAGTATATCATCTATACTACAGCTAAATCATCCCTTTAAAACATACACTAAACCATATCCCTGCTTAAAACCCTCCAGTGGTGCTTTTAAACTTCAAACTGTTAAAGATGAGCCCTCACTGAATCTAGCCTTACTCTGCTCACCTTTCTGACCTCATCTCTCTGTTCTCCCTGTCTATGCTCATTAAGTTTTTACCACATCAGTCTTATTTTTATAATAGGCCTTTGTGCTTGTAGGATCTTCTGCCTAGAATGCTCTGCCTCCAGATTTTGGCATGGGTGATTGTTGTTATTCCCTCCTAAGGGAAGCCTTCACTACAGTGTATTCTTCCCCTAGGTATCTGTTGTAACAATATATGATATTTGAGTGCTTTCTATGTTGCTTTTCCTAAGTATATACATTAACCTTATTTCATTTTTATAATAGGCTTGTGAGATAGGTGCTATTATTGAAGTGAAGAAATTAAATGAAGCACATAGAGCCAATGAGTGGTTGAGGTAGCGAGTGAAGGGATTTGAATCCATCTAGCTTCAGAGCCCAAACTCTTCTGTGTCACCTTTTCCTGAATTTTCCTCAGTTGCCATAATGGCAAACAAGACTTAAAATTCTATTCTCTTAATAATTGCTATCCTATTAGCACACAGTTGTTTTCCCTCAAAGCAAAATTACTTTTTGGCTTATTTTAAAGGGTGCTGGAGAAATGGTAAATGAAGCTGCTCTGGCTTTGGAATATGGAGCCTCCTGTGAAGATATAGCTAGAGTCTGCCATGCACATCCGGTAATTATTAACAATACACAGAATTATGGGCTACCTAAACTTTCTTCTGACCCACAAATATTTGATTTTTAATTTTACATTTTTTCCCTTGCAGACCTTATCAGAAGCTTTTAGAGAAGCAAACCTGGCTGCATCATTTGGCAAATCAATCAATTTTTAAATTAGAAGATATATTTTCTGAAATCTCCTGGAAGCTTTTGTAGAGGTCACAGGATATGCTCACAGTTCCAACAATTTCTAGGACTGAATTATGAAACTTTTGGAAGGAATTTAATAGGCTTGGAAAGAATGGAATAGTCTATATTTTGAAATATTTTATTTCAATGCATTACTATGCAGGACAAAAAGCTATTAATAATAGAATCCTGCAAAGTTTTCATCAACCCATATTTTCATGCTACTTATGAAAGGCTCAACCTCCTTGAATTAATGTTAAGTGGCTTTTATCTGATTCAGTAAAGTTGGATTTACTTTTTACAAGGATGGAGCCTGGAGTATGGTTTGTCAGCAGCTGTGTTTGAAAGAAGGTGATCAAGTTATTTTAAATTTGGTTTACATATTGGAAACAAATCAGTTATTAGAACAATATTAAAATATATATGGACTGACTCGTATAAATAAAGTGACCATCTCTTCCATTTCAAACTCTTAAAATTCTTGCAATTTAGGGATAGAATTTATGTATTTCAGGGGTTTTTATAGGTTCCATTGAAGCTTACAAATCTGTTACAGTTACTCAAGAGTCTTATCTACAGAACTCAAATATTAAATGGAGACTCAAATGTATTATAGTAAGGAATGAAGATACCAAAATAAATGTCTTAATATTCACTTATTGGTTATTCTAAGTGCATGTTGAGATGGTCCTGATTCATTCATGACTACATCTGGTGTATATTTTATTTATTACTTTTATAGTTCTGAATATCTCTTTTTCATATTGTACAACATTAAGTACATCATTTAAAAAGTCATTTCTCTTTCATCTGCTTTACAGATACCTAGTAAATGTTTAGTATATGCTTTTGGAGAAATATAACATAAAGGATCTTAACTTGCTGTCTTTTTCTGTCATTTTCCTTGGCTGAGAAAACGATCATTTCTTTAAAGAGTTACAAAGTTGCATTTACTGATAAGATAAATAACCATTTTAAATACTTAAGGCCAAGTACTAAATGCTAAATAGGCTTTTCCATGTTATAACGAAATTTGAAAATCATTTCAGATTCCTTAAGTTTCCATATTTGGCATAGATTGCAGAGACTTCTAAAAAGGAACATAAAAATTTAAAATATTAGCAATACGCAAACTAGATATTCACTGGATTGCAATCTAAAGGTTATAGTTTTAAGGAAAGTTTGGAGATAGTATCTTACTCCATACAGATTACAGTCAGTTGATTGTAGCTAAAAGGAAAAGTTTATTAGTCTTTAATTACATTATATGGTTCACATTTTCCTTTATTGTGTTAAGTGATCTTAGGGATTATATCATAGTCATGACTGATGTACTATAAAGACTGGCTTCTCTTACATAACTCTGAAAAATATTGAAAAAAATTAATTGGGCAGTTGACTTAAACTCCATACTTTTGTTGGGTAGGGGAACTGCTAAAATTTCTATTGTTTTAGCTTTATTTGAGCTGCCTGAATATATATAGTTTAAAAATTAGTTAGGAATTGGGCCAAGGGGGTCTTTACTTTCCTTGAGACTTTCCCCTTCATATTCCAGCTGTTGGGGTTGCCCCAAATTTTCTTCTGATTCTCTAACAAAGAAACTTGCTTTTTGCTTTCCTCAAGTGACAGCTTTTTAAAACGGGACATTCAGTCAGTTTTTGTTTCCTGCTTTAGTGTCAACTCACCTAACTTCCCATCTGTTTTGGTTGCTCTCCAGTGCCTTTACAGTTTTTGTTAAATATATCTTGTTCAGAGTTTGCAGTTGTTGGTGTGGTAGTTTACCTTGCTATTATTGCAAGTGACCTTCATCTTAAAAAAAAAAATCTCAATATTTTGGTGCTAGTTTATTTAAATTTCAGGGAAAATTTGTAGTTAAGGAATTGAATGAAATATAATAAACCCATCATAAGGGTTCCATTCAGTATGAGGTGGGAAATAAAGTCCTAGGAATAAATGTTTAAATGTTCACTTACTGTTAGCTACTTAGTTTTCAGTATTATGAGGGCCTGTGAAGAGTGAGCTTAAGTTTAAAATTATTATAAAGTGAAAGCTTTTTAAATTTTAACTAAAAAGGCATGGGGAACAGAGATGGTTTTTGCTATTTAAGAAAAAATAATAGTTGCTCTAATGGTAAGATACTACCACTTTGTTATTAGGATTCAAAAAAAGTGACAAATAATTGCCTTAGACTAGAGGGACATTGCCTTGTTGTCTAAATTCCAGCTGTTAACATAACTTACCTAGGCCTGATGTCAAATGCAGCTGTGTTGGATATATGGATGATTAAATGGTCTACAGCATAGTCTTGGTGTAAGAAGATAGTAGCTGGGCTGTAATCTAGTTAATTCAGCTACATAATTGACACTGCCTTGGCAATTATACTGTAGTGACTTAACTTTATGATTAATAGTAACATTGCTCTGAAGGTAAAAAGCAGTATCCGTAAACTGTGGCCTGATTCTAAGTGGTAAAACTTATAAACCACAATTACAGAAATTGCTTTTGTACACATTCCTAGAGCAACGTATACTTGCAAGAGTTGGAGATTGGAGCAACTAAGCAGTCACTGAAACAGTGAAGGCTTCTTAGGCGCTATCCCTCCTCAATTTCTACCAGGGAATCCAACCTGGAAGTGATTTTTTAAGGGGTAGATTTTTGGAAGATGGTGACAAGACAAGATGGGTAATAAAGCTTATTTAAAGACATAACAAATTCGGGTCTTCATGGAGGCAGTAAGCTTTTATAAATTCATCTTTACATTGAAAAAAGTTCTTTGTTAAAAAGGATTTATGAACACTAAATCAGCAAATGTAATAATGTATGTAATAATTATACCATTTATATAAAAGCACCATACTTTATTTAACTTCATACAAAATTTGGTGATTAAAACATTAAATAGGTAATGAGTTTTATTTTGAACATCATTATATCAGTTTTTTAAATGTAACTATTTTATATTTAACTTTGGTCACCTCAGCCATCTTATAGCCTTTTCTTCTTTGTTACAAGCAGGTGCTATAAACAGCAACTTTCTGGCTTATATCCTTAAGGAGTGAACGGACCTCTCCTTCCAGTCTCACTAATTCTTGAGCTTTATCTTCTAAGTATTTTTGATTGTCCTCATATTTTCTTTCTAAATCTGTGGAAAATAAAAGAAAACATTAAGTCTATGATGATCTGAAAACCTGGTCCAATCTGTGTTTATAAGGCTCTATTTGCTTACCTAAGATAAAGCTAATAGACTTTCACCCTTTAAAGAAAAAGTGAGCCCAAGTGAAAAAAGACCCACCTTTGAGTAGTTGCAGTTTGCTGTTTGCTTGAGCCAGAAGTGTTTTTGCTTCATTTTGTAGCATTTCAGCTTTCCTTCTGGCATCAGCCGACTCTTCAGATTTTTTGGCAATTAAATTTTCTACTTTCTTATACTTTTCATCAAGTTCACTGTCCAGAGTCTGCAGTTCCACATTTAGACACAAAGAGGTGATAATGTCAGTAGTTATATCTAAGAGTCATTGTATAATTAATTGCAGCAAGCTTGGACCATAAAGATACTAATTCGAAAGGCTAACATTCTGAACACTGTGCAGGCTTCATATTAAGTTATGATTTCAAAAATTGTTTTTTTCAGAAAAATTTTGGCATTGCATCTAAGCCCTCAGATGAACATTTTTCCATAGAAAAGTAGCTTAACTACATGGAGAGCTTCATAAAGTAGACTAGACATCAAAGAAAGTCCATTCTGAAGAGATGAAGGATCCATCTGCATTTTGACTAATACAGGGTTTGAAACTGGACATCAGGAAATCCAAGGAAAAGGGCAAACAAAAAAATTAGGAAAGAAGAGTAAGATTACAGCAATATAAAAAAAGTGGGTAAGGAGAGAATTGCATTGGTTTAAGAAAAGTAGCTACAAATGATTCTCCTGAAAACTGTTCAAACAGTAGTCATGGAAATTTCATTTCAAGGTATTTTGTTCTTCATTGTTATATCATTTTTATGTAAAATGCCTTATAAGCAGACTACTTGGGAGACTTTTGTCCTTCAAACTGTAGGAAACTACAGCAGAAATGATAGCTGCAATAAACTTCATATATTGTTTTATTCTCTTCACTGAGTGGTGTAGGGAAGTTAACATTTATGTACTTAGAAACTATAGCAAGTGGGGCTGGGGTTGTGGCTCAGTGGTAGAGCACTTGCCTAACACATGCGAGACGCTGGGTTTGATCTTCAGTACCACATAAAAAAAATAAATAAAATAAAGGTATTGTGTTCAACTACAACTAAAAAATATTAAACAACGAAACTACAGCAACTTAGGAAAAATTCTGAGTAGGAAGGAATTAGAAAAATCATTTTACAGTTTTAATACCTCCCCCCCCAAGTTTCAAAAGTATCTTTGGAGATTAACATTTATCCGCATAAATTTAGAAATTGAATGCATACTTCAAGTATTATCTGGCTTCTAGCTCAAAGTTTGGCTTGTGTAAAATTTTCTCTGCAAAGTGGGAGTTCATAACCCACTTGAATCAAAGTGTGGAATATGATATGTCAAGAAATTTGTAATGTTTTGAACAACCCACAATAAAAAATTAAAAAAAAATATAGTACCTTCTAATGAGAAGGGGTAGTTAATTCAAAATGAGTCTGAAAGAGGTGAGATTTGATTTCCTACAAGCCATTCTCTATATTGAGATCTAGGCTTTTTCCATTCTGCTTTTAAAGTATTCTCAAATGGCTTTTAAAGTATTCTCAAATTACTATATGCTATAAAGATCTTTCTGATTAAAATATAGACATACAAGTTCAGTATACGTATTTTAAGACTTACCCCTAGGTTAAATTAATTCCAGTTGGGATTTGAGGTCCTAAGTCATATTGATTGGACCCTTCTAATATCTACTTCTATACTTTTCTATTTATATCTTTAAAAACTTATTTCAAAATAGGTCATTTGGAATGTTTCTGGTGAATAACCATGTCCCTTATTAATCCTAAGTTAGACAAGGAAGAGATTTGTTGAGATTTTATTAACTTAGCTGTGAAGTTCAAAGATTTACTTACCTTCTTAACATCTTCTGCACTTTGTTTTACAGTATATACTACTTTTTCAATGTATTCTGCCTCCTCAGAGTTATGGGCAGCCTTCCGTTTAAGTTCTACCACGTTCTTTTCTAGTTCACTGAGGCGCTGGGAGGCATTGGACAGTGTTTCCTCGGAAGCTGCTGTTTCAGATTCAATCTACAAGTATAATTTCAAGAACCCAGCCAATCATTAGTTTAAGAAATGGTAAGAATACTATGAGTACAAGTTTAGTGGAAGATTTAGAAGGATGCTATGTCATTTTTTTCTATGTCAAGTAATTAAAAATATAATTTTGATAAAAGTTATAAGAAGAGCCATACTTTAGTCCTCATTACATCTCATGTATTTGTTCACATTATTCATTTAGTACTTCCAATGATCTAAGCTGAGATTGATGGAAATTCTTTTTCTTATTTGACATTAAAAACAAGCCCCAGGAAGCTTGAAGTAGGTAAGAAAGCATTTTAGGGACACTCATAAACTGCCTAAAGAATGTTCACAAATAAGCAGCTGTGAGATGAGGGACTTCCACATGAATTTCCAAATGAATGTGAGTGAGAAATATAATTTTCATACTTTTTTTTTAAAAAAATGTTATGCTCTAGCAGTAGAGGTTTCAGCTAATGAATGTTCAACTCTGCAAAGTTTTTATAAGATTGTGAGAAGGCATATGGTCTAGGAAAGTATAGCTGAAAACTATACATATGGAGAATTATTTAGGGAAAGAGTATCTTGTCTGGGAAAATGTTAAGTGGGATGAATGAACATTGTTTCCAAAAAGCTAGCCAAAGTAGGCAGCTATTCTGGCCTATGACAGAATAGCCAAATTTCACTGACCATTTAGTTTATATTAAAGGTGATGCTCAAGGTAGGTCAATCCCATAGAAATAACTGAGTAACCATACTGTCTTAATATGAATTTGAGTATGGAATATGCAAAAATTTACAAATATTTCAAACCAAATGATCCTCAGTCTCATAAAGTTCACCTACTTGTTAATTTAGAAAAAAAAGTCTTGGAGAGAAATAATAATTCTTAGACAATAGTGAATAGATTTACACAAGCTTTTGCTAGCATGGTTTAGTTAGAGGTTCTCTTTGTTTCTTATTGTTACTGATCTAAAACACTTCCTGCCCCCAGAGTCCCTGAAAAATATCCACCTTCTTAACATATCATCAAACCATATATTTCAACTATAATATTTTCCAATTTGCTCTTAAAAACTAATTTTTAAAAAGTCATTAAAATAAATAAAAGTTCATTAAAATATTATTAGCAGAATTAAGAAATTGGAACAACCTAGAGACAGAAATAAAAATCAAAATATTTAAATGGTTATAGCATAGTCTGGAAAAGAAACAATTTTTAAAAAATATTTTTCTAAACAAGTAGACTGGAGAAGAGACCTTATATGGTCTCAAAATTTAAGGAACAATGGCTAAGCAACTGGCAAGTTTCATTTCACTGAGGCAGTAGAATAGAGGAACACAGTTTTGCATCAACTAGTGGTAGCAAAACAATGTTGAAAAACCATCTCCCAGGTTTTAAACAGATGATGGTTAGCCTGAGAAGACTGATAGTGCCAAGTGTGGGTGCTTACGAAGTATAGGAATTCAATTAGTCATCAAGTTTTCTTCACCCATTAAAACAACAATAATAACAACAACAAAACACAAGCATAAAGCCACTTTCCTAAAAGTGGGGAAAAAAAATAGAATTGTTTGAATTATTTCTGTTAAGAGGCAAGAGGATTGTTAGAATAGCACTAAATAAATCTGAAATGCTTTTCTTAGTGCCTTTAATATCTGGAAATCCCTTAGTATTTTGCTTATAAAGAAAAGAAAAAACATTTAAGTTTTTCATGCATTCTGAACAGAATAGATTATTCAGCTATAAGGTTTCTATTAGGTTCTTCTAGAATTGGGCATTGGAAAAAGACATTTTTCATTTTTGTTACTTTCCAATGATTATCAAAACTATAACACAGTTTTTGTGAATAATCACTGGTGTTAACTATGTGGGTCACTTTTGGGCTGCTTTAAAAAAAAAATAGTGGGACAGTATCCTAAAATGGAATTTTGAAATTTAATACTATACTTCATACTATTGGACAGAGGGCTTTTTGTGGAGGCAAAAAGGAAGGGGACTTAATGGTCCAGTGTCATTACAGTCCTTTTTTATCCTCCTTGAAAATTCCACCACTCAGTTTTAGCATCTGTGCTAAGGGAGTAGTAGTTCCAATTTATTTAAATTAAAGGAATCCTTTTTACTACAGAGTTGGAAGAATTCTTGTTCATTGATAAATGTACTTTTCTACTTAAAAGGGGATGATAAAATGGGTATTTTTTCCCCACATTCAACTATGACTATAACATCTTACTGAAGTTAACAGGTTCTGGGTTCCTTGAATATCTTCATCTGCTTGTTTAATTGCCTTCTCTGCTGCAATTTGGGCCTTTTCTGCTTCCTCCAGAGCTTCCTTTACCATATCTGCTGTGATTTTAACATCTGTTGCACTTTTGCTGTATAAAAGAATGAAACATACTCTTTGTTAACATGAAAAAAAGTAGGCTTGCTAAGTTGTTGAGGCTGGCCTGGGACTTGTGATCCTCCCCTTAGCCTACAGTCACTGTGATTACAGGTATGCACCACCAAGCCTAGCAAAGAACATTTTTTTTTTTTTTTTTAAAAGATAGTCTTGCTGAAAAGACCCAGAGAGATTCACAGAGGTCATTCCTTGGTATTTCCTTGGTCAATGAAATCCTTTTGTAATCCAAGCTAGCAACACCAATATGTCCCCTACATGCAATGGTGTCTCAGATACCTGGCTCTCTTAGCTTCTTCCAACAACATTTCAGCTCTGGCAATGTCAGCAGCACTCTGCTGTAGAATAACCTCTACTTGAGAAAGGCTTTCAACTCGTTCACGGATGTCTTCTGTCAAGTTCTGTAACTGCTGTGGGGTGCTAGGCATTTCCATTTTCAGTACTTCATTAGCAACAGCTTCAATGCTGTCCAAATCAGCACTATCCTCTGTGAAAAGCAAAGAGGTTAAAAATCATAACTCATTTAACCACATCAGTCATCTTTGATGTGATTTCACCAAGAGATACCCACACTTCCTGTTTAAGAATTTATACCTAACTGGGTAAGGAGATGAGACCTACTCAGACCTACATGGTGTTAACTATGTGGGTCACTTTTGGGCTGCAGACAGTATTACCAGAATTGTCATAGTCTGGAGTAGGCTGTAGGCTCTAGAATTGGTCATTAGAAACAGACATTTTGGCCTTTGTTGCTTTCCAGTGATTATCAAAATTACAGTTTTAAGATGTTGGTGCTCAATCACAAAGACACTGGTTGTGCGTTACTTTTGAGCTGCTTTATAAAAATAGTCGAACAGTGTCCTAAAGTACAATTTTGAAAATTGTTGAACAGAGTCTATGCTATTTCCTAAAAGTGCCTTTTTTTTTTTTTTTTTTTTTTTAAATCTTTCTTAGATAAAGAAACAAAGCAACAAAGGTAGGCTGTAGATAGAGTAAGGGAAGTACTGAGCAGGTCTGGAAGATTTCCAAATTTGGAAGATTTCTGGATGAAGACTACTAGTATAGGCAGAGCATGTTATGTGAAGGCCTAGCAGAGTGAGTTGTTTGGATTATGGAATACCACAGAGGCAAGCATTTAAAGCTAGGATTGAAGGCAGTGGAACTTTCCCCCTGTAGTTCTGGGGATCAAACCCAGGACCTTAAGCATGCTAGGCAAGCACTTCACCACTGAGCTAAAGCCCTTGCCCTTACAATGAAAATATAAGGTTGGAAGGAAGCAAATGCAGATATGAAGTGTTGTGATATTCCTTATAAACTTCCTAGATTTGGAAAATTATAGAAAGGGAAAGAGAAACAGAGAAGGAGTATTCAGAGTCAAAGAAGTAGGAAAATCAGAATAATGTATTATGGAAGCCAGGGAGTTTCAAATGTCAAATGTGAAAATGATTAGGCCTCAATAATATCAGACACTTGTTCATTTTTTAAGCTGTATGTGTTTTTAGGTTGTCAAACGAACATAAAAATGGATCCCCAAAAAGTATAAGTAAAATGAAAAATATCCTTACCAGTCAAAAAGTTTCTGATTTGCTTGATCAGATTTCTCAGATCCTCATTGCTCTTGTCTACTTTTTCTTTGGTAGCATTTGTTTTCAACAGAACATCCTGAGCATTCTGTTTTGCCTCATCTGCCCTCAGTTTTGCTTCAGATACCTAAATATAAAGAATAAATTATTTACGAAACAATTTCATCCTTTCTGAAGCAGACCAGAATGTTAGTTTTTAGTATTATAATCATGTCTCTGGGAAACAAATTTGTCCCATTTAACCAAGTATTGTATTCCTAAATAGCCAAAATATTTAGTACACAAATTCATATACAGTATTCTTTCGTGGATAGGGCTAGCATTTAATTTTTTTCCAACTTTTTTTAACTCTTCCAAAACATCTGGTTTATAAAATGTTCCCTAGTTTTTTTCTCAAGTACCAACATAAGTACTTTTACAAATGCCAAATAATTTAGCATAGGATTTTTGTAGTATAGATGGATGTATTCATTAACTTGCTACAGTTTAACAGTTCTCAAAATCTTGCTTATCTAAGATTTGAGCTTCCTACACCCAAAGCATGTGCTATTCTGTTGAGGAGAAAGCAAATTCTTAAACTCTATGAATAAATAATACCTCTTTATCACTTTCCTTGGCCACACAAAAACATGAACTTTCATACTTGACACTGAAATTACCATTTCATTTTAGTTAGCATTTAGAGTTGATCACAACCTTTCAAATCCTCCAGTCTATAACAAAGCAAACCAACAAAAAACAATACTGAGGCCATCCACTGAATTACCATTTTGGAGAGTTGTTCCACTTCAGCCAGAGCACTCAGGACATCTCGGTCAAAGTCCATAGCTTTCTGCCAGGCACTGTGGGCAACAGTGACCAGACCACCACAGCCAGGTCCCCCACACTTCTTCTGTCCTTCATCAGTTCTGCAGTTGGGGCCACCACATTCAGTCTCAGAACAATCAGCCCCTGGAGGCGTCCCACATGTCTGCAAGAAGCCAAAGATCAGGCACAAGAGTTCAGAGAGTGAATCTACTGCAATATAACAGCTGTGCAGGGCCTGGGTGGCCCTAGAGAGCATGTAGTCCTTGGCAAGGGTGTTTAAAAACACAGTGTTCAGGAGAGAGAAACAATGGGCTCAGGAGTCAGCAAATCTCCTTATTTATAATGAAATAAAACTTACATCCCTCAATCCTGCCCAAATGAATTAGAATATCATATGGGCCATACCCAGGATATAAACATTATCTGCTTTATCCATTTGGATTCTGTCATGTTGGAGCCACAGAATGTTGCTTTTTTTTCTTCCTAGCCAGTTGGTTTAAGGAAGAAAAAAAAAAAAAGTATTGTGAAACAACTTGGGCCCATCTCTGTGTTAGTTGCTCTGGTGCATATGGTAACATAAAAAGGCCTTTAGCCTTTTATTAACTTTCACATTTAGGGAGGAAGATAGAAGCACTCCAGATCAGATGCAGTAAGTGTGAAAGAAAGTAAGCAAAGGAGAGACTACTGAGGATTATAGTAGTTATAGATGAGGAAGGGTTTATTGGCCAGTGGAATTTGAGCAAGGGGAGTGGGAGAAATTACAGATGCAAAAAGAAAGGAGAAAGCAGTCTGAACAAAGGTAGCTATAGCTTTTCCAAATTATCCCCTACTACAAATACCCACCTACCCTCCCACACCACCTTTATTGTCTGCCAAAAACTTCCCAAAATCACTGAGTGGTTATGGCATGCAAATGCAAATTGAGAAATAACAAGTATATGCAAATGCAGATTGGGAAATAACAAGTATACCATATGATGAAAAAGGCTGAGCAGGAAGAGAAACTGTGTAGAACTGACCTTTTGTGGAAAATACTAATACTATAAATAAAAAATTTACTGTGATAGAAAAGTAGTTATCAGAATACTCCCAAATGAGGATAGTATTGTTTTTAAGAAGTTTAGTAGATATAGTCAGCTCTCTGGCCTGAAAGTTTGAAGACTATCTTAAATTAATAACTAAAATAACAGTCTTTCACATCTTTGGATTACAATACATAAAACAACTTTAGAAAGTTTAATCTGTGTGCTATAGAAGAATATGAGTCTTAATCAAGAGGAGAAGCCAAAACCTCAGGGATGCTTTGTAAAAACAATCTGACAGCACATTAGGTCTGTTTTGTTTCAACAAACAGGAGCAGGCAGGAGAAAAACAGCATGGTTCTAGCTGAATATCAACAAAGATAAAGAACCAGGAGGTACTAGGAAAACACAAAGGGATAAAAATATGTCTTTTTACAAGAAAAAGACAGTATAGAACCCAAAGAGTTCTCATAGGATAATGAACAAAGACAAAAACACAGTAAGAGAACTGGCAAAACTGGCTAATCTCCAGGAAGCTGAAAGGTGGAAAAGCCTGCCAGAGAAGGCGTGCTTTTGTAGTGGGGTGCCCACCCACCACCGCTCCCAAGATGCTCTCTTAACAGATCAAAGGTCTGTTAGCATTCTAGTTTCTTACTGCAGTTTAGGGATTTATGATGACTAGTTTTTTGAATTAGAATCAAGATTGCTTCCTTATGAATTCTAATTCAAAAAAATCAGTAATCACAAAATCTCTGAACTGCAGTAAGAAACTAGCATGCTAAAAAGACTGAAAGAATGGCGTATCCATCTGTAACAGCTTTATCTACTGTTAGGTGCAGTTTATACATGGTTCTAAGCCTTTGCTTTTCTTTAGTTTTTTCATTTAATAAATGGTGAAATCTCTACATACGCCCTACTTCTAGGTGCTATAAAGCTTCACAAGATATTATCAAACCTTACAGACATCAACAAAATTGGTCACAATATAGTACAGACAGCATGTTTTCACTGATTTCAGAGAAAGTGAGAGGTATGGGGGAAGGAGGGACTATGGCTAAAACAAAGTGATAATGAAGTCAACTCTTTCAACTCAAAAAACACCATCTCTCTTACTGTTCCTCTGTTTCTAGGATCAGAGAATGCAAATATAGTCTTATTCTATAAAAAGTACCCTCCAAATTTTCTCATGTATCCTTCCATAAAAAAATTGAAAGGAAACAGGAGGAAGAAACAGACTCAGTTTGGCTCTCCTTTGGCCTTCTGCCTTTCATTAAACTCACTACTCAATTTCATTTGGCTCCAAAATTACTTTTAAAAGCTTCTAGGAAATTAATCTACTTTCTAAGCCAGTTTCAGGCTTAATCTTCACCAGGTAAAGTTACTGGAACAAAGGATCATCTTAGCTAACACCCATGGAAAAAATTCTTTTGCTCGGAGTCTTTTGGAAAGTCTCTCACAGAATGATTCTGAATTCCCCCAATGAGATACATTTTGCACTTCAAATCAGAATAAGGTTATAAAAGACAGAAATCACATCATAAAAAGGATCATGCTTCAATAAAAAGTCATTCAGTTAATACAACAGTGTGAGAAAGTGGTCATGATTGTTTGGTTGCGCCACAGAGAAATAGCTGGAAGAGGGGGAAGGCTGGGAAAGCGCATACTCTGTTTATCTGACTTGGTCATGGATACCCGACACTGGCTGGGAGAGCTAAGCCTGGGAGTTTTCACTCTTAACAGTGTTTTCTCCTAGCATACCGCAGAAGTGAGGCCAAACCCCAAACCTTACCATTTCAGCAGCAGCTGAAAGGTCTAGACTTTGTAGTTTGCCTGCCAGTTCATCCAGAAGGCGAGCCTGTTCTTCTTGTTTTTCCCTGAACTGGGATTCTCTCTCCAACATCAGGTCTTCTACTTTGTCCCGGGTGAGAGCAGACTGTTCCACAGTGCTATTGGGATCTGTGGTGGAGGCATTCACCCTCTCTTCTGCATCAAGAGAGGTCTGGAAATACTTGGTAATACTATCCAAGGCACCTGGGGCAGGAAATGAAATCGCCCACAATTAATCTCATTGTACCTGATTTCCTAGCTAAGCTACATCCATATTTGATGCCCTAAACTTACCGTAAGGTTTTAGAATTCAGAAAAAAAAAAAAAAATCTTTATGAAGTAGAGCTTTCCTCTCATGACTAGTGAACCTAGTCTGTCCCATTAGCACCTAGTTGAGCTCTGAAGGATGCCAAACATTAAGGTGAGAGATGAGAAATTAATCACATATATATGTTGTTTCTATTCATAGGCAAACATCTAGTTCTTTCTAAATTGTTGGTGCTGGGAATTCTGTAGATTATATGTTCAGATGCTTTTTCCTTTTCTTTTTTTACTATTCAGGTCCACTCAAATGACCAGTATCATGTGCCCAACAGCATAATGTGTTTTAACTTTAGGGACCTAGTTAAACAAGAAAAAAACAGTTGTGCATAAAATAGGATAAATAGTGTGATTACTATTTCTACATTCTTTTGCTTTTGGGGGAGGTACTATGTGGTCTGTAATACCAATAAATGAAGGATTCAGAAAAATGACTTCCTGGACCAAGCAATATTCTCAAATGTGAAAGGATTTGCAGAATTACCAACTTATTGTATTTGCTATTCAGAAAAGCTTCTTTCCAAGAAAGGCCAAAGGATTAAATCATTAACTGGAAAAATTAGGAAGTGGAACCCATGTAACAACTGTTGCCACTCACCCTGCGGAGCTTTTGCTGTGTCTCAGTCTTTCTGTGCCCCAAGTCCCATCTTTGTAAAATAGAGACTTTAGTATCCCCATTTGTGCCCACAAGTTCCATGAGAAAAGTTTAGGAACTATTAGAAAGCAGTTTTTTCTCAGTATTATTTAAAATGTGAGGCAGATGGTGAAATGTATTATCTAGGATTGAGAATTTGCACAAAAATGTGCTCACCCCTAATATCTGAGTTTTTGATAAATTCCAGTTGTTCAGCAAGTTCTTTCACAGTATTGTCGAGGCTCTCGGCTTCTGCCTGTAGGGAATCCAGTTCTTTGGCTGTGCTGTTGCTTTGTGAAGCTGTGTTAGATAATTTTACTTCTACTTGAGCCATCTTTTCTGTAACATCTTTGGTTAGTTTCCTATAAAAAAGAAAAATGAGGTTACCTATTTAAAATAAATCAAAGGAGAATTGTAAAATCTCACTTTTACATTTTCTAATACTGTATCTACTATTTCCCCCTCTCTCCAGGGACTGGGATTGAACCCAGAGTCACTCTACACTGAGCTTCATCCCCGGCCATTTTTAGAAAAATTCTGAGACAGAGTCTAAATTGCCTGGGTTGGTCTTGAATTTGCAGTCCTTCTGCCTCAGCCTCCTGAGCTGCTGAGATTATAGGGATGCCACATTGTGCCCAGCTGTATCTGTTACTCTCTGTGACTTCAAAACCAATTTAGTAATTTGTAACAATTCCATCTCTAAGTACTGATTTTACTCTTACAAGAGATTCTACTATATCTAAGGAGTTTTCTTTCTTAAAAGACTTTGAAGAAAGCCCAGATGAACACCCAGCTGGGTTGTGGTGGGCGGCTGTGGATGGGTTCCAAGTCCCTGCTGTAAAACAACACAGGTCAGTGCGGGTCTCAGCTCCATGTGTAAGCAACTTGAGGCCCACATAACTGCACAGACTTAAAAGTCAACAAATGATTTTAGTGTAGAATTATGCCTTCCAGCCACCTTCCAAAAATGTTCTATGAATCTCAAGGATCTCCTGCAAGATGGAACATGCAGAGAGGAAACTCTATAGCCCACCATGAAGACAACAGGAACCACCAAACCAGCTTTTCATATATGCCTTCTTCAGGCAAGGTTGCATCAAAGGCGTCTCCTTACACCAAACTGCCCTTCCATTTTTCATAAGAAAAAAGGTGATCATCTACTGAGAAAGAAACATGTAGCTTTCACATATTTCTTTGTAATCCAGACCAAACTGCATTTTGTGATACATCTTCATGTTCCAAAGTTGTTGTACATGCAGTATGTGATGTGTGTGTGTGTGTGTGTGTGTGTGTGTGTGTATGAGGGGGCTGGGGGAGAGGCAAAGTAATATTTAAGAAGACTTATTTCTGGGAATTACTGGTTTATCTAATTGAATATAACTGTCTTCTCAGGAATATAATAGTACAAAAAACTGGGAAAATGACTGAGGCATGGCGGCATGCACATATAGGTCAGCTACTCAGGCCAAAGCAGGAAGATCTCAAGTCTGGGAAATCAGTGCCAGTATGGACAACATATTGAGACCCTGTCTCTTAAAAGAAAAACAAGCTGGATAAAAATTATGTTTAAACCTCAAATAATACCACGAATGACCTAACTTAAAAGAATAACACTTAACAGGTTCCTTCTATTTGTAGATTAATTATATTTTAGAAACCCAATGACTTTTTTTCCTGTGGATAATAGTTTATTTTTTCAACTTTTCCCTGTCAATCTGTTGGTTCAAAAAAGACTTTCATTTCTTCTCAGGTCTCAAAAATAATTACAATAAAAAATCAAAACTAATGTGTGTGTGTGTGGGTGTGTGATGCTGGGGACTGAACCCAGGGCCTCATACAAGCTAGATGAATGCTCTACCACTAAACTATACCCCCAACCCTGTAATATTGATTTTTTTTTATGAAAGATAACTTCATATCATAAAATAGTACATTCTTGGATAATGTTAAAAAAATTTATGAAGCTAGTTTTCCTTAGATGCTTACAGTCTACCTCAGAGTAGTGGGGTTAGAAACAGAGCTTTTCTAGAATGTAATCTCCTGGCAGGCTCTCCAAGGACACTGGATTTTTTGGTTCTCAAATAGGGGCATGAAACCCAGGCCAAGAATCTCTCCCTAAATGGGCCTGCACTCAGAAAATGGCCTACCAAAACTTGTGATCGCTGCACATGAGGAGGCTAAGTTTCTTAATGAGGTAAAATGCCTCATTAAATGCATTATTACTCCACATCAGACATTTCTTAACTCCCTGGTCAACTACATGGTCTTGGGCAGAAAATCTAAGGCTTTAAAAAGTCAAGGGATCAGTTAACATTAAATCTAGAAGGATAAGGCACTTGAGCTAATGATGTCAGTAATTAGTTATGTTGCCTTAGATATGCTGATTTAAGTGTCACCATACCAAAAAAAAAGTTACTGAACTTCAGTCATCATGTAAAATCACCTCCTTAATGGACAGGACTTAGCTGTAAAACAATCCTCTTGTTCTTGCCTAGATAGGGAATTGCAGCAAAAACCCATAGCATCTGGGAAACAAACATTAGTATCCCTTTCTGTTTTGTCCTTCAGCTCCTAAGTCTTACTGTACTGTTTCCTGGGGTCCTTTTTGGCAATTACCATTGGCAATTAGAATGTTTGAGGACAGGAAAAAATGAGGCTAGGAGAAAGGGTGGAAAAAATGATGCCTAAGAAGTTTGGCATCTCAGCTCAATTCTCTGCTTTAATTGGCAAAAACAAACACTGTCCAATCAGAGAGGTAAATACCTTGAGGAAGGCTGGAGAAGGATTTTTCATAGTGAAGAAGTTCTTATAATTTGATGAGTGAAGCACTGGCCTAGTGGATCAATGGCTAAGCAGTAAAATAAACTTAAGAACAAGGAGTCTTATTTGTGGTGGTAGAATTTCCCTAATGGTAGCAATGTAATGTAACTAATGACAATTTAAATTTACAATGTAACTTTTTTACTTTCACAATTATCATTTTTACAATGTAGAGTAAAGGCAAATATTACCTTCCCCTTCCTCCACAGGAGAGAAAAGAGGCTCAGGAAGGAAATATTATCCAAGTTCATAGGCCTAGCACATGGCAAAGCCAAGGCTTAGTTATGGATCTTCTGTCTAAAATCCAGTGTTCCTTCCACTCCACCGTCTTCGAGAATTATTTGCAAAGAATAAAACATGCACTTACTCTAAACAGCAGCCTCCAGAGTCTTGGTCAAAAGTGATGAACCCACACTCACTCACCCAAGTGCTCACAGTCAAGACTGCTGGGAAATGATGGCCCAGAGCCTATTTTCACTAGCAGGACCAACAGACCTAACAGAAGCATCACACCAGGAAGGCTCTGCTGTGTAAAAGTTGAAAAAAAACCAGCAAGTTGTTACTTTAGGTCATTAACTACTTACTCTGCTTCCTCAAAGAGATTCCCGATGTTTTTCAGTGGCTCTGCTGCTGGGCTCTGGGCCAGGATGTCTTTTATCTCGTTGATTTTCTTCTCCACTGAGTCCACAGTCTCCCTGTAAGGTCCAATTACACCGCTGATCTTCAAGGCTTTGGCTTTCTCCAGGAACTTGTGGGTCCTGTTGGTCAGCTCGGAGATGATCACGTCCCAGAGAGCAAAGCACTGGTGGCAGGGTGTGCAGTCGGGGAAGACTCCTGAGTACCCTCGTGTACACTTGTCACAGCGTGGGCCCTCGACACCCTCCACACACACACACTGGCCTGTGGACTGGTCACACTGTGGTGTCTCAATGCCCCTGGGGTCACAGTCACAGGCTAGAGAGGAAACAGCAATGGTAGGTGATCTACTGAATCACAAGTTGCAGTTACCAGATTTGGCATTTAGAATCCTCAGTCACTGTTAAAATGGGAAGGTGTCAACTGTCAATGACAGTTTACCAACTGCTCATGTAGAGACTGCAAAGGCTTCCTCTAGCACATATGACCTTAACCCTTGTAGACCCTTCTTCATGGTATAAACAATTTAAAAATTAGCAGCAAACATTTATTGAACACTTCAACTATGTGCCTGGAATTTTAGAAAAAAAATTTTTTTTTTTAGATGTTGATGGACCTTTATTTTGTTCATTTATTTATATGTGGTGCTAAGAATCGAACCCAGTGCCTCACACATGTTAGGCAAGTGCTCTGCCACTGAGCCCCAGCCCCAGCCCCTTTAGAAATGTTTTACATGTCTCATTTCATGTAACCCTCATGGCAACTATATGGGACAGGTGTAATAACAATCACTTCTTCACAGATAGGGAAACTGAGGTATAGAGAAACAGTCTCATGCAGAAAAAGCCAAGTCAGGAATCTGATTCACCATCCTAACTCCAGAGCCTGTGCTCTTGACCTCCGTCCCACCTCTGCCTCCAACTATGACTTCCCTCAGACCATGTGAGCACAGACAATTCAGGTTACATTCTGATGTGAGTCATTTGGCAGATGGTGCATCACTAAGAGCAGTGCCTAATGGAACTGGTCCTATCTGGTCACAAAACAGAGCAGTGACTACTTGGTAAAATGCAGTAAACTTGATCAAAAGAAAACCAAATCTGGAAGAAGTCTCAGGAATCCAAAGTATCTCGTTTAAAGGCTTTCAACTACATATAATCTCATTCGAGAGTATCTGCCACTGTGATAACTATCCTAACGCTATAAGCGGAGACACATAAAATGTCAGAGGTGATCCAAGGGCCTGATATGGTTGGCATCTTATGCAGAGCCAGATGGCAGGAGGTAAAATCATGCCTGGTACAGGGTAAAAATTAGTGTTCCTGGGCAACAACCGTGATTGATTTTGTTTACTACAATCCCAAGGCGACTGGATCCTGTCTTAGAGTTCCAACTCTCAGGTGACCAAATAATTTTTCTATATTCTTATTTTTCTATCAATACTTGACACTTTACAGTATTTGTATAGTGTTTGACTAAATAAAGGCCCATACTACACATATCTCTGGCCTTAAATCCATTCTAGAAAAAGGTGTGAATAAGTAAAATAAATATACTTTTATTTCCCTAAAACCAGACTATGATCTCCAAAGGCAGGGCGTGTCTTCAACCATTTTTCTATTTTCAGTGTTGAGCAGAGTTAACTTGCACTTGGAGTTGAATAGTATTTGCCAAATGAGGCCCTTACCTCATTTACATAACTCCTCAAAAGAAAATAACCCTCCTAAAACTGCTGGCAACTGTGGCAAAGCTCAACAGATTCATATCTTCAAGATACTTTTATAAAGTCTTCTTGGGTAATAGCTGCAATTTGCCTCTGCCAGACTCTCTACTGGAACATCTTCCAGGAACAGTTATATTGACATTCCTGAGAGGGGCCTGCAATACCTCCAATCTTCTCATACAATTTGCCTGACCCTCACCTCACAACATCCTGCCTTGTGTTGCTAGTTTACCTTATATTGTCTTTGCCAACTACACACCAAATTCTTGAGCAACAAATCCAGCACCATGATGAAGAATGAAAGCTGGGAACCAGGTGCAGTGGCACAGGCTGTTATCCCAGCAACTTGGGAGGCTGAGGCAGGAGGATTGCAAGTTTGATGCCAGTGAGACTCTGTCTCAAAATAAAAAGAAAGGACTGGGTATGTAGTTCAGTGGCAAAGCACCCCAGGGCTCAATCCCTAGTACAAAACGAAACAAACAAATAAACAAACAAAAAAACTCTTATGGAATCCTGAGTAATTAGGAAACTGAATCATGGCTTCCACATCTGTAAGAGGAGCTAATGATTTTACTTACCTTATATGATTGCTTTTAGAATAAAAATAACTTAATTCTAAAGTGCTTAGAAGAGCATCTTATTAGAAAGCACTCAAAAAAAGTTAGTTTTTAGTATCACTTTCTGTGACTAATGATCTCTTGCCCAGTGTTCCCTGATTACATTTCCACTGGATTAAAAAAAAAAAAAAGTAGTCATGATCATAGGCTTATTTACCAGTAATTTGAATGTTAGACTACTCCAGTCCTTAACTTTTATGATTACAAAATATACTTTTCTTGGTGCCTTAGGTTTTCAAAATTAAACTTTGGGGTTTCAAAATTAAAACTTGGGTTTTTTTTTTTTTAACATTTTTTTTTTCAAACACCTTAGGCATGGTTCATTCTTTCCTAATTTTGGAAGGTACTCATACTGAATCAGGAAATAGCTTAAGCTAGTTATGGATAATTTTAATTGTGATTCCTATACCCTTTATTCTGTATGTTCCTTGAAAAAAGAGTTCCATGGTCAAGGCCCATATGGGAGATTCTATATCCTCCTCTTGAAGATTAAGAGCATATTTCACACTGATATACAACAAAAAAATTCAGTAAATTAAAGATCCAGAGGAGTTCTGTAGGAAAAATAAACAAACAAACAAAAAACACCTGTTTTTATATTTTTTACCCAGCTGTATCTCAAACTCATTCATTGGATTGATTGTTTTTTAGTGAAATACCTTGTGACATCTCAGAAAAACAATGAGAAAGGCACTACTTTCAATTTCTTAGATGAAGAGAATAGGGGGAACTTAGATAATGCTACACCTGAAAGGCTTATGTTATTTAAATTTTAAGAATTGAGTTTCCATATCATTTTGGTAAATCCAGTTGTCTTTGAGAAAACTTGGTTACCTGTGTGGCTTACACCAAAATCACCTGGAGGGATTATGAAACTTATGGCTTCCTGTTCCCTCACGCCATGCTCTGTCTGATTCAGGAGGTCTGTGTGGGGCCCAACAACTTAATATTCTACAAGGTCCCAGGAGATGCTGCTTTTGAGTGTCACTAGACCTGACTTTAAGTATTGACCTTGTCATTTTTGCAGCTGTTTCTACCTTCTCTTGCATGTTTGAGAGAGAGAGAAAGAGTGTGTGTGTGTGTGTGTGTGTGTGTGTGTGTGTGTGAACACATTCTAAAGGGTGGAGGCACAACCATGACTTTATCAGTTCACAATGAGGATTTATACACAAGTATAAGGGCCTATGTGACAGAGGGATAAGCGATGCCACCCATAATAAACAAACCCACTTCACTTCTGTCCCATAAGCCCCAGAGGTATCCCTATGAATAGCCCCAAGAACCATCTACCAGAGCCCACTTATCCCACTCCTCCCCTAGGCTTCAGGCAACTGAGGCATATGCTACACAGGCTTTAGTTTGCTCAGAAAATTATTTTTTCCCTACAGCTCATGCAAAGGTACATGTTAGTTCAATCTTGCATAGGATTTTACTGGGTTCACAACTTGGGCAAGGGATGCAGGCCTACGTTGAATTTATTTAACACTTTTCTAATAGGAATTTTTTCACCTATTGCATTGCTAAGGGCCTATCTTGCTCTCATTCTGTCACAAGTATCTTTGAGGGAAAAACACTGGGCTGACACTGTAGGCTCAAAAGACTGATAAAACTTCCCTCCTTATCTGGTCATGGGGATGCAATTTGGGTTCCATGGGGCTTCAAATCTCTCCAAAAGACAACCTAGCCAAACAGACCAACATTCCTTTCCTCCAGCCGAGGAGCTGATCATCACTGAAAAAGTCAGTCCTGTACTCTTAAAGAATACAAAACAACCATTTTAGATACATCAGGTTTTAATTTCAAACTGAAGCTGGGAAATGGTTATACTCCTGTGAACATGTGCCTCCTTCCTGGCTTCCTGAATTTCCAAAATGGCTTCTCTTGGAGTCCCATAGGAGATGAGCACCAGATGACCCACATGTGTGACCTTGTCAAAAGACCTTCCGCCCACCCCAGATGTTTTAGTGATACTCACATAGCTGGAGCAGAAAGGTTGGGTCACACCTGACAATTTAAAACTTCACGGATGCTAACATTATGAAGGAAATTCAAAGGTCATCTCTCACACCCACCAGGATCTAAACAGTGATAAACCAACTGTGCAAGCTGTGGCTGATGCGCTCCAGCAGCCTTCTATGAGAAAGGGTGTGCCTGGAGCACAGCGCTGCTTTAGGAAGTGATATTATTTGGCAGAGAACCAAGAACTTTCTCGTGGAAAGAGAGTATATACAGAAAAAGTTATTGCTTGATCTTTAACATGAACAAATCATGAAGATCAAGAATAGCATTTCAAAAATGAGAAAATTATTATTATTTTTTAAATTTTTTTTAGGTGTAGTTGGACACAATGCTTTTATTTTTTATTTATTTATTTTTATGTGGTGCTGAGGATCGAACCCAGGGCCTTGCACGTGCTAGGCAAGCGCTCTACCGCTGAGCTATAGCCCCAGGCCCAAGAATTAACAAGCCCCAAGAATTCCATTTTCATCTACAAATAAATTCTCTGTTCTGTGGTCAGGAGGTATCCTCTGTGTTTACTAAGTTTTCTTATTTAAAACAATCCCTAAGAGGTAGGTACTATTGCACCAATTTAGAAGATATTGAGGCCCAGCGGAAAACATGTGCAAGTCAGTGTCGGAATGGAAACCTGCTTTCCTCATACCCTTCCCTCTGCTCCTCCAGACCTGATTTCACCATTGAGCAAAGTCTACCCTCAGGGACTGTCATTAGAGGCTTTTCACAATTGTGAAACCAAATCTTCCAAGACTCCAGCTAACTCTTTTTCCTATAGGTACTTCCTATGGCTTTGTCACTACATAACGTCCTTATCGTCCTTCAGCTAGGACAGTAATTTCTAAATACCAGCTACCAACAAGGAGCCACTAAGCCTGTGGAAAGAGCAGGATTGGGTGCACAGGCATGGCCTCAGAGCCCTCCTCTGCCCTCACTGAGGAACGTCTTCAGTCAAGCCTCAACCTGAGTCTGAGATTAGTCAACTATGACAGGGAGGTTAGACTTGCCCCCAAAGGTGGCTGCTGCAAGAATAAAATGAAGACTGATATCGCATGTGTGAAAATGCTCAACATTGAGCAGATTCTCTGTAAATGCCCAATAAAGGTAACTTTTTCCTTGAGACCTTTTCTAATGACGTCAATTCCCACTGATCTTGCCCTGACAACTGAAAAGATTTGTTCTACCCTTTTCCTGCTTTCTGTGCTCCATTTCCCCAAATAGCCTGCAAGCACCTCCTATTGAGGCGAGAGACCTGTTCACTCACCAATGCTGGGCTCATTATCCACCTTTCTGTTGGACACTTAAATTTGCCTTGGGACAGAGAAAGTGCTACATCTGAAGTATCAGATGACAGATTATCTGCTGCCACCAGCTTTGCTTTTTAAGTAAAGTGGATCTCTAGGATTTGCAGCAAGACTAAAAGGTTAGCTGATGTTTTACCTGGACACTTCCATTTCACTAAAAGAAACACTTGAATACTTTGTATATCTTATATGTGGTTTTCTATTTTCTGACATCCGTTCCTACCCCTTCCCTTTTTTGGCCTCCGTACTATAACTTCAATTTTGGAATGAAAGTGGGAGGATGACTATGATTTCACCTACAGAAACTGGCTGCCTGACTAGTCCAGGAGTTGTAAACTTTTTACATAAAGATTCATAGAGTGACCATTTGAGGTTTTGCTGGCCATTCTGTCCGTCATGACTATTCAACTCTGGCACTGCAGCACAAGCAGCCACAGAGAAGATACA
This sequence comes from Marmota marmota marmota, assembly GCF_001458135.2. NCBI lineage: Eukaryota > Metazoa > Chordata > Mammalia > Rodentia > Sciuridae > Marmota > Marmota marmota. The sequence continues at coordinate 22,721,853 of NW_026000142.1, read as the reverse complement.
AACACGCAGCCTCCAAGCTTCCGTTCCCAGTGTGGGCAGTGGCCTGCGTGAGGTCCCTGCCTACAGTCTGCCCACTTTTAGTCTAGCTCCCCACTTCCAGGGACCCACATTCTGTTATTAGGATTAGATAAGACGTGTCTTCACTCGCCTATCAACAGAATCTGTAGTTCTCCAAAGACTCAAAGTCCGATTTCCTGAAGCACAATGGAAATAAAGAAAAAAAAAAGGGGTGGGGGGTGATTGTAGAAGAAATTCTAACCTGAGAAAAGAATTCAGGCATTCTGAAGATGACTGTGTGGGCAAAGGAATGCACCATTTTTCTACTGGAGAAATGTGAAATAAGAAACAAACATGATGGGGAAAAACGGCCACTGCCCAGGGCCTCTCACCTGTGCCACAGTTGCCTTCCTTCCTCTGGGTTTAGAGACACTGGCCTTTTCTAAGAGCCAAGGCCCCAAATGGAAACCGTACCCTCCCTTTGCAATCTATGAATCAATAGAACGATTCCTTATGTGACCCTTTAGCTTCTGGGGGGCACAATGCAGAGCTCCAGGCTGAACTTTCCTCTAGCATGTTCTGCAGTGGGTGGATGAGATTCTCTCTCCATCCCAACACAGTGGTGGGCTTGTTCAGACTTGGCACCATCAGCCAAGAGCCCCAACTTGCTGGGACAATAGGAACATTCAACAATTTTTATGTTGGAGGCTCAACTCATTTGTCTTTTACATAACTACATTTTTTTTTCCATAAGGAGAATACTTAGCTATGACCTAAGTCTTTCTATAAGCTTATTGTTTGCAAGATGGCACCAGAAAGTCTAAATTTGTGCCCTCCAACAAACCATTTCAACTGAAAACATATTTGGCAATTAATTACATAATTCAAGAAAAGAGTATGTTCTTTCCCCATGGTCCCATCTAATTTTAGATAACACTTCTTTGTTGATCTTTGGACCCAGTTCCTTGAGTTCTGTTACTCCCATTTCCAATGCATAGCACTGCAAATAAAACCCTGAGCCCAGTCTGCTTCTTACTGGCCCTGTGATCACTGGACCATATTGGGTCTAGCTCCCATTTCCTTCCAGTGTGCACAGGCCCTGTGGTTGGCAATGAATCACCCATTATGAATTCAATTCTCACTCTCTCTAGATGCTTTCTAGGTTTTGAGTCTCCTCTGCAGGATATCAAAGGCATTTGGGACCCAAATATTCTTGCCTGAGAGCCTGCCTTAAGCACTGTGGGACATTTGTCATTCTTGGCTTCTGAACACCAAGCACCTATGGCAACCGCCCCATCATAGTGATAACCCAAATGCTCCCCTTCCCCAAAATTTCCAAATGTCTCACCCTAGCCCAGTCAATGTGGACACAAAGAAGGACATCGTGGACCTTAACACACAAAAAGATACGACAACATCTTATAACCCTGAATTGCTCAAGTTAGCAATGAGGTTAGGTATTTTACACTTAGATTTTAACACTTTGAGAAAAGGGGCTTTCTGGTTCCCATTTAGAAAAAAATCCTGAAGATGAGATTGGAAAAGTGTCATAATTTAATAAGAACGTAAGGACAGAATGGAACTCCTATATCTAGAACCTGCCAATACCTCTAGGGTATTTTCCCTTGAATCTGTGTACTATCTCCAAATGTCTTGCAACCAACTTTTTACTGGTTGGGGTTTTTAGTCAGCTTTATTTGTTGCTATTACCAAAAACCTAATAAGAACAATTAGAAAGGAAAAGTTTATTTGGAGCTCATGATTTCAGAGGTCTTAATCCAGATCTGGTCGATTCTACTGCTCTGAGTCTGGGTTGAGGTAGAACATCACGGTGGAAGTGTGGTAGAGAAAAGCGGCTCAGGAGATGCTCAGGAAGCAGAAAAGAGACTAAGATCAGCTAACCAGGGACAAAGGAGATACCCCAAAGACTCCTCCAGCCACACCCTACCAGCCTATAGTTACACCCAGTTAATCAAGTGGATTAAAGCACTGATTAGGCTAAGGATCTCATAACCCAATCATTTCACCTCTGAACTTTCTTGCATTATCTCACACCAGACCTTCTGGGAGACACCTCATATCTAAACCATAATAGGGATAGGCTGAATGAATGGGAAGACTCAGATTATAATAAAAGGATAATGAAAATGCAAAGAACTGAGGTTGGATTTTTAAAAAACAAATTCTGCATGCTTTATTTTAAAAATTATAAATGTAAAATCATAGAAAGAAGATTAGAAATATTCATGGCAAACCGAGTAAAGGGAGGAAAGTGCTGGGTGGCAGAGATGAGCAGGGGCTTGGTGTTCCCCTAACACAGAAGGAGTGTTTGACCTGAACCCAGGCAGCCTGGCTCCAGGACTCAAGCTCTGGGCTATGGGATTCTCCACCTGCCTGGCTCCCTGTTGCCCCCGAGCTGCTGGGATACCACTGCGCAACAGGAAAGTCCTAAAGCTAGATGATGTTTGTGGTTTCTTCCTTAACTAAAGTCTGATCACCTTAAAAAGGAAATACCCAAGGGAGATGCTGAAAGGCATATACATGTCCAGTTTCAATACATTCTTAAATGAACCACTTTTCCTTGCAGAAAACTTGGTTTGGGTTGTGTATTACGTGTTTGTTTTTCCTGCTTATCAGTTTCCTATGTAATAAGCTGACTTTTCTTCTAGATAAAATGAACAAAGAAGTTGGTGAACTCCAATGCTACGAATCTCATTCTTCACGAAGTTTCTAAAACACAATTTAAATTTTGACCCAAACAAGCTGATGTGGGGGTCCATAAGCCACAATGTCTCTGACAGAATTAGAGGCAAAAGTTTAAAGAAAGGATAAAAGGGTAAGGGGTAAAGTTCTGACTACTCCATGAACAATTCTCTGATTGACTCAGCTCTTGAGTATAAGGCTTTTCATGCCAATAGAGCAAAAGGTCAGAGAGCTTTGGCAGTCAAGGCTGTTTTGCCAATGACACAGGCTGATAGAATCAGGGTCTAAGCAAAGACAGAGCCATTCTGTGGAAAAGAATCAAGCCCTTGGGGCACTATAAGATTGAGGAATTCAACAGACAGTGACCAGGGCCCTGCAGAAACTGGGGTTTAATTTCTAGAGATATCTTTCAGCAACTGGTCCACTGACTGTCAATATCTTCTAAGTGAGAAAATCTGAGCTCATTAGAACCAACATCTGGACTGACAGTGATGAATGAAAGAGTATTTGTTTATTGACACAACAAACATCACCCACTCTGTGAAACAAACCTTAATCAAAGATGTCTTCACAAATCCTTCTAGCTAAGTCTCAGCTTAAGAACAAATCATATGAATTTGCTTTGGTGTTGTCCACTGTTTGAAGTTTTCCTGCAGTTAAGGAACATAGTTCCTAAATTTCTGGCCTTTTAAAAGGAGATATTTTAAGAGTTGCTCACTCAGGATCTGTTATTTCTTGTTCTCATCCAAAAAAGATGAGGTTATCCAAAAGAGAAAAAGATCATTTTTAAAATTTAGAGTCCAACAGGGAACTTACTACATGGTGTGTGCAACAAAGAAAATATGCCAAAGAGCACACAAACTATAGAAAATATCTAGTTATAAATTTTAAAAAGGGAAGAAAAATTAGGAACAGAAGAATAGCAAAGAGTTGAAATGGTTTATTAAAATGTTGCCATAAATGCTTGTAGAGCCTGCTCCTACTATTACCATCAACGTTAACAGCAGAATACTGCACCTCACCTCGGCATTCCACGTCGGGATCTCCCCAGAAGAGCTCCTGACACTCGCTGCAGGTACGGCCTCCAAATCCTGGCATGCACTGGCACTGCCCTGTGAACTGCGTCCAGAACATAGATCATGGTTCAAGTGGCTTCAGGGCAGAAGCTAATTGTCACTCTTCACCCCTAGTTGCCAGGTAGGAATGGACTGAGCTGTCTACCTGAGAAGACCTGCACATGCTGACTGAGAGGCTTGTCCCTCCAGCTTTGGTGCCAGCACTTTTTATCTGCTCTCCTGCAACAGTGTTTAAGCAGGGCCACAGCATGATACAATTGATTTACACCTTTCCTCATTCTTTTTTTTTTTTTTTTCATTTTTTTCTGAAAGGTTTTGCTAAGTTGCTGAGGCTGTCCTCAAACTTGTGATCCTTCTGCCTCAGCCTCCAGTCATCAGCTCCCTTCCTGTTTATCCTCCCAGATCAACATTAATCTTAGGCTATCTGACTCACATGACTTAGCAGCATGTCACTCAGCCTGTGTGAGTAAACAATACCACTCTTTACAATGCTGGGTATGGCTATTCGGTTCCTTTGAAACTAAGAAAAAAAAGTCTGATTTGGGGGCCAGACAAGGAAAGGGGCCCACTCTGGCCCACTCAGGTGAGTCTACATCTGCAGTGGGGCACTAAAATGAAATGCTATGGATGCATCAGATGAGGACGCTGCAGAATTATGTCACCTTAGCCAAGAAGGGGGACAAGTAAGGGCTGATAGCCCGCTCATGCAGTGCCTGCCAACTTCTGTATTGGCCTTTTAATAATTGGGGCAAAGCCATCTAATGGTCTAGTTGTCACCTAGGCTCATCCAATCCTCACTCCTCTGCCACAGCCCCTTACCTCATTACAAGATGGTCCGAAGGAATGTGCAGAATTACAGTCACATGGGTCACACCCAGTCCCACTGGCCAGCTGCCAGGTATTGGGCGCACAGCGGTCACAGTTCTGCCCGATCACATTAGGAAGACACAAGCACTGACCAGTGGCTTTGTCACACTGACAGTCAGACCCATTACAGTGCTCCTGCACAGTGCCCAGGTAATTGCAGACACACTCTGAAAAAGAACAGCATTGATCAGCTTTACCTGTGGTTACACTCACACACACACAGGCATGCAGAAGCTGGATACAGCTCATCAGCTAAGGTTTTCCCTCTCCAGATCTCAGTCTTGACAGGCAAGAAGGAAAGGAGGCGATTAAAAAAAAAAAAATCTAAAATTACTGTTCTTTGGAAGTTGTTATGATATACTACATCATTCTGACATTTCTCAGGCAAATGACATATTTGCACAATACACAATGACAGATTTTTGCCTAGGAGTATTTTCCAGATATACAAATCTAATAAGCTGCTGGTGAAACATTTTAAAATTGAAGATTTAATTGGAAATTTAAAAAGATATATGCCTGCGGGAATAGAGATATCCAAAAACTTCAAATTCTTGGCAAGAAAACGCAATAATGAACATGTCAGAAAGAATAGGTAGAAAGAAGCCCTTTAAGCTAGTAAGGCTTGAAGGAATCTGGTCCTGCTGGTCCCCACATTCCACACAGGTTTCTATAGACCAACAGTGGCCTGGGGGCTTTGAGCAGCAGAGAAGGCTCTAACTGATCTCTTGATAAGAGAGAAAAAAAATGTGAAAGATTTTAGAAATGTTACTCCTTTTCACTAAGCTGGAGGGCTCTGCTCCATCAATGACTCTGGAAAAGGTGTGGCCTACAGTGGTATTTAGAATCTCCAAGTCCCATTTGGTCAGCAAGTTCCTAGGTAGAAGACGACACCCACACACTCTTTGTGTGCCATTTATCATGGTCACACCCAGTTTTCCGTTTTGGTTTTCTCTCCCTGACACTGAGCCATATCTTGAGACTCCACAACTTGCCAGAAAATGCTGTAATGCTAAAAAACAATTCGGTCTCATCCTTGTTTTAGGGATTTAACTCAGGGGCACTCAACCACTGAACCACATCCCCAGCCCTATTGTGTATTTTATTTAGAGATGAGGTCTCACTGAATTGCTCAGCACATTGCTGTTGCTGAGGCTGGCTCTGAACTTGCGATCCTCCTGCCTCAGCCTCTCAAGTCGCTGGGATTACAGGTGTGTGCCACTGCACCCGGCTCAGTCTCATCTTTTTTATTAAAACTGAAAATATAACCTTTCTGAACTAACGATACAAACAACCCCCTGATGATTAAGAGAAAGGTGACAATCATTTCAACCAAGGGCAAAGAGAATGTAAATCTTACTTCTACAGTCCTGCCGGAGGGCATCGCCATAGTACCCAAATCGGCAGAACTGGCAATGGTCCCCTTCCGTGTGGTACAGGCACTTGAGACACCTTCCAGTCTCCTTGTCACAAGCTTCTGGGTCTGTTGTGTCAATGTTGTGGTGACACTGGCAAGGCTGACAGGACCCCCCAACATCAGAGGGATTGCCAAAGTATCCTGAGGCACAGTCTTCACATCTGGAGCCTAGTGAGCAAAAACAAACAAAAACAGAAACAAAAATACAAGACTATCAGCTTGACTAAAAAGCCAGATCACAGTCCGCTGATATTCCTGCCTAGAGAGCCAACCTGGCTGCTTCGTCTTCACTGTGGTATTGACAGAGCCTAAGACCACTACATCGGGCTTCTTAGCTGCAAGGGGAGGGAAGTATTCTGTGGCCTTGGAGGCCACAGCAGGGCAAGACAGTTGTAAGACTCTTAGCACATGGGACTTTAGCTTCTCATTATACAGGGGTCGAGCGGGCCAGGAGCTAGACAGAGATGGACACTGTAAAGGGTAACTCGATATTAAACTCCTACCCCAAGAATTATATAAACTGAAAAATCACTGTACTTTCTGAAGCAACCTGAAAAATGGGATCCTTGATGATGACCAATTTTCCTATGAAATCCTTGAATCCCAGGCTTATGTGAACCACACAAAAGCATAGCTAGTATTGAAGTAGAGGTTTTGATAATGAAATAAGAAGGAGCTTATTCTCAGAACCAGCTAAATTCACTAAGTATGAACAGACAATGTGATTTTAATAATCAGTGAGGAAAATGTTCAGCTCTGACCAACACAGCTATCTGCCAGTTTCCTAGATGATATTCTTTTCATCCTTCTGCCACCATTTGGCCACCTCACTGCTTTGAGACAGTTTGGCTAGGAGTCAGACAAGGGAAGAGAGAAACTGAAACTAATCTTCCTACTGTTTAAGAACACAAAAATGTTTCACAGGGTTTTGTGTGGATTTGAATGAACTTGATATCCTCACCTCATATAGCCACTTGCTCACAGCTTCCCAGGGGAAGAGTTTCCCATGTGCAGTTGATAACATTATTATCTTAGAGACTCAAGAATTAACTCTACCCACATGCCAAGTATGAAAATAGAAGGATCTTTCCAATTCCCTTAACTTTTACTTAAGGATTGTAAAAGTGACCTTAACTAACTCACCCTTCATCTCCTTCTCCTCAACAATGAACTCAAAGACTACTCTTTCCTCCCTCTTTGCCTCCTAAAGTCGGTACATGACTTACCAATGTACCCAGGATCACAAACACAGGCAAGCTGTAGAGTCACAGGATCTTGGTAACAGCTCCTAGCAAACTGGCGTCCACTGCCGGGACCATCTGGGCAAGGACAAGGGCGGCAGTGATCTCCTGACCCAATGATGGGGTCACCATAGTAACCAGCCAAGCACCTGCAGGAGTCACAAGAGAGAGTGAGCCATGATCCAGTTTTAAGAAACCTGTTCCAAGAAAAGTCTTAGAAACTGTGTTCTGCTTGAGGACATCTTCCCCCATTCCCCATGTTTCCACATGGAGAACTTTCCATTGAAGCACTGGTTTTTCAAACTTTTACCACAACTGGGATCCCATGGAGGACCTGTTAAAACATAGCTGGGCTCCTCTCCTCAAGCTTCTGACTCAATAGGTCCCAGGTGGTGCTGATGCTACTGATGTGGGCACCACAGTTGGAGGACTACTATCATTAGGATGATACCGTCATCTCACATGGCCACTTGCTCACAGCTCCTCAGATAAAGGGTTCCCCATGTACCCTTATTTGTCCCATAAGCTACCCGCCTGCCCCAAGTGTTGGGTTCTGCTCCCTCTTTTCCCTAAGGAGTCAGTCTTTGTGGACATGATTTGTGCACCATGCCGGGGAGGAATGGAATGTTAGCAACCACACGTCTGATCCAGCTTTTATCAGTAAGAAAGTGGACAGGGATGCTCTGCAACTGTGTGACTTCGGAGTCCATGTCTCACACGGTGGCAACTTGGTCAGCAATGAGGGAGGCCATTTATTAACTCCCAAATTCAGCAGGTCCAATCCTCTCAACTTATAGACCAGGGGTCGATGGAGCCCGGATGATTTGCCAAGCTTATATACCTTGTTAGATAATGAGCTATTATTTCAATTGCTGACTTTCAACAAGAGATTCTTTTACTGTGTCATGCAAATATCTTCAAGATAAATCCATCCATCCTAGTTATAGGAAACTGAATACTTGAACTCACCCAAAGTTATAAAGCAAGTTAGAAGCAGAGCTGGGCCATGATTTCCAATTCAGTGTGTTTTCTCTGTTTTGTTTTAGGGTGCTGGGGATAGAACCCAGGGCCTCACGTATGCCAGGCAAGTGCTCTACCAAGGACTGAGCCACAACCCCTGCCTATTTTTCAGCTTTTTTGGAGGTAGAGGTAACATATTTTTAAAGTGGGGGGAAAAAGAGAGAATTAATTTCCTGTTCTGAGAAAATTAATCATATATTTGATTAGATGCAGAAATAATACATGAACATACTCCTTAATTATGTGCTAGGTGCTGGGAAATTCATAGTGATGAAGCAATTTTGTACAATGGTATCTGAGGAAATTTCTGGAACTTTTCTAAGTAAAATAAAACATAAGACGTCATGACAAATAGAATGTTCATTTCCTGCCCTGCCCCTTACTTCCTCCCCTCAAGAACAAATCTAGCATATACAGTTTTAAATTTGTGGGATTGAAATTTTGATCATCTGGGAATAAGAAAAAGGAGGATGAAAAATTGGCTTAAACTAGAAGGCAGAAGGGTTGTCCTCCAAACCCAGGGCTAAAAATCTTTTCTCCCACATCACTTCCTATTCTTTTTTAAAAAAAATTAAAAACAAAACAAAACAAAAAAACCATTTACCAATAAAATCCCAAAGATAGTTGCAAATATCAACCAGTCTATTCTCAGCCGATGCTCTTTCAACATTCTCGAGTGTCTCATTTTGAATCAGCACTGTGGGTAAACCACCTTTGTTGCTTACTTCTGTTCCCTACCCTCCTCTCTTCTGGTTAATCTTATTTTTTCATCTATCTCTTTCTCATACTAATTCTCCATCTCCCTCTGGACAATCAACAAAGAAAAATCTAGGGCAGAAAACAAAAGATGACAGCGATATATTAATTTCCTACTTTCATCTCTGTGTAACTCTTCCCTTGTGTTCTTTTTACAGCACAATTTTGTGATGACTTTGATTCAAATTCTTAAATTCCACTTTAGCATCAGGCCAAGAGTCATGTGTTTGCTTCATGAATGGTTTTAAATGCCTTAATTTAACCACATATTCAGTTTTCACTAAACATTTTTCATCTGATAAGCAACTAGCACCAAATGAAGCACCTGCTGAAGTCTTACAAGTGACAATATTTATAGACAGATATTAGAAGAAAATTTATGGACATGGAAAGGTGGAAACTATAATCCCCACCAAGAGCAGTTTCTAACAGTAAGGCTGCATTTCTGAATTAGTCATGAAAGGATATGTCAGTGTGTAATTTTTCACAGACTATTTTTATCTATTGAACTAAATTGTTAATGTCAATGGAGGTACATTTTATGTCTACTCTTCCGAGTGCTTTGCATTCATAATAATTTCTCAATTAACACTTGCTAGAACAGTTCTGCTTGTGCACATTTTATATGTCTCCTGGAAACTGGGATTGCATAAAATGTTTTGAAAAACAAAGCTACTTAAAATGACTAATCCCATTTGGATTTGGTTTCTCCTTTGACCCAAATTAGGCACTAACATTTCACAACTCCCATCTGAGGCCAGAATGTGCCGAGACAGAGACATGATGTCTTCACAGACCTATTGGTGAGCTCTAAAATGACTCCATGAGGGGAGATTCATGGTAGTTTTGTTCTCTGCCACATCCCCAGCAACAGGCCACTGCCTGGCACATACAAGTTATAAACTACATTTGTGCTGCATAAACGAATGAGCTCCTAGGAAATACCAAGGTGGTAAGAAATGAATGAGCCACATGGAGCCCAGCAGAGATGAAGTCTGTGATTTGTCTAAGAAAATATTTGCTCAGCCAAGGACAACATCACTCTTGTCTTACAAGAGGCGGCGTGCACATACCTCTCACAGTTGTGGCCTGTGGTGTAGTCCTGGCAGCCCAAGCACTCCCCGGTCACTGAGTCACAGTCATCGGCATGCCCGTTGCACTGGCAGGGCTGGCAACTTGGAAAGCCCCAGTACCCAGGTAAACACTGGTCACACTGCCGAGCATACACCCCGTGGAAACAGTGGCACTGGCCAGTGATCGCATCGCAGAAGGCATTGACGGATCCTTGAGGGTGGCAGTCACAAGCTGCAGAAGGAGGCCAACGAGGAAATGCCTTGAGAAACTCACTGAATAATACAGAGACATGTCAGAGCACCCTTTTAAAAATTAGCAAACTTGTCTCCAAATCCAAATGTTCGTGGGCTCATGTGATCAGCTTCAGCACTGCCTTCTGGAGGGATGGAACACCTCCCCCACCCCACCCCGACACTGTGTTGTTCATCTGAACACCTAACAGGGCTTCTCATACACCTACGTTTGCATCCGCTGGGGCCAAAGCCAAAGGTTCCGGGCGCACACCTGTCACAGGTTCTTCCAACCACGTTTGGCCGACACTGGCACTGGCCTCCACTGGGGTCACACACAGAACTCAAGGAGCCCTGAGGGTCACATTCGCAAGCTGCAGGGTGGAGACAGGCCAGAATCTATGACATAAGGAGCAGCACCTCACACCCGCCTCTGAGCTGGCCCACCTCCTCTCTGCTGGCCCACCCTGGTCCTGGCTCTTACTACTTTGGCTTATTCAGAATCCCAGTTTCAAACAGGATCATTCCTATGCCAAGTGGGAGAGAAGAAATAGGGCAGAGAGGACAGATCAAACCAGTTTTTCTAGGCAGACAGTCATTCCGGCTTTTTGCCTGGTCTTCAGAGCTCAAATATCACAGGACTTAGACCTTTCTCTGACCTTTCACAGAAAAACAAATTTCTGTTATTTGATGCTCCTCTGACTCCACCCAACTCCTCTCTCTACCTATGGACATGCTATATCCTCAGGGATTTTTCCCTAGTCACCTGCTGTTCATATATTTCTTAAACACTGATTCCATCTTCAGTGGTGCTCAGTTATCTATTAATTTTGGGTTGAGCCTAGGGGCACTTTACCACTGAGCTATATCCCCAGCCCTTTTTTATTTTTTCCAACAGGGTCTTGCTAAATTGGTGAACCGGGTCTCCACTTGTGATCCTCCTGCCGCAGCCTCCAGGCTTGCTGGGATTATAGGTGAACCACGCCTAGAGCTTGATTACCAAAATATTACTTAAAATGAACACAAAACCTCATACAGACAACATCTCCTTCGTTTAAACCCGGAACCACAGGGTCTGCACTCCAGTGCACCTCTGACGCCAAGCACACTCAGAGCAGGAAGCAGCACCTGCCCCAGCTGCCAGGCTACACCTACCCAGGCCCATTTGATGTAACAGGGCGGAAATGCTAAAGATGATGTTTCTGCAGACATCAGTCATTGGTGTCTTCACAACACTTCTGCTGTTCTCCAGACACCGGTATCTCTGAAAGGTTTCCCAGATACTATTGGTGACCCCATCTCCTGAGCCTCCCGTGGTGAAAATGTCCAGCGATTTACAATAAGGCATGAGAACAAGCTGCAAAGGAATGAAAACAGCAAAAAAATCCTGATGGCTGTGTCCACATCGTCAGTTAAAACAAGTAAACAGATAAAACCCCCAAGGCCTCTCTGCTTCCTGAACAGAAGAAAATCTGACTCATTAAGTGAAATCCTTCCTAGTCTTGAAACTTCTGGCCAGGAAAAGCTTATATATACTTTACATAGTATGATTGTTTTTGAAATGCTATTGTTTAAGGCAGTTCCTATTTTGGGAGAAAAGCAGTTTAAGTAGATCTTTTCCATTGGGTAGAATTTTATAAGCAAGGTGAACTTGGAAGGGAGAAAGAATAATCTGCTTTACTTCTCCATGGACGCTCCTCCAGGAAGCATTTGGGCACTTTTTTAAAATTTTGGTACTGGGAATTGAACCCAGGGTGCTTCTGTACAATATACATATTTTTAAACATTCACTTTTTTAAAAAAATAACTTTATTTTTATGTGGTGCTGAGGATCAAATCCAGTGTCTCACACATGCTAGGCAATTGCTCTACCACTGAGCTACAACTGCAGCCCCCTTTTTTATATTTTATTTATATGTATGTGTTTTATATTTTATATTTTGCTAAGTTCTTTAAGGTTTGCTAAGTTGCTGATGCTGGCTTTGAACTTGTGATCCTCCTGCCTCAGCCTCCCGAGCTACTGGGATTATAGGCATGTGCCACTGCACCTGGCATTTGAGCTCTTTTTTGTGTGTTTGATAATGGGGATTGAACTCAGATGAACACTACATCCCAAGCCTTTTTTATTTTCCATTTTGAGACAAGGTCTTGCTAAGTTGCCCAGACTGGCCTTGAACTTGAGATCCTCCTGCCTCCTTCTATTAAGTAGCTGGGATTATGGTGTGCACCATGGCATCTGGCTCAGTTGGGTACTTTTTGCCCAGGCTTTCCTGCATGTGTCAAAGGCGACCTGGCACTTACCGAGTCAATAAGCGTGTAGGGGCTCTCCACGTCAGTATCAGAGGAAGTGTACTGGGGTAGCTCCAGCCTCACCGTGTAGTTCATACCCTTCTCAAAGCACACGGGGCGGGGAAGGACAACATATCTGCCCACAGACAAGAGAAGACAACAAACAGCCCATAAGTATCCAAAAAACAAAAAATAAAAATTAGAATGAAAAATGAAAGCTCTATAGTGACAATTCCAGAGGAAGCAAGTCCATAGTCAATGTCTGGCTCTGAAACAGTAACTACTACTTACAACAGACTAGACAAAAAAAAAAATTTTTTTTTTTTGTTAATTTTAGTTAGTTCTGTGGAGCTGCAAACCTCTGTCACACTGACCTTGAGCCTGGCGATAATGACACCACCTGGTTGTCATCATCAGGAACAGTGTTACCACATCGGCTGCTGGTTGGAATCTTCCCAGGTCGCTGCACTGTGATGACAGCTTTTTCCCAGTGATCGGGAAGCTAGAATATGAAACAAACAAAGAGAGGACCATCTGCATTAGCCCAGGGCTGCCTGTCTGTTCTCTCCAAATCGATCATTTGCCAAGTTTAAATGAAAAACACAGATCCTCCCTCTTTCCCATTTCCTCTGCTATTGCCCCAGTTCCAGCCCCAATCCCTTTTCTCTAAATGCTGAAACACCTCTTGAAGGCCCTCCCTGCCTCTTCCCAGTGTCCCTTATGGCCTACTTTCAAGCCCAAATGATGAGGATCCCCTGCTCAGAACCCTTCAAGCTTCCTGTGACTATGTAGCCCACCTTCCTCACCGATCCTGGCATCTTCCTAACAGCATCTCCAGCCATATCTTCCATCTAACCCAGAGGAACAATTCCCAGAAATCTTGCTTCTTTACTCATGATATTCCTTTCTTCCTTTGTATTAGTTTATAAAAATTCCACCCAAACATTAAGGCTGAGATCCAGCTTTTTTTTGCGGGGGTGGGTGGTACTAGGGATTAAACTCAGGGGGCACTCGACAATGGAGCCACATCCCCAGCCCTATTTTGTATTTCATTTAGAGACAGGGTCTCACTGAGTTGCTTAGGGCCTCACTTTTGCTGAGGGTGGCTTTGAACTCACGATCCTCCTGCCTCAGCCTCCCGAGCTGCTGGGATTACAGGCATGCTCCACTGCACCCAGCTAGATCCAATTCTTTATGACACATTTTGGCAGCCTCTGGCTCAGCCCAGTTGGTGTCACTCCCTCCATCTTTTAGCCCCATTCTCACCTCTGTTGTCACACTGTCACCTCCAGCCCTTTACTACAGTGAGCGAAATGTGTCTACCTTTGGGCAGCCAGGCCTATGGGGTCTCCTCAATTCAGCCAGGTTAAGCACCTTACTAAATGAAACTGGATTCAAGAAAAATAGACATTTTAGGGTATTCACTGTCATTCACTGGTAGGGTGCTTGCCCACCATGTGTGAGGCCCTGGGTTTGATCCCCATCACCATTAAAAGAAAAAAAAAAAAAACTTTAAAAGAAAAATATACATTTTAACTTTTATGAAGGAGGTTAGCAAAAAATCAGAGGCTGATCTGTACCAAAACAAACCGCAGATTTCACAGAAACTTGAAGTCCCCATTAAAAGTTCTGTTTTCCACCAACACCCCCACTCCGCCTGCCTCCCCGCCCACACTCCAATGGGGTGGTTCCTCACCTGTGGCTCATAGCGAATTAGGATGTCATACTCCATGGAATATGGTATGTTGTCAATGAAGAACTCCAAATAAGCCCCCTCGGGCACTCGGACAAAGCCAGCTCCAGTCCAGGATGGAATCCGGTCTGGGATATGCTGCCGTTCCACCACACTGACTCCCTGGGAAACAAGGGGAACAGTGCTATGCTTCATATGCAGTGGAATTCAATTTCACTTCACAGCCAAAGAAATCCAAAGCCACCCAAAGATTCAAAACCATGACTCTCATATCTGTTCTTCAGACACAAATTTCCCAGTAGGTTGTATAGAGTTTTTGATATATAAGCAGGTAATTGGTTTCTTTTTAGTTTTGTGGTTGGAAGTCTTGGGACATTGGGGATGGAACTCAAAATGACAAGCAAGTCTAGGAGGGATGGAGTCATCTTCAGAGTCTCCACAAGGCTAGTCAGTCCAATGTCTAATGGAGTTATTTCTGTCTCATTGGCATTAGGTTCAGGCTCTAAGTACAAGGAAATAAACTCGATATGCTGATGAGCACTTGCTAATTATTAAGTCATTTTTGATGTCCTGTTCACAAGGTTATTAGATAATACCTGTGGTTCGTCATCTCCAAAGGTGGCCACCATCAATTCTTTTATTCCCCTATCTGTAAGGAGCTTTAACCATCAAGAGACACAAACTACATTATCCTCTATGAGACTTAGTTGGCTGTGTGACCAATAGGATGTCAGGAAATGATATTCTGGGACTTCTGAGTCCAGGCTTCAAGAGATCTGGCAGCTTCTGCTTCCTCCTTCCTAGAAGCCAGAGGCCAGGTGAAGAAGTCTCGCTGCCCTCACCCTACCAAGCTAGCAGGAAGCTCAAGAGACCTGCTTGGAGAGGTCATGTGGATAAAAATGCCCAGCCAGACTCCAACTGCTTCAGCCATTTCAGCTGAAGTCTAGACATACATTTTAAGTATATATGATGTCAGATATAATTTTGGAGCACACAAAGAGAGAAGAATGGAGGAAGACTTTTTCTTACAAAGACAAATTTCTTAAACACACCAGCCAAAAGCCTTATTAGTGAATGCTCCAAAGTCTTATTTGTGAATGACAGACTGACTCAGCTTTAAATTTAGACTGTTTTCAATAAGGCATGTCCACACCCATATTTTGTGCTGACAAAAGCTACAAAAATGCTTCTTCAATGGCCTCTATGAAGAGCACGTTTACACCATAACCCCCCTTATAATGCTGCTTTGCCAACCTGCCATGCACCCCTCTACTTACAGGCCCCAAACTGGCTTCCTCTGCTTCATAGAGGTAGTGATCCAAGGTGGTAAAGTAGTACCCAGATTCCACCCCGTCACACTGCCTTCCGATCATGTGAGTTCGACAGGAGCACTGGCCGGACTCCGCAGAGCAACTGCAGGGAGGAAGAGCAGGTCAGCTGTGTTGGCCATACACATGAATTGGTTCACTGGAAGCTGTTCTGTATTTGCCATTAAACATTACAGCGGGTAAGAGGTTTATGTAGAATTTTATTTCCTTCACAAAACAAAAATATGTGAGGGAAAAAATAATGCCTGTGAATGAGTCCCAAACTCTAAAGCATGACAATGAAACCTCTTTTCAGTTTTACCTCTCTTTCTTTCTTCACTTATGCTCCACCCATGTAGAGATTTTCTATAGACATCACACACTTTCTTGCTTTGGTATCTTTTCTGTTTTGCTTATATCCAACTGTGAGCTCTTTCCTGAGCCTCAGACCCAAATATCCAACTCCCTGAAGGACACCTCCAACTTGAATATCCCAGAGGCACCCCACATGAAAGGGTCCAAAATGGCAACACTCAATCCCTCCCGTGTTTTCTACTGGGGTGAAGGCACTCTTGCTCCCCCCTATCCCCACTGAGTCAACTAAGTTGGAAATTTAGAAGGTATTCTACAGATTACTTCTTCATATACAAATAAGAACAAAATTCTGTGACCTTACCTCTTTGCATCTTATGTCTGTCTTCTTCTTTTCTACTGATCATGCTATACTTTGCTTCTCTTTCCCAAACAACAAAGGCAATAAGTCGAACTGGAATCCTCATTGCCAGGTTTGGAACTTATCAACCAAGTCACATCACAGTGGCTTGGGAAGGTGCACTCTGCACCTCTCCAGCCTCATCTCTCCCACCATACTCAACTACTTGCAGTTTCTCGAATGCACTACGTGATTCAAGTCTCCTTCCCTTTGCTTATGCTGTTCCTCCAGCCTGAAGGTTCCTTTCCCCTTAATCCCTAGCAAAGATCCACGTGTCTTTTAAAAATTCAACTACAAACCACCTTTGCAGTGGTATTTCCTGATCACCAGCCCCCATTCCATAAAATGAATTTCCTCCATAAAACGAACTTCCTCTCATGTCATCACCTCCTTAAGGGAGGAACAATGTCTCTTTTACTCCTGTATCTTCAACATCTACAACAAAGCTCGTCAGAGTAGTAATTCACTAAACTGAAGCACTGGGTCTTCAAATCTCCAGTTTCCAGAGCCTCATTCAACTCCTATCCCTTTCTCCATGTTCTATTTCATTCCCTCCACCATTCTCAAGTGGTGATTTCTGAGGTTTTAATTGTTCCTTAACTATATTGTTCTTAAGACATGTTGCTTTCTTCCTTATAGCATATTACTGACAGATTTCTCTAATCCCTTATTTCTCTGACTCCTTGAGGATCTGAACAGGGCCTTACCTTAGTTTCCCCATCACAACTGGAGCCTAAAACCCAAATTACATGCATCCATATTTACTCCATTAAAATTTAATCTGTGCTAAGTGCAATATTGCATGCCTGTAATCCCAGCTACTTGGGAGGAAGAGTTAGGAGGATCACAAGTTCAAAGCCAGGCTCAGCAATTTAGGGAGGCTCTAGGTAACTTAGTGAGACCTTGTCTCAAAATAAAATATAAAAAGTGCTGGGGATGTGGCTTGGTGGTTAAGTACCCCTCCGTTCAATCCCCAGGACAAAAAAAAAAAAAGTTAAGCTGTGGTTTGAAATTGTTACTAAAGTAACCCATTCTCAGAGATCCTTTTTTTTTTTTTTTTTTTGTCATCCCAAAGTTCACCCGAAATCAATTATCACAGGAATCTGTAACATTCAGAGGCTTGTTTAAAATGTCCCAAATGGCTGTCACAATTCAGAAGAAGACCTCTTCCTACATGTCATGTCACTATCCCACAGAAACAGGAATCCTTAACACCCTATGGCCAGTTCCCAGGGGAGGAAAGCCTGTTCCCATTAGGAACCAGCGCTCTTGGCACAGGCTGCCACCAACAGCCATTTTTCAGAAATTCAGCCATCAGACATTACATCATATGGACAAAAGAAATCCTCTTTTCCTCCCCCGCAGATGTTTACCAAGGAAACAAATGACCAAAACACGAACCACTAAAGAAGAAAACAACTAGATCCTTCAGGAGCAATCACAAGAGACAGGAAATGGAGGCAAGGATGAAGAGGCCCGGCAAACTCCCAGGCTGCCTTCCATGAGGCACAGCTCCCAGTGAGGCAACTCCAGGAGACTCAAATTTGCCTCAAACTGCCCTGCCATTGCACATCTTGGTGACTTTGTGACAGATGTGAATCACCATCTCTGATGAGCAGGGCTCTAGGTCACAATGACTGCTTCAGTGAGCTCCTTCTTGTGGCTCTACCTGCCCCTACAGCTCCTGGAACCCCGACTCTGCTGTGCTTGTTTCTGTATTTCCAGCCACAGGTGAGACATTGCCATGGTTTGCCCAACTGCCCTCTGCACTAATTCATCTTGTCCCAAACTGTCCTTCGCTTTTCACACCAACTTCTTAATCTCACCTCTACTACTTCTGTCAGCAGAGTTTAAATTTTTCTGTTGGTGCAGGTCAGATATAACCTTCTCTTTTCTTTATCCCAATATTCAAACCTTATTTCAAATCATCTCTCAACCTAGCAGCCTCTTCCTGTTGTCACTGTGACTGTCTTAGCCTGTTTACTGTAGCAGTTTCTTAAACTGACTTCTCAACTCTTCTCCATCTTCTGCTTGGTTTGTCCAGTCAACCACCACCCAACCTGCCTTCCGGTGGCACTGTTTTCATCTTTTCACAAAACCCACAGTTGTTTCCCTGGATCTTATTATCTCAAGTTGTGAAGCCTCTGCCTGCCTTTCTGCAGCTTCCACACCCCAGTCACTGAAAACAACTGCTTCTCTTTCCAGGACCCGTGCTTAGCTTTCAGAGGAGCCATACTCTTCAACAAATATTTACTGAGCAAATATTGGCCTTCGAAGCTGTGCTTCCTGGCACCAATACCCTCACATTGTCAACTTTCTGAACCAATCCTTAAACTTCCTTGGTAAGTCCATTCTCCCTCATTCAATGATATGCAGAAAGAGAAATGAGGCAGATAGGGATGCACGTCCTAAGGAATTTATAGTCTAACTGGGGAGATAAACAATAAAGTAATTAACCAATGTAGTAAGAACTCTGCAGAACCACCAGCAAAGTACTCTGGGTATGGAGGAAGATACAGTTCATCCAACTGAGGAGACTGAAGAGGCTTCAGGAAAGCTGTGGCACCGAAACTTGAAAAGGATTTTTGATAATAGTGGGGTGTGGGTGCAGACTATAATCCCAGTGAGTCCAGAGGCTGAGGCAAAAGGAGTGCAAGTTCAAAGCCAGCCTCAGGAACTTACAGGCCCTGTCTCAAAATAAATAATCCAAAAATGGGCTAGGGATGTGGCTTAGTGGTAAAGCACCACTGGGTTCAATCCCTGGTACCAAAAAAAAGGATTTTTGACAGGTTGACATGGGGGGAGAGGTAGGTATGACAAGAACAAAGAGCATGATGGAGGAAGTGCGCAGAGATGGCCAAGATCAGACCAGATCGTCACTGTGCCACCCCCATTCCTGTCTGTGTCTTTACCTCCTTTTCCTCTCAGCTAGAAGGCCCTCCCCACCCACCTAATCTTCATCAGTTTTCACGACTGGTGCTCAAATCTGATCTTATCCACAGTGAGACACTTTCTGGTGTTCAAGTAATAACAAAAATCACATGTGATAGAAATGGTATGCTTTTTAATATTACATGTTCCACCAGTCTCCTTGTAAAATAAAAACAGGTTCAAGTCATTGAATCAGTAAGATAGAATAATGACAAAATAAATAATACTCTTCGGTAGGCACTGTCAGCCTCCAAAGATGTCTATATCCTCTTCTCTGGAATCTGTGGATATGGCAAAAGGGACTTTACAGATGTCTTTTAGGTTAAGAACTTTGAAATGAGGAGATTATCATGGATTATCTGTGTGGGCTCCATCTCAGCACATGAGTTCTGAAAGGTGGGAGAGGCAGGCAGAGAAGTAAGCCAGGATCTGACCCACCATGGCTGGCTTTAAGATAGAGGCAAGGGCCCTGAGCAGCTTCTAGAGGCTGGGAATGGCCCTTAGATGACAGCCAGCAAGAAAATGGAAACCTCATTCTATGACTGCAAGAAACTGGACTCTGCCAACAACCACCGTAAGCAGGAAACAAATTCTCCCTTACTGTAGTAAGGCCCTTAGAATGCCATATGGCCCCATGGACATCTTGCTTTTAGTCTGCTGAGACTGACCTGAAGTGTAAAATAACAAATTTATATGTTTTTAGCCACTAAAGTGTGGTAATTTATTATAGAAGCAATAGTAAAACTAATATAGGCCCTATGTTTTTCCAATAGGTGAAGACAGATTTTTTTTAAAACAACAGAGACTTCTCATAAAAATTAGCAGCATTTAAAAATTTTTTGGAAGAGTTTTTAATTTTAATTTAAACAGTCATGTGCAAGGAAAATACAATTTTAACTTTTCCCTATTACTAAAGAATTAAAATTATAGTACAGAAAGCATCATTCATAATAGCCACCTAATAGCTCAATACTGTCATCTCCTCCATACGTCTGATTTCAATTAAGAGTTGGTTCCACCCTGGTTATCAACAAAACCACCCATTCTTTCCGGGGCAGCATCACCCTATCATCTCAACTATACTTTCTAATTGGTAGGAGCTGTTTCTAGTATCCCTTATGTCCACATCAGGGTAATTGGTAAAGGATTAGATAAACCATAATCATTCAATACACTGATGAAAATGTCTATTTTATTCTATTTATTCTGCTCTGGTTTCAAAGTCGATAACTTTGAGCCACCCATTTATTGAGTACTGTGCTGAGTGCCATGGGAGATGTAAAAACTACACTGTCTGGAGACCTTTTAAACAAAGTTGTAACACAAAACAGAATAAAAGTGGTAAAGAGATGCAAAAATAAGGTGCTGCTGAAACACTGAGAGAGGGCTAGAGCATCAGTATAAGAAGCAGAAATCTTCCCCAAAGTGGTGGGGGCTCAAGCCAGATATGGAGGGCCTAAGTTTAATTAAGGAAACAATTTTGAAGAATGCTGTAAAGATGTTTATCTTTTTCAATGTTTCTGAACATACTGTTTACCTAGCAACCACTGCCACTAATTCTTATTTAGTAAAGCAGGCAATCTGCCAGGCAAAATTTCTTTAACCTGGCTTGAATTATATTACTTAAATTAGATCTTCTTTAAATATTAAAAATTTCAGATTAGCAGTGGACTGAATAGACACGATCACTAAGCTTTTACTGTACCATCAAAAATCCATTTGGCTCGCAATACATTTTTAAATGTGGAAAATTTCAAATGACTTCATTCTGTCCCTGGCTTAAGTAACTAAGGATTGTTGAGGATCACATTTAGAGATTGCCTAAGGAGTGCGTGATTACTCACTCCATCTTAAAAACTGTTTTGTTTTTCAGATTCCTTTACTCAACTGGCATTTAGTTAATACCTACTATGTGTCTGAGGCAAGTGAAGGAATTCTGTCAGCTAAAAGGTATTTATGAGTGCTTACTCCAAATCAAACACCCAGCAGATATTTTCTGAGTGCCACTGACACACCACAGTCTCCTAGTAGGAGCAGTGCTTTAGGAGACGGGACCTCGGGGACACGTAGAGAAATTCCTCTTAGGGGAAAACACTGGGGAAGACAAACACCTCTAGAGACCAATAGAGTAGCAGGACTAGAAGACATCTTTAAAGGATGGGTCTTTAAAGGCTGACAAGTCTTGTCAATCAGATGACTACCTGCTTTAAAATCTTTGACTAAAATTTTTTTGTTTCCAAACTTTCGATGAACACATTCTGGATTTTATTAAGTTTTGCAGGAGACATTGAAGGGCAGCCAGGGGCAGTGTGTGGGTGGAGACATGCAGGAAATGTGTGTGGAACAGAGAAAAAGAGGAAGGGAGTGTAAAAAACAAAGCACTTAGGATAAAGGAACATAGGACATTCCTGAGTTTAGGACATAATTTGGAGAAATACGTAGGTTACTTCCATTAGCTCAAGGAGAGCTGTGGGAGTGAGGACAGCTCTCTATGGAGGAATCAGTTGCTAAAGGAATCAATAAGCCTTCGGGAGCCACAAAGGAGTCAGAGAAGGGATTCCACAAGCAGACAGCAGTTAATCTTTTTTCCTGCTTTTGACTTATTCCCTGGATGTTTTCTAAGAACAGAAACTCTCGCTGGAGTTGCAGAGACTACAGGCCATACTGAGTCTACAGCACAATGTGCAATGGAACAAACCCAAATAAAGAGGCCAAACAGAACATGTTCTTGAGACCCCAAACATCTCATTCCTTCCCAGTGGACTACCATGGTGTTGGGAAATGACCTTGTAAGAGAACTGAGTTTTGAGTCCAAGAAGCTTGCTCAATGAATTCAGCATGTTCTCCAAGGGGAGATTCAAGATGACAAGGGAACATCTGTTGAGTCTCTCAGCCATCACTTACACTGACTTTACCAGATGTTCTGACTCTGATCCAGTGAGAGACCAAAATTCTCTGGGGCTCAAAGGCGATTTATTAAACTCCCACAAATTGAGCACCTTGCCAAATGTGTATTATAATTTTTGGTAGAGCTTCATGTTCCTTCTATTCAAGAAATACTGGCATATTTTTGTAACTAAAGAATTACTATACACAGTTTTTATTTTTGGATTTGGAAGCTACCAAAAAATAAAAAAAGAAAGAAACAAACAAAATAAAAAGATTCTCCACGTAAGTAAAAAAAAGAATCTGTTTTCCATCTGTTAGATTGGCAAAAAAATAAAATGTTTAACGATATCAGCTGTTTCTGGGGATGGGGAAAAGTTATTTTCATAATCCTCTGGCTGGAAAGTCAACTGGTATAATCTGCCTGGAACAACCTGACATTCTCTATTAAAATAAAAAACGTGCATGTACTTTGACTTGGCACTTTCATCGCTGGTAACCTGGTCTACAGAAATATCTCTAAACGTTCATCAAGATAGCAAGTATATTCACTGTAACATTTTTAAAAAGGAAAAAAGATGAAAATAAGCCAAGACATTTTTACATGTTAAAGTGCCAAAGAGCTATTGAAAAGAAAGAGGTAGATAAATACAAGCTGATATGGAAAAGGTTCTACAGATGAAAAAGACCAAGTTTCAGAATATAATACACACGTTTCTTTTTTAAAACCCTGAATAAAAGTAGAAAACAAGGAGTTCATGATTTTCTTTGAATTCATCTGTCCAAAAAAAAAAAATTACTAAAACTTAACATGTCATTTTAAAAGAAATGAGAAGGAATATCAATCTTTTCCATGTTTTATTGGTGCACTATAGAATATCAATTTTAATAGTTTAACATATTAAACTATTAATTTCTAGGGAGATATAAGAAGCTGCTCATAGTGGCACTTCTAGGCAGTGCTTAGAAGAGAATTGAAAGTGAGAACAAGAAAAGAAACACTTTTCACTTTATACCTTTCTGAACTTATTTTTTTTTTTTTTAACCATGGGCATACATGGCTTCCATTGACGAAAAATACTGAAAAGGAAAACACCACCATAAAAACTCAAGTAATGCAAGTATACTAGAAGGTTTCAAAGCTAGATCCTGGAATAAAATATTGAAAATACAGAGACTGCGGGTACCAATAATTACCAGGTATTAAAACCAAAGATGGACATACTCTGTATAGCTTAAGAGTCAATAGACACTCAGGCTGCTCCTAGATGTGCTGACCTGCCTCAGTGGCTGTGGTAAAGAGCATAAAGTGGAGCTCCACTCACCTGTTGTTGAATGCTCCCCCGAAGTCACAGTCACAAGGTCGACAGCCATCCAGATCGTTGCTCAAGCCCCAGTGCTGTGGCTGCAGAACAGAAAAGATGAAAAGAGTAAAGGTGGGTTCCTGGAGCTGCACAACACACCACAAGGAACAAGTCACAGGGTGGTTTTGATTTTTCCACCAAAGACAGCTGACAGAAGAGACATTCTGAAATAATGAACCCAAGTTTGCAGGTCACAGGAGGCAGAGGATTATAGGTAATCACATGACAGGGTCACATCAGACTCCTTTTCTTTGTGCAATTAATGAGTAAGCAGTACAGATACCAATTTTCTTCATTTGAATTATGCTGGCAGTAAGTCACAGCAAATATTTGGCAGGACTTTAATTTTCCCTCAGTTCAGTTTGTCATAAATCCCACCAGGAAAGCCTTTCAAGGATTCACCTGTGTGGAAAGACCACATAGATTCTTCTCACAACTGGAGGGTGAGGAGACCATTAAGTCTTTGGGGCATTTGAAATGGGAAAAAAAAAAAAAAAAGAAGAAAGAAAGAAATGGGACAGTATCTATCAGGGAAGATGATTTCTAAACCTCAAAAATGAGCAGATTAAAAAGAGGCTACCCAAGCTGGGCATGGTGACATATAACTATAATCCTAGTGGTTTAGGAGGCTGAAGCAGGAGGATTGAAGCCAGCCTCAGCAACTTAGCAAGGATGTAAGCAACCAATGAGACCCTGTCTCAATAAAAAAATAAAAAGGGTTGGGGATATGGCTCAGTGGTTAAGCACCCCTGAGTTCAATCCCAGGTACCCAAAACAAACAAAAACTTACCAATTTAAATCAGACTTCCAGAAATCTATTTATAATCTATCAGGATTATATACAAATACATTTTTTTAATGGTGATAAATGTAAGAATACCATAGAAAATGCAGAATAATGTTTTTAAACTGTTCTCAGGATTACTCCACCCAAGGCTAGGGATGTAGCTCAATGGTAGAGGGCTTCTGTCTGGCACATGCAAAGCCCCGGGTTTGCATGTGCTAGAAAAAAGCCCTCTACCATTGAGACTTACATTTATAACCAAATGGATCTCAAGCATCAAGCAAAAACAACAAAAACCCATTCAATCGTTTTGGTGAACTTTTTTTGTGTATTTCCTTCCATATTTTGTTTTTCTTGTTGGATATTTTTTCCTACATAATCAAGACATTATTCATGCCCTGTGTTTTTCTGTTAAACAGCAGAAGTGTTTCCTCATGATATTGTCATTTTCAACAGCAATCAATTTAGCACTGTATGGAAATCTCCAAATTTACTTAACTATTTTCCCACTCTTGTTCCCAAGTCTTCTGCCATGATTAATAAAGAGGCAGTGAGTCCTGTGAATAATCTTTGTCCAATTTGGTGATTATTTCATTAGGACAGATTCCCAGAAGTGGGATTAGTGGGTCAAGGGGTATGCACATTTCCACAGGCTACTGAGACGTAGCTCCAAAATGCTTTCCAGAGTATGAACCAGTCTGCATTTCTATCAGCAACAAACAAGTGTGAGCCCTCATTATGTCTTCACTAATAGCAAGTATTCTCATTTTTAAAAACTTACTAGTTTGCCTGTAAAAGTGGTATTTCACTGTGGCTTTATTTTATAATTTTAACTGTGAACATCTTGTCAAATTATTCACTAGGAATTCCTATATCGTGAACGTTCTACTTGTGTCTGTTAACATTAACACATAAGGGGTGCTGGTAGACTCCATCATGGTAAAAAGCGTACTCTATTAAAACATGTCATGTTCACTAACTGTTCATCCCATGTGATTAGGATTTACCTACCAGACACTGGTCACAATGCTGTCCTGTCACCAGACGCTTACAGTAGCAGTAACCAGTCTCAGAATCACAAGGATTTCCGCCAGGAATCGTTCCCAGAGGGTTGCAAGCACAAGCTTTATTAAAGACAAAGTGAGACAAAAAAACACACAAAGTGAGTCCAAAGTCACTGTTTGGTTTTAGAATTACAAAGTAAAATGGGAATTGGGTACATGGGAGAACTCCCAAACTTCTTACTAAACAGACTTACATTTACAACCAAATGGATCTTCAGCACTTAAGTCATAGAAGCCTTCTTTGCAAATATCACAATGTTCTCCTTCCACGTGCAATTTACACCGACACTGACCAGCAATGAGACCAGTAGAAAAATCAGTGTAACTGTCACAGATTCCCCCATTCTGAGAACCTGCTGGGTCACAGGTACATTCTAAGAAGAAGAAAAAGGAGCAGGTTAAATGGACCAGAAAAGACAATGTATTATTATGTAAATACACTGTTACCTTCCACCTTCAAAATCTCACAAAAATTAAACCAAAGAAGGTTCAACTATCAAGTAAATTCCACTCCCAACAGCCCAGGAAGCAACTAAACTAACCATACTTGGCCTGCTGCTCATACTGAGCTCAGAGAGGGATGTTACTACAGACAATTCCATGTGAAAGGTAACCTAAAGTAGGTCCCAATGTGACATATCCCCACATACTTTCGCAGAGATTAGGATCTCGGATATCCCTCTCCGGGTGCTGGTAGTAAAACGGTTTGCACTGCTCACAGTTTCGTCCCATGGTGTTGTGCTGACAATCATCACACACTCCCCCGCTGACATTCCCAGTGGCCAGGAAGACGGCCATGTCAAAGTGGCATGAGCTGGAATGTTCGTTGCAGTTACACTCTGTATAACAAGACCAATGTAAAGAAAAGACGTTAAGCCACTTATCAACAGAGTCTGCAGGAATAAGGCTCATGTAAACTGAGTTCAGAAAGAAGAGCAATCAATAAGAAGGCATAATCTCACTAATGATACTGGTTCAAACCCTAAATCAGGTTGGAAACTAAAAATGTGAACTCTCTGAAGCAAACATATTTATCTGTGAAAGAAAATGGGCTATTAAAAAGGAAAAACCCTCGAGGGAAATTCTCTTGGAAACGTATGATCAGAAGGACAGCTGCCAGTCCACTGAGGGTATCCACAGGTCCCATTCAGTGGGACTGGGTGAAAGTACTCCAAAGGACATAAGGTGGTACATTCCTAGGAAAGCCTGTTTGGACTCCCTGTTTGGAACAACATGGTATGAAGTATCATTTTCCCTTTTCCCTATTCCTACCAGCACATCAGGCCTCTTTGGTAAAAGAGGTAAAGCTCTTTGGTAAAAACTGAGATTTTGTTGCGTTGTATTTTGTTTTGCTTTTGGTATTGGGGGATAGAACTCAGAGGTACTTTACTACTGAATTATATCCCCAGCCCTTTTTTGTTTTGGGACAGGATCTAAACTGTTGAGGGCCTCACTAAGTTGCTGAGGCTAGCCTCAAAGTTGCAATCCCCCTGCCTCAGCCTCCTGAGTCACTGGGATTAAGGCATATACCACCGCACCCGACAAAATTGAGGTATGTTTAACAGCCATCTAGCCAACCTTCTCAGATGTATTTCCTTCCTCTAGCCTCTTTGGCAGTCATCCAACCTGGCTCCAGTCATCTCACTCATGCTCAACACAAGGGCATACCAACTGCTCTTGTCTGGCTCTCCTGGGGCTCTACACTCTCAGCTTCCCCACTTGCCTCTGCCATAGGACGTCCCACAGAGGGACGTCCGTGTCCCTCTCCTCCAGCAACCTCAAGTACCACTCATCAAGGGCCAGCTGGGTGCTAACTGCTTACAAAGCAGTGACCACTCCTGCTTTCACTGGTTTCTGAACTTTTAGAACATTCTTCCTAGCGAGGGCAGAGGAACCCTCTTAAAAGGGGAGGAAAAGTGTATGAAATCAGAGCAGGTGGGAAGGGTGTTGCTTCACACTTCTGTACTCCTCTGCACAGAGAATAACATTGGGAATTATCCAGAGGGCGCAGCTGGCTGGCACGGAATTGAGGCTGAAAACCCTACTCCATCTCTCTCTGGCCTTAATGATCCACCATGCCATATTTTTCTTTCATTTTCCCTCATATCATCTTGTCTTAAAAACAGGTATGAGATCAAGGACAACAACTCGGTCTTCCTGGGTCAGTGCCAAACACAGAGGGGCTGCTCAGTAAATAGTAATTTTTGTTAAATTAACTGAATGCATACTATTGGTCTCCTGGAAATATCACGGTGAGCCTGGGAGAAGTGTGTAACTTTTCTTCCTCTTCAAAACAGCTCACTGTTTGGGCACTGTGAACCAGAGAACTGGAATCCCAATTGATTCAAAACCTCCCCAGGGCTGAGACTTACTTTTACAGGCATTGCTGTTCCGACCTTCGGCAGGTCTCCAGGGCAAATCATGGTAGAAATCCATGCACAGTTCACAGTTTAAGCCCTTTGTATTATGCCTGCACATGCAGTGTCCATGGACCTTGAAAATTTAAAAACAGGGGCCAGCAAGGTCAGGTCAGAGAAACTAATGGCCAAACTGTCTCCACAATCAATAGAAAATATAAACCCCTTTCCACACGAATTGCTAGCTTGCCACAGTGAGGGTTTCCTCGATTTATCTTCTTCCTCTCCCAGCAAGTTCTATCCATTTCATAGAGGGCTATAATTCCCACTCTAGAATAGTTCCTATGACATAATGGATGCCCAGTATTTTATCATCCATAAAAATAACTCAGATAAACAAAATTTGCTAATTTAAAAAAGTAAACTAATTACTTAATAATTTTTTAAAAAAACTACTGTAATAGAAACTTCAAAAGTCACCATGCAGAACTATATCTGGAGACCAATTCATATTACTGCAAGTTTTGCCACAAGGCCAAATAAATTGGGGGGAGAGATGCTAGAAATTAGAACCAGGGGTGCTTTACCACTGAGCTAAATCCCAGTCCTTTTTATTTTTTATTTTCAGATAGGATCTAAGTTGCTGAACTTGTGATCCTTCTGCCTGAGCCTCCAGAGTAGCCAGGATTAAGGCTGCATTATCATGCTCAACCCAGATAACCATTTTTTAAAAAGTTATTTGCTTTAAAAAAAAAAAAAAAAAAAACTTTAGACATAGCACTTTTTTCAACCAAAATAAAAATTTAAAAATCAAATATTTTTTATCCTTTAAGTCAGAAAACAAAATCCCAGAAAGATACAATCTAATTTGCTGCACTATTCATGTTATTTAGCTATAAAACATGTATGCTTGGGACTCCTGAGACATGCAAATGATAAACTATTTCTGCTCATCATATATGTACGTAATGGGTATTTCACTTTGACACTAGTTTCTATAAAACTGAATTCAGAAACAGAACTAACAGGCCCCTTTGGACTTGCTCTGACAAGACTGAAGGTAGCTGAAAGTAAAAAGTCCTCTCACTACAAAGTGGTTTTATAAAAACTGAAAAATGGTCCAAAGCTCATACCATGAGACTCTACAGTATCTGAGCAAACAGAACAACATACTCTGACAACCATGAGAGTAACATGACATTTGCTATGCAGCAGATTTGTTACATTGGAAAGTAACTGCATAATCTACCTGGCATTTTCTCAAAGACATACTATAAGATCAGTAACATATCTATCCCATCTATCCCTGCCTTCAGGCTCTGTTAAAAATCTAAGGCAGCGGAGCACAACAGACACTAGTATGGCAATATGTAAATCAATGGATGTGTAACTGATGTGATTCTGCAATCTGTGTATGGGGTGAAGGTGGGAGTTCATAACCCACTTGAATCAAAGTGTGGAATATGATATGTCAAGAAATTTGTAATGTTTTGAACAACCC
The DNA here is from genome assembly GCF_001458135.2 of Marmota marmota marmota. NCBI lineage: Eukaryota > Metazoa > Chordata > Mammalia > Rodentia > Sciuridae > Marmota > Marmota marmota. Next base: position 22,692,584 of record NW_026000142.1, on the reverse strand, counting down.
ACAATAAAAAATTAAAAAAAAAAAAAAATCTAAGTAAGTTGTGGCTCAGTGGTAGAGGGCTTGCCTGGCATGTATGAGGCCCTGGGTTTGATTCCCTGCACCTCAATAAGAACAAAATTATCCAAGTTGTTTATGCACTGAAACATCTAACTGGAGTAAAAGGAAGACAGAATTTTTATAAGGTTGAATACATCCAATCCTGAATCTTGTTTTAAAATAAGGATTAACAAATTTCAAAAAGACATTAAGTAATCAAGGCACACCCTTCAACAAGGGAGGCCTGGAGTTTGGTGGCAGGAACCCTAAGGGAAGGGCAAGAGCACTAATCCGAATACCCATCTGTTATTCACTTATCTAGGACTTCTTAGCCAAGTCCTTAATCTCTGGTCTCTTCTACCAAGAACAGTTGGTTTAGGTGATCTTCTGAATCCTGACACTAAAATCCCCTGGGTCTATAAGAATTCTCCCAGAAGTTACTTAACTAGGTTGGAGTACCCTAACCCTTTCTACATATTTGGCAAATCACCCAAATTCCAAATTTTAAAACACTCCTAACAGTACAAACACAACATGGAAGTGTAAAAGGAATGAAATCAGAAGGAAAATACAAAGAAAACTTTTCTTGAACTTTACATTTCTAAAGATATCCCATGGCTCTGGGTTAAAATTTCCAGTTGCTTTGGACTGGGATCAATTTCTGCTTTCTAGCATAAAGACTGAATACCTGTGGTTTTTAATCTTCCCTACTGTAAAGGCAAACTAAATTGTTATTTAGACAATTTTTTAATCCTTGATGACTAGAATATCTACTTTAGCAAGAGCCTATAACAAAAAATTACAAAAATTCATTCAGGGTTTGTGAAATGAGCAGTCTATACATTCTCACAGTCCAAGAAACTGAAGAGAAAATCAGCAATCAACCACCAACCTGGTAAAGTGGTGAAACCTAAGCCTGAAAAACGAAACCCCCTAAAAAAATGCGAAAGGTTTAAGGTAAGACTAAATCTTGCCTTTTAAAATCACCAGTATAAAAGAGCAAGCCACAAGGAACACTGACTTACCATTCCTTCCACGTCTTCACTGAATCCATCCACAGGGGCACATTCACTGGCATGGCCGTAGCAGAAGCAATTTCCTCGGACCACCATATCATAAACTGCATAGTAGTACTTCTCCCTGATTTCCATTCTGGAATCCAAAAGGTTATCTCCCAAAGTATGCAGTTTCACAAACTTGATTCTCAAATTGGTGATTTTTAATAGATCTGTGAAGGTCAACCAAGAAGATGAAAAGTCTGGTCAAACAACCAAGAATTCTTTTGCAATTATACTTCCTTTCTCTTTAGAGCAATTTTGACAAATGAAAATGGCTTTAGAAAAGTTTACTTCCCTGAGATGGTCTAGATGACAGTTGTAAAACTTAATATAACGTGAGGGTCCCTGGAAGCAGGAAAGCTTACTGCCTTCTCAGTTTTCCAAGAATGTCTAACCTGTATTGAATCTGTCTGAAGACCAGTGATTCACGAAGAAGTGTGAAAAGTGGAGAAATGATAAGAATGCAGATGTGTGATTACCATAAGCCACTCGCTTCCGGAATACCATCTGGCACCCTCAGAAATTAGTGTCAGTCTCACAGAAAAATTCCATTCAGGTGGGAAAAGATTTAATTTCACTTCAATTCTAGTTATTATTTCAACAGTTAGGAGCATATCTTTCTTTATCTACTTTTGGAGGAGAAAATATTATCTGAAATTTCCTGCCACTTCAATGAAATTCAAGTTACCAAAATAGATTTAACACTCCAGAATAACTACGATTTAGGGAAAGAATAAGTCAACCAAGTTTTTAAGCAACATTTTGTAATTCACAACTTTTTTGTCGTCCTAGTTTTACAAAACATTTCCATACTTATCAATATAATATAGAGACATAAGAAAAAAAGGGGTTTTAGTACGAGGATGTCAGGGCAAATTATTTTTTCCTAAATATAAGTTCCTTGTAAATCAATTTCTTACATCTTTTTTTTTTTTTTTTCCATCCTAGATCTGAAGGCCTATGCATACTACAGAAGCTGGGCTTCAATTACATCCTCCTGTAACTGGCTAAACCAACAGCTAGACAACCTTCTACACGATTGTTTTCATTAATTTCTAAGTTGTTCTTGCCAAAGTGGATCCCGGGAGATTGGTTATTCCATCTGCCCCCTGGCTGAGCTCTGTAGCCTGAAATTGCTCATAAGCTTTATTTTCATTTATGCTGATACAGTCTTACAATGTACAATAGAAAACAAAAGAGTAGTGACTCAGTGCATTAGATACTTTCAAAGCCCAAATATAATTTTAAATACTTGTAATAAATGCATACTTCACAACAAAGACTACAGAAATGGCTGGGGGTGGAAAGTTAAAATGCAGGCCTTAAACTTGTAAAATCTGCAGCAGAAAACCCACGTTCCTACTGAGCTGAATGGCAACATTCCATACTGCAAAATCCTCCTGCACAAAGTGAGCACAAGCCCCTGCTGAAGAGAGGCCCAACCACAAATGTGAAGGGCAGCTGGAATATTTAGAAACTCTTGAAATGATCTTTGTGGAAGCCCTCAGAAGAACAAATATGCTCCCCTTGCTCTCCTGCTATAGTTAACAATCAAGCCTCGAAAAAACTGCTGTTCCATCAGGGGATCATCTTTGAAGTGCTTCTCCGAGGTCTGTACAATAGGAACAACTCAAGAAACATCGTTCCCTAGATTACAAAGTAAATCCAAAGCATGATCAGCTCACATGAATGCTTCTGTCACACACAAATAGGTTTTCTGAGATCATAGAGAAACAAAAGAGAAGGGGATTAAAGTTATAGAAGCGGCACCATCCCCAAGTCCCCCATATTTCACCTACAAGGGGGAAGGTAGGTGGGTCCTTCTGGGGACTTAGGAGAGGTTTGTCCTAGAGCTCATGAGGATGTTTTTTCACAACTGAATTTTGAAACACGGAAGGATGGCCTCATAGCTCACTCAGATAGTGGCACAGAGCTGGAAATACTATTAAACATTTGTTTTACAATAGAATGAATGAGTAAATTAGGGACCAGAGACAGTCTGGGCCACATGTAAAATTAATTTAAGCAGGGAAGCAGTACTTTTCTGGCAATATTCCCTGGATTTCTTCAACTCAATTCTTCCATGCTTCGAGCTTGGAAGTTCCGTGAGGACTTGGTTTACAAAACGGGGCCAAGCACAGCTGGGAAAGATCAGCAAGGACCAGCCCTGCTTCTACTCAACTGTTTGCAACTCCACAGCACGGGAGGCAGGCTCACCCTTTCCAGGGCCAGCTCTGTGCAATACCTCAAACCACAGCTGGCTACAGTATTCACACCAACATCCACTTCAATTTATTGAACATTTTCTATAGGTCCTACATTTTGGTTGGTCAGTTATATATATCAACTCATTTTCCTTCCACAATTATCCTAAGGTTAATATCATTCTCTCTATTTAAAGATGAAAGAAAGCAGCAACAAGACAAAAGTCAAAAAAAAATTACTTATCCCAGGTCACATTGCTATATGATGGAACTGGGATTCAAATCCAGTTGATTCCAAAGCCTATACTTTTAATTATTGCACATTGTTTTCCAAAAAGATCAGAATATAATAGCATGTAATACTGTAATAGCATGAGCATATCTGCTGAACATTAAAAAGAGCTCTGAACTGAGAATCATAACGTGGGTTCAGATCTGACTGCCATTTAATAGCCACATCACTTTATGTATGTTGTCCAACTGTGAGCCTCAGTGTATTCACCTATTAAATGGAAATACAACCTTCACCTTACTGAGTACATTGAGACGGCTGACACTTCTTCCTTCCCATTCTTCCCTCACCAAGATTTCTAGCAAAGCATATGGCCGCCTAGTTGGAGATGTTTCCTAGTGTCTCCTGTACTGTGACCAGTTGCAGCCAATGGAATATGAACAGAAGTGATACGGACAATTTCCATCTCTCATTTTAAATGAAACTTGCTTGCCTGCCACAGATTGAGGATACACTGGTAGTGATCTAATTCTAGCCACGTGGCTAAACCTGGGAAGAAGACTGGCCATATAGCTAGGGCTACCCACTTAGCAAGTAGAAGTGAAAGCTTAATTATAGCAGTCGAGCTACATTTCTTCTCTTGAAATCCCTCTGGCTGATTGCATAAGAGAAATAAACTTCTACTTTATTTGAGCAACTGTATTTTTTGGCACTCTTTGTTACAACAGCTTAATCTGTATTCTAAACAATATACTGAGCAATAACAGAAGTAAAGCAGGATGATCAACATAATTGTTTGAGTACTTATGACATAAATCTTTTACTCTTATCAAAACATGTTCTCCATCATTGAAGACCTATTACTGATCATTTCAAGAGCTCCAGGTAGTGGAAGGAAGAAAACGTAGAAAATGTAGGTGGATTAGGGACTGAATACTTGGGTTCTGGTGATACTTATTTCATGAGTGCTGTTTCCCACCCAAACATTTATTTGAAAACAAGCTTACTCTGTATCCTCGGGCTATAAGGATCTTCTATTTTGAATGCAGGATCTAAAGCACGAAATATCACCTAAAAATAGATAAGAGTGGTTGGCATTTTTACAATGTCCAAAAAAGCAGACTTGCAAGTAGAATGGAGAACAAAGGATTAAACAAACCTCTCCTTCTGTTGAGGGTTCAATGTCAGAATATCGGGAATCACAAATTATATCATCGACTTTTTTCATGGGACCAGTTGAGATGCCTGGGAACGAGCTCTCACAGTCATAGGCGAAGTATCTGTACACGCCCCATGTTTTACCAAAGTCAGACGATCGCTCTATCAGCATAGCAGCCGGACGGAATGTCTAAAAGCAGGGAACAAAAGTCTCATAATTTTTATTGGTAATCTGTACTTTTTTTAAGTCACACATGAAAATGTCACTCACTATGTACCACAAACCCTGACTGCATGTGGCTGATATTTCAGACAGCGGCTGGATTTCAACTACTTCAAGTTGTTTCATGGAGCCTCTTCTTGCAAGGAAAAGTGTCTGTTCTCTAAATTTTACAAGTTTTCCTCGTCTACTAGATTAGTAAGCTGTTTCTCTTTAGAAGTGAATTAGAAACAGGCCTTAACAGCAAACATTTTTTGGCACATTTACCCACCATGCCCATAACACAATTGGGTTTGGGTGCTCATTCTTTCATTTCTTCATGTAACCCTTCAATAAATGTATGAACAGCCTAAATGGACCAGACAGGGGCCTTTTTGGATTACATGTGCTCTACATAGTTCAATGAGGTACTGATATGAGCATAAAAAAATTTACAGTACATGTCAAACACCATAGTTTAATTACATGGAGTGTGATTCAAAAAAAGAGGAAGAAATTAATCCAGATGTTGGGAATTCAACAATTCTCTTGCTAGGTACATACCCAAAAAACTAAAAACAGGGACTCAAATAGACACTTTTATGACTGTTTATGCCGCACTATTCACAATAGCCACAAGGTAGCAAGAACTCAAGTCTCTTTAAACTGGTAAACCGATAAACAAAATATGGCAAAATACATACAATGAAATATCCCTCGGTCACAAAGAGAATTATGATATTTGCTACAGTAGATGAATATTGAAAGCATTATACTAAGTGAAACAAGCCACACAAAATTTCAAATATAATAATTTCATTTATATGAAATATCTAGGATAGTTAAGAGATATCTAATAGAGTAAAGACTGAAAGTAGATTAGAGGTTACTAGGGGAAGAGGGAAGAGACAACGGAAGTTATTGCTTAAGGACTACAGAGCTTCTTACACTAAAATGTGTTAAAAGGCAAATTTTATGTGATGCAATAGTTTACAACCAAAAATATTTTAAAAATAAATAAAGCTAGGAAATGCTTCGCAGAGAAGACAGCATCAAACAATCTTAAAAACCCTCCCTGGTTTTCTAGGCAGGGGCTGGAGGTGGCCAAAGGGGGCAGGAAAGGTTGGTTGGGCAGGGTATGAAGACAGCTATTTGCCATTTTAAGGGGCTTACTTTACCCTTCTACAATGAAAAGGAATTCCTGAGGAATTAAGAAGAAAAAAGTTAAATGATCATATTACATTTTAGCGAAATAACGCTTTTGGCAGAATTATTGAATTTGGAAAAACAGATATGGGGAAACTAAGTGGAAAAAATTAAAAGTTTTTTTTTTCCCCAGCAACTCAGGAAGCTGAGGCAGAAGAATTACAAGTTTGAGACCACCCTCAGCAACTAAGTAAGGCCCTAAGCAACTTAGCAAGACCCTGTCTCAAAATAAAAAATAAAAGGGTTTGGGGGTTTAGCTCAATGGTTAAGTGCCCCTGAATGAACTCCCCAATTTTAAAAAAGTGAAGTTTTTTAATTGAAGCAATTGCAACATGGAGATAAACAAATGGATGGAATTGACTGCTCTGAAAAGTTAATGACAGTAAAATATGCTGAATTACACTTGGTGGTCAATTAGATCTCAGTGGAGAGGAAAGGAAACAAGGCACCAGTGCTGCCGATGACACAGGCATAGAAGAGGAGTGAAGGCCCTTGTATTTGGGCCTGGGGCATGTGCCAGTTACATGTGAGGTGAGAAAACAGTGGTCTAGCACTCAGCTTTGAGAACAGAGCTTGAAACATGAAGTCCCTGCACACACATAATATTTGAAACCATCAATTATATGATGTCTCCAAAAAAGAAGCAAAGGCAAGATAAGGGGAACCAAGGTCAGTGCTACAGGAAAATACACCAGCCAGAGGCTAGACCAAAGGAAACAGCAGAGCCGGCGATGCCAATTACAGTATTCCATTTAACTCTCTTCCAAGGGCTGATCTGACTTCCTTCCAAATTCCTATGTTGGAGATCTAATTCGATGTGTCACGATGTGACTCTGTGGAAATAGGGTCTTCAAAAGATAATTAAGGCTAAAGGAGATCATTAGGGCAGGCTCGAATCCACCATGACTGGTGTCCTTTGAAGAGGAAATGAAGATCCACATGCAGACTGAAGATGGTGTGAAGACACGGGGAGAAATCATCCATCTATCAGATGAGGAAAGAGGAAACTAACCCTGCCCATACCTCCAGTTCAGATTTCAGCCTCTGAGACGGAGAAAAAATATATATATTTATTGTTTCATCCCCCTGTCTGTGGTACTTTGTTAGGGCCGCCCTGGGAAACTACACACCCTCGTAACACATTTGACTTACAGAGGAGGAAACTGAGGCTCAGACATTAATTGACTTGATAGTTACAGGCAGAGCTTACATTTAAATCCAGGCTAAATCAGACTAGTACCATCTCCCTTTCTGGTTAAGGGCATAGAAGAGGGAAAGAGTCGGAGGGGAAAGAGAAGAAAGATAGAATGCTCAAAAACAAAATAAGATGAAGATTTAGGAGGGCATGATGAACCAGGACAACTGGAAGTAAGAGAAAGCAGAATGAGCACTACCAAAGAGCAAATAAGCAAATCCTTCACACAGATGAGCGCATTTTGGGAGGTGAAGTCAGACCACCATGAAAGAAGATCAAAGGAGAGTTAAGCCACCTAGGAAACAGAACCCAAATAAAGATACCTACTTCTAAATTAAAATCAACACTTGACAGTAAGTTGGGGGAGAGCTAAGGGTGAAAATGAGCACGTGCCTAGACCTCAGACCTCTTCTTAATCCCAAGACCCTTTTTCTCTGATAAAATGAGTCCAGAGTAAGAAAGTAGTTTACATTTTCAGATGCATAAATTACTTTTTTACCTATCCAGGAATAGAAGAAAATGATAATCAAACTGAAGGGAGACTAAGAATTTTAGGTAAGGGAGGAGATCCCCAGTGACTGACTAAACTCTGTGTGCCAGTAGCCATGGCATAGTCCCATGACATCAGACTCCTACTTGGTGACACTTGGAGAGGGTTTGAGAGGGCCACGCCTGGTCTGGTGTCACTGTGTCAAAAGGTAAAGCGAGGAAAATCACTGAAACCAGTCTTGCCTGTGCTTTCTTCTTCTTCCCTTCTGGAAACTTCTAAGGTCCAAAGGGTCATTGGCAAGTCATCCAATCTCCTGTGGAGTTAATATGCTGTTGGAAACCGGAACAATGCATTGCGCCTCAAGAAGGCAGCTTTTCTGTGCCCTTTGCTTAGTGATCAATCTTCTCTTGGGCTGTTGCACAGTTGCCTCCAGACGTATAATAAACACAAGAATTTGGAAACATCTGACTGTATACAAAAATCTAATGAACATACACAAGATGAGTTTGGCCAGAATGAGAAAACCTAGTCAGTCATCTCCATGGCAAACTCGAGTGAGAATAAACACATACTCTTCATCTCCATCTCCAACCTCAGTTCCCTTTCCCTCTCCACCACTGTGGATGTAATCACCCCCTTCCCAGTTAGCCGGCTAGATAACCTCTGACTCATCCTTTTCCTTCTGCTGCTCTGCCTCTTCTCTTTCTCCCCTTCATGGGTCAACCTTTGATCCTAAAGTATCCAAGTCACTGTCCATGGGAAACCGGGTGTCCTCCTCTCAGCAATGATTCTCAAAGGCATTGGTAGCAGAGGGTCTCAGTATGGCAGCAGGATACATGGGATGTAAAAAAGCTTTCCAAGAACATTCTGATGGTTCCTAACCTGGAAATTCGAAATGTTCTGAAATTCAAGACTTTCTGAGTGCCAACCTGACTGAAAAAGTTTTGAATATTGGAGATTGGAGTACTTTGGATTTGATTTCAGGATTAGGGATGCTCAAGTGATAATGTCTATGGAAATATTTCAAAATTTTAAACACTTCTGGTCCCAAGCATTTTGGATAAGGGATACTCAACCTGTAATATGGACTGGACTCCTGAGCTGCAGGAAGAGGCTCCCTTCTCTGAGGCTCATAGCTGGCCTTTCCATTAACACCAGCCCTGACTTCAATAAGAGCTCCCAACTTGTCCCCTCTTCTCACTATCCCAGTCCTTGCTCTTTTTCCTTGTGGGTTGCCCTTTCTGAAACACAGGCCTATAAAGCTCAGGTTCCTCACCAAGGATACAAGGTCCCTCTGATTCTAATCTGCTTTGCTAATTTCCCTACCCTCACATCCTGGAGCTCCAGGCAAATCTACAGAGCACCTGGCTTAACAAACCCTGCTCCACGGTCCCACCACCAGTGCTATGCTCGCAGACTGTGTTCTCTGCCAAGAGTGGCTTTTCTTCCACCCCCTCTCACTGAAATCCTGGTCAGCCCTCCTGGCTCAGGTCCAGTGCAACCCAGTCCTCTCCCTGGGAGGCTTTCTCCTTGATCCCAGGCTAAAAATTAATATCCCCCTCCTCTATGCTAAAATACAGCGTTTATAAGACTATCAAGTGCCCACAACATGCCAGAAGAGCACGATTATCCCCATTCCCAGAGCAGAGGGGTAAGTCACACAATCTTTGGATACAGGCATCCTTCTTCCCATTTTACCAATGAAAAAGCCCCCCACACCAGTAAATGGTGGAACAGAGATTCACACCCAAATCCGCCCACCCACATATGTGTTGCTTTTCTCACTGGAGCTAGAACCCGAAGGGTAAGTTTTTTCCCTTAAACTACACATTGACCAACGTGTCCATCATTCACAATCTAGTTGCCACCTGCTGTTTGACCTTTTGCATTTGTGTGCAGAATTTCATCTTTGGCCCACTATATTCACTAGGATGAGTGCTAAATATGTGCACAAAGGACTTTTGAATAGAAATAAACTCAGAACTATCCAGGTATTTGAACAGATGCCCTCTCCAAGATAAAAGTCAAGACCATAAGCATTAATAAAGGTGAGTTTCAATATTTTTAGGTGTCACATAAACTGAAGGCAACATCTTCATGTGTGACTGAGTTTTAATTAACCACCAGGTTGACTGTGTGGTAAGTGAGAGGACAAGTCTGGTGAAAAGAAGCACCTGGATTCTGTGACCGTTCTCCCCTTCACCCTCGGGATCCAGTATCAACGTCAACCTTACTGTCCCAGCAACATAACCACCAGTTACTTGGGGGTAAGCAAGGAGATGAAGAGCTCAGGCCTGGGAACCACATGGCCCCAATGTTCCTGCTAGTCACTTTCTGGCTCCCACGCCCACCCCTGCTCCTTGGCCTCACAGGCTTTGGTAAGTACACACAAGTGAAACTTTCACAACTCCTTGGCCATATGGGACATGTATCCCAAGCACATTTTCCTAACCTGAGAGGGTGTAGTTAAGTTAAGTTCCCTAACTCCAACTGCAAACTGTTCAAAAGCGATTTTAATCTGGGAAGCAAAAAGCAAATTATGAGTTTTATGTGCGCCAACGTGTACTTTAAGCCATGTGGAGTCTGTCATTTCCAGGCAGCTGCTTGAGAAGAAACAAAGGGACTTTGTGCAGAGACATTCCCTAGTCCTGGAGTCATTTTACATCTTGAAAAGAAAAACAATGAGAAAAATCTACATTTAAGAAGGCACACACATTTCTTAAGGAACTGTAAAACTATTCCCACGAATTTTGCAAAACCTTGAAAACTAAAGATAATACACTTCCTTTTCAGCTACCAAGACTCAGCCTTAAAACAAACACATGGGATCAAAGATTTATGTCCAGATGTTTTATTGTGGTTTGGGAGTAAGTCAATGCGTCTCTCTCTACGGAGAGTTAGAGAGATATCTAATTAAAAGTTTACAGTTGAATTACCTTAGAATAGAAGCTCTTTCTACTTATGGCCATGAAGACAGAGTATTTGTTAATGGTCATTATTCATGTCCATGTTTTAAAAATTACTCGATGATCCCAACTTAGGGCAACAAAAATTCCAGTTGGGCCAACTCACAAGGACATTTGTTTTGAAAGGGGAGATTACACAGTACTCGCACGTGTCATTTGAGAGAAAATTATAGATTTCTTACCTTGAAAGTCATTATGAGATGAGTAAAATGGAATTCTGCTTCCAAATCCAGTTGGATAGTTACATTTTCCACACCTATCAGAGAATTTTAAAAAATAAAGAAGGAAATAGTAAGGCAATGGGGACATCTCTGAACAACTACTTAAGACTATTTTCTTAAACTACCCTTCGGCTCCTTGTAGAAATCCTCTTTGCCTTCCAACTTATGCTGAAGTTGAAGATATTAACGTTAATCCTCTGTACTTATTTAGGTAAAGAAGCACAGGCCAGAATGGGTCTTCAGTTTTCCACAAACCATTCTGGAACTCAACTTACTCAATCTGCTCACAGGAACAAGACATCTGGCAGGGTGCCTCTCAGTGCTGTCAAGAAAGACATTTCTTGCCCAGGAAGACATGAAACATGCCCCAACCCACAAAGCCAAGCAATTCTCAGAAAGGAAGGGGGCACTTCCTGTACACAGTAGGGGGTCAGCTTGCAGTATGAAGCAAAGGAACACAATCCTCCTTTAATAAAATACAAATACTCTTTTTTCTGTATGGGACAGCAAAGAAAATAAATAAATCTAGTGCATATATTAGTTTATGCCAACTTAGAAAAATCTGTCCCAGTGGGGGCAAACTTTGGATGCATTTCCACAGCCGAAAAACAATGCTAAAGAGACAAAGAATCAGTCAAGTAAATAAACTGGCCCAGAACAAATACTAACATCTTCCCTTTCAGGGGAAAGCCTGAACAAACAAATGAGCCTTTGCACTGTGCCCTGAGGGTCAGTCGGTCCCACTTGAACACACTAAAAAGGCCACTGGAATCCCAGGGATGGGAAGCACCTCCCCCAACCCTAAGCCCTCTAGCCTGCCTGTTTGGTCAAGGAGACTTTTCCATATTTCCAGATTGAAGGGAGCCTTTGGGGGCCATCTTCCAGAGTAAAAGAACTCTTAAACGCAGGAAGACAGGAATGTGTCGGAATGAATCATGTCACAGGCTGGTTGTATTTTCAGGAAATCAGTGGGATCTTTTGAAATAAACTCTCCTGCTGGAAAACTGCCAAGTTGATTGAGGGGAAAAAGTGGTCACTGGAACGGATATGAGTTAGTTGGAATGTTAAAGAAAAACACTATAATCATACTAACGAAACTTATCTAACTTATTAAAAAGAAACATGTTACAAAACTACTCTGGACACTTATTCCTGAGTGAAATGTAAGCTAAGGTGGTTTTACTTCTCTTCTTTTCCAGGCTTTTAAAAAATCTGGGATATTTGTTCAAAATTAAGAGATAACGAAATAAAGTACAAAGCAAGACCAGCCCCATAAGACATTCTTACATGTAATGTAAGAACACATACCACAGTGTGTGTCCCCAAAGCACACATTCCATTTAGATTTATAGCCTGATAAAGCACTATGTTTTTTTTTTTTTCCTGATGCTTTGTTTTTGAGTTTTAATATGAGAAGAACGATCCATGGAGAATAGAAACAAGATCATTCTTCTATAGGGCATTTGATTTTTCAGATCTAGGAATAGATTACCATTAAGGGTCAGTTAAAAGTAGCTGTATGTTCCAGGCACATCTCTTGGCCTGAGCACTGCTGATTTAAATACCACCATACATAAGCACAACTCACGCAAAACACACAGAAAATAGATAAAGTCACATTCAGAGAGAAAGTCTTTAATTGTGAGCTATCAGACAACAGAGAGATGATAGGGTATAGTAACAATCAGTCTGACTTTCTAAAGGCCCAGTTCCATCTGTCTAATCTCATCTAATCTTTGTGACAGAGAACTCAAGCCCCTCTGTTTGGAAAATCCTTCTGGCATTTGGACTCTCTTGTTACAAAAATTCAAAGCTGTAGAAACGGATCAACTCCAGACATAACTAAGAAAAACCTTCCCTAGGAACTCTATCACCTGAAAAGCAATTTTACTAATAAAACAGAGACAGTCTTGCTCCTATTGTCCAGGTACACTTTTAATTGTCTTTCCATTTCACTGGAAGAATGTGGAAGGTCAGGATACACTCTTGCCCCTGCTTGTAATACACTCCAGGCTATTTCAGAAATCCTCTGTGACTCACATTTATAGCAACGTTTGTCACATTGAACTGTCAACCAAAATATTTTCCTATAGGAATTGTTAATTCTTTAAGAATGAACCTAAATTATGCATACTTTCTGAGGATTGGTCTCAAATTTGTAACCAATAGTTCCCAAGGCCAACCCATGAACAACTAACCCTCCCTAGAAACAGTCTTCTAGAAACTTTTGCAATTTAATAGTGAATGACATGGAAAATATTAAATTAAGGGAGTTCCTGTATTATTGGATGATAAACAAGTGCACATATCCAAAGCTCCCTAGGTATAGGCCTATGCTAAAGAAACTTGGTTGTATCCATCCCCTTTATATCAGACTTCTGTTCACTTCTTTGAGGGTCCTTTTCCATAAAATTTTAATAAAAATAACTAATAGTACATTGTTAATTAACACACTGATTTTACCTTTATTCCCTAAATTTCAACATTTAACAAATGTCATACTCATGTGACCTTAGTTTCTTAGCAATAGGAGCATCATATTTGATGAATTTAATAAGTCAAAACCCAAAAGGCAAAGGAAAAAAGGGGGCTGGATTTACACAATTATTGGGAAATGGTTTAACTTAGGGTCATATCCATATTGATGAACTCTTATAATTATATCACTATTATTATTTAACAGCATTACTATTATGAAATTTTCTGTAGCTGGAAAGAAGGTTGGGGAGGATCTCTGATTTTATCAACCCCTTTCCTTTGGGGTTGATAAAAATGAAAGCTATGTTCTGTGGAAGAATAAGAATATTGTCCTGAACCAAAGTCTATTTGTGAGATAGATATATGTCAGTCTCTATATATTTTGCAACAAGAGAGCCTGAGGAATATGGAGCTCTTCACACACCCTCCTGTGACTGCCCCTGACACAAACTCATTCCCTAAGGGACTCCTTGGGTGAGGACGATGGCATATTCCTGTGGTCCAGCATGAGATATCGCTTTCTTCTGAGCTGTCTGCTTCAGGGAGAAGGGTCAGATTTTACCAAGAAAAGTTATTGCTGCAGGCAGTGTATCTGTCAGAGGCCATAATTACAGGACAGAAAAGCCAATAGTAATTACAAACACCAGGAGCCCGTAAACCCCATGCATGTTACCAATCACACCCATGGAACTTGTTCCCACGTCAACCACATACCATTTTCGGATTGCCACCAAATCTTGAGGCGGTTTGGAGCAAATGTAGTGACCACATTTTCAATGAGATGGCTGTCAGGGTTGAGGGTCTCATGATAAGGATCTTGGGAATCACATATAAAACATTTTTTGTCCTCCTGCAAACAAGTAGTTTCATGAGTCTAGGAAGCAATCTCATTAAAACAAAACAAAAAACTAGCCACCACCACAACAAAAAACCCATTTAGCCCACAATACAAAAATCAAACCATTACAGCTTCAAAAAAGATGAATAAGCAAAAATTTCTTAAATGACTCTCACATTTTTAAGTTATTGAGTCTAAAATACTACTGAAAATAATTTTCTCCTTTCTTGCAAATTCAAGGTCAAAAGTAAAAAGAGGGCTTTGTCTTCATAAGCTACTAATTTAATCAAAATCAAATTTCTAGGCTTAAACCTTAATCTCAGTAAATTGCTGGAGAAGCTTAGTCTAAAGGAAAATGAAGAAGAGGTATTAGAGTTTTTGCTGACATAAAGCAAACTGGAAATGAAAAAACAAAAGAAAAAGAACAATTCATTTGGCCTGATTTTCTAAAACCTAAATAAGGCAGAAACCAAGTGTTAGGCAGAAGTATTTTGAGAAGCTTTGGGATCTACAGAACAAGATTTCTTAGCTTCTACTTTGTTTGAGCAAGCAGCTTGGCAGTGGGCTCACAGGCTAACCTGCAAACTGCCCAGAATAGCTGGAGAGAATAGCTGTCCTGCCACATTGAACCTCTATAAATGGGGGCCAATTCAAAGAACTCACAAACAAATGTGAACTGGAATGAAGATGAGTTTGTTTTAGAGGAGACTTGAATTTCTCTGATTTTCTTTCTCCCTAAGATGGCAGCCACAGACAAATGGGCCATAGGGCCACAAGAATTCCCAATTGTCTTTGCATGGTAATAGAGTGGATCATAAAAAACAAAGTTTACTAGTTTCCCTTTCCATATGGACCTTTGCTCTGTACCTACATTTTCTGAAGTGCAGATTATTCTCAAGTCTGAGAATGACCAAAAGACGGAAATATATAGAGACTGACGTATATCTATCTCACAAATAGACTTTGGTTCAGGACAGTATTCTTACAAAGCCCAAATTGACTGACTATACTTTTACATTTGTATTTATTTAGTCATTACCTTCTACCCCAAAGAATCTGAGGATTGGCAAGACGTATTAACCAATAAATAAATAACAATAATAGAGACCCAAAGTTAGGGATATCCGAGGACCAGGAACAAAAGCTTTCTCCCTTAATTTCTACACCCACTAAGTGTTTTTGGGAAAGTGCTTGAGGATATAAAGCACTTGCCTAGCATTTTCAAGGCCCTGGGTTTGATCCTCAGCAGCACCAAAAAAAATTTTTTTTTTAAAAAGTGTATGCCTATTCCCTTTTCGACCCCATTGTCTGTGAAAAGCACTCTACAATTTCATGGCTAATCCTATAAACTAGAGAGTCTGGCTCTACTTGCTTTTAAGACAAGCAGACGGATTCTCATTCTGGTTGAAGCTGATTTCAGACTCTGGTGATTCATTTACAGGATGTCCTGGCCTCTGAAATAAATGTCAGCACAACGGTTTAGGTAAAATTTAAATGCTAATATTAGAAAAAGTAACATCAACTGCCTTCATTAACTTGTAGTCAAGGAAACTAGTACTGACGAACAATTACCAGAACTTAAAAAAAAAAAAAAAAAAGTTTAATTATAGCCTCCCTTCTAATCAGGAGGAAGCAGTCTAGACATCTCTGTATAAACCTGGAAGCAAATAAGTGGAAGTCACTTTACCACATTCCTTCAGTTTAATTTATCAGGTCTCCAGGATGAGCTTTCTGCTTTGTAAATGTGTCTCTGCTTTAAGGCATCTGCTGTGCAAAGCACAGGACACACTGTCCTCTTACTGAAGGGCAGATACACAAGTGGGTGGCCTGACCAGGATCTGAGCAATTAGCTTGGAACTCACCCTACATGTGAGACTAACATCTTTTGCTTTTGTTAGAGACCAGAGATATAAGGCCTTCTTTTTAAAAATCAAGGAAAAGGATCCAAATTCTGGGTAATTTATGCTGTCTTTTAAATTAGTTCTGACTTTGTATATACATGACCTCTGAAGTTTAAAATCTGGGTTCACTCTTAGAAACAGGTAACACCTTGCCATTTCATTTTGGTCCTCTACTCTCAGGGTACCATGGCAACCAGGGCATTCTGAATAGGATCCTAATATCTAATGGAGGTAAGTGGGCAGAGGACCAAACCAAGAAATAAAAACGGATTCAGTGACTGGAATCACCTTGCAAGGAAACAGTGCTTTGAATACCCTTTTTTGTGTGTGTGAATGAAAGATGAGGGGGAAAACCCAAGATTACTGCTCAGTATATAAGAGGATAAACCATTTTTAATGCACATTTCCAAATAAAAGATAAAAAAAAAAAAAAAAAAGACTTTTGGAGCACCTGGCAAAGGCCAGGTCTGTCTGCAGTCCTGGCTTTTCATACTGACTGTGGTAGTGGCAGGAAATGTTTGGCGGATGCAACTGTACAAACTGAGGTGGGGGCGAGAGCGACTAGCCTAATCCCAGGACTCCCCTGGCTGGCTGCATTTCCTATCTGGATTGCTGGCAGAATGCGGAGTCCCCTGCGCCTGCCCCTTAGGTCAGGTCTGGAGGAGGTGCAAGCACCGGATCGATCGTCGATCCTCACCTGTAGGTGGCTGACAATGCAGAAGGGTTCCGGTTTGTGCAGTCCGCACGTGGAGGTCACTGAGAGCTTCTGAGCTCGGCCTATGAGAAGGTCACCGGTGGCGGGGTAACAGCTGCCTTCAGCGCAACCATAGCTGAACTCCGGTTCTTGAGTGCGCACTCGGGTTCCGCACAAGGCTACAGGAAGAGCAAGCTACATGGTTGGGGGGGCACAAGCAGGGAATAGGCCCGAGAAAAAGAAAAAACAGGAGGCGGGGACAGAGCTAATTCAGAAGAAAGCAGAATACACAGAAAAAAACACAAAGGAGCGATAAGCGAAGAGGCTGGAAAGGCAGGGTCTGGATGAAAAAAACGCAGAAAGAAACCTACACACGTCATCAGGTCAGTCTAACAGCAGCTGAAGGCATCACTCCTGGAAAACCCATCCCACAGTTTGCGCCCATTCTGATCCACCCCAGGGGCGCAAACTCCCATCACAAAAGGTGGATGTGCTGACCTGCCACTTGGACATGCCTAAACCGAGGCTCAGGGAGGCTAGCGGACACGCGCTGCACATCCGCGCGCACATGGCAGTGCGGCGCGCCTCCTCAGTATGTGTGCGTGGAAATTTGGGCGCGTGGAAATGAGCCAGCGTGGGGGGTTAAAGCGTGTGCTCATGCACGCGGGGGTCTCTGGTGATTCAGTGGGGGGACTAGGAGCTTGTAGCAGATGCCGCTTCCTCACGCAAAGGGCAAATCTTTCCTTTCTGCAGATCTGAAGTGGTTTCAATGTTTCGCCATTTCGAAAAACCATCTAGTCCAGCTGTTTCTGGTGCCACCCAGAGACAAACAGCGATGGTTAATTAAAGCCACATGGCCCCAAATCAGTTCCCTGGACGATACGATACCTACACTCGGCCCAGGCACTTTCCTGGGCAATTGAGTTTTTCGCAGATCCTCCACGGCAACCCCCGCCACCCTAGGAAGCCTGCTTTTCCTAATGGGTAAAATGAATTGGCCGAAGGTGCCTCCTCCGGAGCAGCAGGGGCGGGAGCTCTGGGCGCAGAGCCGGGGGATGCAGGTCCGCAGCCCTTCGCATGCGCCGTCCCCAACCACCACCGAGGTGAAGGTGGTGGCGTTTAATCCCAGGGAGATAATTTCCAACCAGTCCTGCTCCCGGTCCCCTAGGCTACCTTCGAAGCGAGGACAAACCGCTTTTGGGTTTCCCTTCCCCATGCCCAAGCGCCACCCCTCTCCCCACCGCTTCTCAGAATTACCTAAGAAACTGAAGGCGAACACCTGGAGCAGCCCCATATCCAGTCCCTACAGCCGAGGGGACACCGCCGAGGAAGGGAAACACCCCAGCCAAACTGCCTGCCTTTTCTTCTTCGCGTCTTCGTTTCTGGAGAGGTGGAGGGGGGGGGGAAGGCGAATATTCAGGGAAAGGAGAAGGGCACATCCATTTCCTGCCGCTCCCAAGGAAGAAGGGGGTNGAGGTCCGGGTCCCACCCCCCGGGGCGCTTCTTTTGTTTTAAGGCAGCTTCTAGGGCTGCTGCTGGGTTTTGGTGCCTCCAGTTTGCAGCGTTGGATGGTGGGCCACCACCAGTGCGCGTCCTGGGCCCGTGTGAGGGTGGGATGCGTTTGGGCTGGTTTCAGAGATAGGTGCTCAGATCACCCAGCCAGCGGAATCAGTTGGGACCTACCTGGACTCGTACATTTACATTTGTAAGAAGTGAGTCATGAAAAGGTGCCCAAGGCTACAAACTCTTGCACAGGCGTTGGGGGAAGGCTGGTTACCCCTTAGAAAGAGGGTCAACTTGTCGGGTTTGTTGTTTGGAATGTGAACCCCCCCACCACACACACACACATACCGACAGCCCCCAGAGTCTGAGATGGGCACATCTTCAATGTCTTCATATGAAAAAGGAAAATGCTATTCATTGTGTATTGTTTATACGCACACATTTATTCAGGACATGTTTACAATCTGTGCTACCGAGGTGGTCATGGCACTGAATTATCCGTTCTGTTTTTAAAATCCTACTTCTTACCAAACACTGTCACTAATTCAGGTAATTTCTTGAACGACATTATCGTTAAGGCCTGTTTTCTCCATCTCTCTGCGGAAGAACTGATATACAGCCAGGAAGCTAGAGATCATTCTCACGAGAGACACACTTAAAAATTTCTGTACAGCACAATCTCGACAATTCTAGGGAGGAACTCCTTGGTATACAAATGAGGTGGTGAGGAGGGGGCTCTAATGAAGGGTCTTTAACAGCACTGTGAGTGGCTGGCTGGTTAAATAGAAGCTCATGCATCTCCTAGCGGTTGGACAGGAAAAAGAGGTTGGGGACCAACCTACTGCTGTGAATTAGCCAATTCCGATGTCCTTTACCATGGATGGAGTCAAAGTCTGAGCTTTGTTTAGTCCTTCTCTGACCAGTTGTGCCTGAAATGAGGGGAATGTAGTTAGTTGTTAGCACAGTCCGGAGATTTTGATTGTTTTCCAGTCCTGGAGGTGAAGGGTTTACATAGCTAAATGGTCAGTTTTTAACTTGGCTACAATGAGATAGGGCCAAGGGAAGTTTAATCATTAGACCATAGACAAAGCTACCCTACGAATTTATAAACATCCACTAATCTGGGGAGGCAGGAGCCTCAGGTCTTGATGAGGTATTAATTATTCACCAAGTAAGTATTGCCCCTATTGCAGCCTGAGTAGATTTTTGGTCTCTGATGATGCTTAAGATCTTGGGTGCTAACTGGGCAGTCCAGACAGCACTGAGAAAATCCTGGCTGTTGTGAGGGCTTTAATACTGTAATGGAGAGTCTATACAGATTAAATGGGGGGAAAAAATCTCTTCTTTGTTCAGCTTCTTAATACCCTGAACCAAAGTTTCATCTTACAGATTTCATCCACACAAATTGCAAGCACCATTCACCTCTTTCCTGAGCCTCCTTGCCACCTGTCCCTGGTCAGTGTCCCCTCCCTTTGCAAAGGTTTATTTGCCATTAATACTCTTCAAAAGCTTGGCTGCCTTCCTGATCACCACACTCTTAGTAAATTTAACACTACTGAAAAATTTAGGGTTTTTTTTCTATAATTTGCAAATGTATTTGTAGGGGGCGGAATGTGTGTAACACTTACCTTCTGACCACTCTATCCATGAATTTGTCACCACCAGTCCCACCTGCATCTTTTGTACTTCTCTCCTGGAGGGTACATCTTTTGTACCCTCCTCTCATGAGACCAGTGCTTTTACAGTAAAACTTGTTCAATTTTCCTTTCATTTTAAAAACAAAATAAGCTCTGCCTGTTTCCTGCCCCCCACTCCTCTCCTCTCTTTGACATTAGACTCAGGCTTTTGGCAGGACAGTCTGCACTTAGGTTCTCTGCTTCCTCCTGGTTTCTCCTTCTTCCTGTTGTAGTATAGCTTCCATCTCCACCATTGTTCTTGTTAATGGCCATGTCCCTCTAACTGCTGTGCAATGGACTTTGTCCCACTTTGGTCCTGTTTGATCTCTTTGTGGCATATGGTTCAGATGATCGCTCCCTTCTTCAGACTGCTTTCTTCGTGACTTTCAGGACAGAATTCCAAAATTTTTCCGTAGGACTTCGACTCTTCCATTTCTCTTGTCCTTCTCTGATTTCTTAAGCATTGGTGCTCCCAAAGTTCCAGTCTCTTTCTTTCCATTCTGCACGTGCTCATCCACATCCAATAGGTCCACCAATGGCCTTGTCTCCCACCCCTGCATCTATATCTCTAGCCTGTACTTTGTTCAGAATTTGCATGCAATTTCTAATAGGCCGTTGAATAGCTCTACATTAATGACACATGGGTACTTCATATTCACATAAAATTGAACTCATCTCTCCATTGCACCACACAGAGCAAAATGAGTTCTTCTGTTTCCCACTTCAGTTATTAGTGCCATGATTCATCCTTTAGCTCAGGGAATGAACTGGGAAAAGTCAGGCTACATTACTAGTAGGAAACAAATGGTAGTCCCCTTATTTTCTTTCGTTTTTCTTTTCTTTTTTTAAAATTTCTTAGTTATAGGTGGACACAACGCCTTTATTTTACTTTATGTGGCGCTGGGGATCGAACCCAGTGCCTCACACATGCTAGGCAAGCACTCTACCACTGAGCCCCAGCCCCAGCCCATAGCCCCCTTGTTATTAATAATGTAAAGCCAGTAATAGCAGAGCATTAAACCTACCACAGGACTCTCTTGAATCTAACTGCACATATTACATGCCCATGAAGCAGCCTGGGAACATTGGACACCTCCTCTCCTGCACTCATTCCCTGACCCCCTCATTAGTTCCTGCCATTTCTACTTTCTTAGCAACTAGCTGTCATGTCCTCATTGCTCCAGCCTCATTGCCCTGCCTTCCTTAGTTCAGTGTCTCTTCACATCTGGAGTCTGCAGGTGCCCTCTGACGCTGTCCCTACTTCCAACCACTCTTGTCTGCAGTCAAGTCCTTCCTAAAACCCACAGAAGGAAATTTCAGAGGCACAACCTAGATCGTGTCATTCTCTCTTTTTTAATACCAGTAACTAAACCCAGGGACACTTACCCACTGAGCCAAATCCCCAGCCCTTTTTAAATTTAGAGACAGGATCTCACTAACTTGCTTAATGTTTCACTGAATTGCTGAGACTGGCTTTGAACTTGCAATATTCCTGCCTCAGCCTCTGGAGCCGCTGGGATTACAGGTGTGCACCACTGCTTCTGGCCTATATTATTCTCTTGTTCAGTAGCCTTCGGTGGTTTCCCTTTGCTCTTTCCTTGTACGTGACATATTTTATACTTTTATGACTTTCTCTCTCTCTGCTACATGGACCCACCTTGACCTTATCAACTTGATCAACTATATTCATCTTTGTAGATTCCACTTAAACTGGCTTTTTACATGAATGTTTCTTCCAGCGCCTTGTAAAAGCCCAAAACAGTATATATGACATAATGCTGTAACTATTTGTTTGTGCCCTTATCTCCAATAGACAGTGAGACAAGGACAAGTACTGTGTAACATTCATTTCTGCATGACCACTGGCTGGCATGCCATGGGGCACGTTAGAGGTACTCGAGAAGGAAAGAAAGACTAGTCTCTGCCTTTTAAAGACTTCCTTGGCTCTTAAATGTCTACTTTCTAGCTACCAAATTTTACATGTGAACAAGTTCTTTTTACCTGTTATATTCCATACAACTTCCTTGATTTCTGAAAATGTTACAAGTTTAGGAGAAATGAGTCTATTTTTTGTCAGCCTGCCCAAGACTTCACAGTGGCTGATGACACCCTCTCTTGTACTTACCTGGCACTACCTGCTTCTGCATGAAGAAATCATCACTGTTCTGCAGCATTTTGAATGGCCGATGGAATTGCAAATTGTTGGTTGTTCTGCCTTAAAGAATGTGAAACAGTTATCTCCCTGAGGCATTTACTATTTTTATCTGAAAAAAACCCACCAGGAATCATTTAAGTTTACCTTCACTCACAGTCTTAAAATGCCACATATGGGTGGCATCTTAAATTCTGATCAACAGTGAAATGACAGGGACATCACATTCAAGAACTTGATCATTTGGTCATAAAACCTCACTATTAGCCGGGTGTACATGCTTGTAATCCCAGCTGTTCAGGAGGCTGAGACAAGAGAATTGCAAGTTCAAAGCCAGCCTCAGCAATGTCGAGGCACTAAGCAACTCAGTGAGACCCTGTCTCTAAATAAAATACAAAATAGGGCTAAGAATGTGGCTCAGTGGCCTAGTTCCCCTGAGTATAATTCCCAGTAATCTCCCCACGCCCGCAAAAAAAAAGCAAAATAAACCCCCCCATTATTTACATAAACTTGTGCTCATGAAAAACATTAGATTTTTGTTGCTTTGAAAATTAGCTTGAATTTTACTTTGTGAAATTCATAATTAATCTCACATACACATACAAAAAAACTTCCTTGCATGTCCATTTCCTTGCAAAAAAAACATGAATCTCTCTGGTTAAAAGAAAAATATCATCCAGTTTAGTTCATTTTAGGAATACTTCCAAAATTCATTCATGAACTGATGCTTCATGTGTGTTCAATTTCATACAAATTTCTTGATTTCCCAATATGTTTCAAGTTTAGGAGGTAACAATAAGATCAATGACCAGTAAAATTCAGGACAAATGGCAGAATACTTTTGTACATGTCTTTTATAATGTGTAGTTTGAAAACTTATAGTTTTTGTATTAAGTGTCCTTGTCCCTAGGAACTCTTTGAGGTCAAAACTCATACATTGCTGGTGGGACTCCAAATTAGTTGCAACCATTATAGAAAGCAGTATGGATATTCCTCAGAAAACTTGGAATGGATCATCATTTTACCCAGCTATCCCATTCCTCGATTTATACCCAAAGGACTTAAAAATCAGCATACTACAGTGACACAGTCACATCGAGGTTTATAGCAGCTCAATTCACAATAGCTAAACTATAGAACCAAACTAGATGCTCTTCAACAGATGAATAGATGAAGAAAATGTGGTATATATACACACAATGGAATATTACTCAGCCTTAAAGAAAAATGAAATTATGGCATTTGCAGGTAAATGGATGGAGCTGGAGAATATCATGCTAAGTGAAATAAGTCAATCCCAAAAAACCAAAGGCCGAATATTTTCTCTGATTTATGGATGCTAATTCACAGTAAGGCGGTAGGTAGGGAAAAATAGAGGCACTTTGGATTAGGCAGAGGGGAGTAAAGGGAAGGGATGGGTAAGAAGGATAGCAGAATGAATCAGACATTATTACCCTATGTACTTATATTATTACACAACCGATGTGATTCTTCAACATGTACAACCAGAAGAGTGAGAAGTCGTATTCTATTTATGTAAAACATGACAAAATGCATTCTACTGTCATATATAATGAATTAGAGCAAATTTTAAAAAGAAAAGAACTGTTTTGTTAAGGTTTATATTCCAGCCACCTGGGAGAGTTTCTAGTTTCTGGATTTGAGTATATTATATATAATATTTACTTGTTACATGAATAAAATTGAATAACCCTTCTTTCTAACAGTTAAGGGATCACAAAGGGGTCATTATTATTATTACCTTCCATAACATGCAAACCATCAGCGCCTGAATCAGACAGGGGCCAAGGCATTTTAAGTCTTGGATCATGTAACAGAGACTGTTGTTTGGGTTGACATTAATATCCATTCTCCCTTCATTTGGCCACCTCCCTTGGATTTTTCTTGAGGGGCTAGCCTTCTCACATTTGGATGAGGCTAATCCCTCCATCAGCTCCAGGCCAATTGGGGTATTTCCATCTCCTTTCCCTTGGTTGGTTTAGGAGTAGATATGAAACTCAAATTTTCCAGTTAGAGCAACTCTGGGATTTTTGTGGGCATTCCTGGGAAGCATTCCTCTCTCCATACCAGACTTGTAGTTATGTGGATGTCAACCTGGAACTGGGAGAGGCTGCAAGAGACTGGAGTCAACACAGAGGAAAGCTGAAAGGTGAAATCTTAAGGACCACCTTGAAGTATCTTGATTCAGCTATGCCTGAAGGCAGAATATATTACCTTAGCCAATAATTTTTTTTTTTGGACATGTAGCATGAAAGATATAAATCTTTGTTGTTTTTAACCCGAGATTTGAGAGGCTCCCCTCACCCCCTTAACTGCAACATAATGTAGCCTATGCTGACTGATGCTGGCAGGTCTTTATCAACATTGTCTTAAGAATAATCACACATCACTTTTGAGATCCCGGTATCTCAAAAGTGATGTCATGATGAGAATACCAAATTCTGTGCCTGACTGTTTTAAGATAGTGACTAAAATAGGTTCAAGAAGGCCTCATCTAAGCTACAGGCATTTTGCAAGATTGAACACTTGCTTCACTTTGCTTCCCAAGAAGGTAGCAAGATCCAAGGGGAGATAGGGTGGCACTTCATTTCTGCCTGCCTACGCCCATGAATTCCAAATTTTTAAAGTTCCAATCTGTATTTAACAGGAATACCATAGAAACACTCTAAATGGGGCAAGTTTTTTCAGTTCACTATTTATTCTTTGTTTGTGAATTTGGGCACCTGATTGTTAACCTGACTCTTTAAAAATGAGCTGCAGAGAGATTGATGTCTGAGGAAGGGAGAGACAGCTGTAGGAAGGCTCTTTAAAGGAAAATTATATCAGATTCGTAGTGGGATTCACTTAAATTTAGTCAATTGTATGCCTTATGATTTGAATGCTAGCCATCAACCCAAGCTTCCTTTTATCTTCATAAAGTGAATCACTATGTTTACTGGAAAACACTGATGTCAGACTAAGTAAGTAATGGTTAATATTTACTAAATTTTGAACTGGGGGAGCTTTTAATTAAAATTCAGTTCATCTCTTAAAGAAATCCACCTCAAGTTTTATTTTAAAAGATTTGGAATAATTTTATTTCAGCTTTCTTTCTCTAGTTTCAGAAGGAAGCTACAATTCTGTAAAAGCCAGAGGAGAAAAATGAATTCTCTTTATTCCAGTATTTAAATTTTGAAGTCTTCCTTTATTCTGTTTTATCTAAATTCTGTCTGTTTGAAAGGTCAAGGTCAGATTTCCTAGTGGGCCCCCAAAATCCTTACCACACTTCCCCAAGCATTCCTAGAACTGGACCTGGCAAACAGCAAATACTTAGAAAATGCTTATTGAATGAAAAGTGCGTTGTATTTAACAAATATCTTAAACCTGGTAAGGTTCTGGCCATGTCTTTGTCCAGAACCTGTCTTTGTCTCACAGTGTCATGTCTTTGTCTCACAGTGATAGGTTTGCAGCTAGAGTAGATTAGATTATCTCACAATTCTGGGTTGTTAATCATTACCCAGGGTGATCCAGGAAACTGGGCTTAATTAGCAAGTTAAACACTGTGCTATTATTCATGGCTTGTACCGTGGGGAGAGCAGGTCTTAATTCCCAATCCAGTATTAATGCCCTGGGAAAACAATCTGTGCTCTGAGCACATTTTTAGAAGTTGTAGAAATGTTAGTAAAAACCATCTCCTTTCTCAAACAGCTGCAGTTTTGCCTCCTCTCTCCCAACCGTAATGCCCTTGGCCTTGGAGATGAATTAACTCTACGACTGTAGTTCATCTAGAGAAGAAGAGGGCTGCTTCTCTGGAGAGAGCATTAATTTCATTATGGCTGTGGCGCTTACTGCTGCCAAGGCTGCTAATCAGATTTATGAAGACCAGCCCACCTAGCACAGAGTGGCTGCACTTTATCACATCAGAAACAAGTCAGCACTAGGTCTCACTCCAGGATTAGGTGCTGTTTCAAATATTGGGCTTTTTGCCAACCTGAGATGTTGCAGGATGTGTTTGCTGTATATGGTGTAGCTAATGAAATGCCAGTGTGAGCCTCCATTCTGGTGAGGATCTAGGACTAAATGATCTCTCAGAGGTCCTTTTGGAAATCATGAAACAGGGAGTGGAGAGTCGAGTCATCTGGATATCCCGAGGACTTTTTCAATCCTGTGGAGATAGTTACCATGATTTGATTTACCTATGACTATCTAATGAGTACCTTAAGCCTCATCAGCAACATCTCTCATTCTTTAGCAAACATTTTTTTGGGGGATGGGGTGGGTACTGGGGATTGAACTCAGGGACACCCGACCACTGTGCTGCATTCCCAGCCCTATGTTGTATTTTATTTAGAGACAGAGTCTCACTGAGTTGCTTAGCACCTCACTTTTGCTGAGGCTGGCTTTGAACTTGGGATGCTCCTGCTTCAGCCTCTCGAGTGTCTGAGATTACAGGTGTGCGACACTGTGCCTGGCTAGCAATCATTTCTTGAGCACATATTATGTGCCAAGCATGACGTGTACAGACCAGGATTTTCTGAAATACATTTGCTGTTGGTAAAATAAACAAGGGTTCAATTGAAGATGATGGAACAACAGGGGTTTTATTTTGATTTGTTTGTAACACTGGGGATCAAATCCAGGGCCTTATGCATGTCAGGCAAGTGCTGTACCATTGAGCTACACACATAGCCCCCCAAAATGATCTACTTTTTTTAAAGAAAGCAAAAGCACATTTATATAAACATAAAAAGTGATAAAGTCCTAGGAGGAGGAATAATAAATAACAGTAGGTATTTTAGGGGGAAAATACAGGAATTGTTTGGGGTGGGAGTAAAAGGAGACTCCTGCCTTACTCGTCATTTTTTTTTTTTAAACAAGGAGAGCATTTTCATCAGAACAAAAATTCTAGCCAAAACTGTCCTGAAGAATGAATGTTTACTATAATTTGAAGAAAGTAGGCTATTGAAGTAGACTATGAATGTTGACTGAGTCTGAATTTTTTCTTTGAAATACAAACTCAAAGGCCTGTGGAATTAAAGATTCACTAGTCATCCGTGAAAGACATGACAGGCTTTTCCTTTGGGACCATGGTAAGCCCCATTCCTCTGGTGCCTCAGTTTCCTTATCTATAAAATAGGTACAAAGTTCAGGTGCCTGAGTCAGTATTTGAAGTCTGGCCCCTACACAATCTTGCCGTGGTCTCTGCATTCTCAGTTTATCAGCCTCCCCTTCCACCCCATCCACTTCTAGCCTCAACATACTCATTATGTGCAAAATTCAAACCCTGCATTTTGGCTCCTATAGTTCCTTCCAACGAATAACTTCTGTGCGAAGCCAGCTTTTCCTCCAGTCTGTACCTCAGCTCAGATAGCTTCTTGCATGTAGTGCCTTCTCAACCCCATTGCCTAAGTACAATACTTATGCCAATTGGAGAGGGACTTTCTAGATTTTTCTAGAACAGGTGTGCCATGAAGACAGGCATTCTCCTCTGGCACTTAGTGACATGTCCTCAGAAATTGAAGAGTGCACAGCATACTGTAGCTGTGTAATGAGTATCTGTCAAGTGAATGGCTAGTATATGAATATAGATTTTTTTTGGCTTTGGGGGTACTGAGTATTGAACCCATATGTACTCCACTGCTGAGCTACATCCTCAACCCTTTTTGTATTATTATTATTATTATTATTATTATTATTATTATTATTATTTATTATTATTTTAAGTACCGGGGATTGAATCCAGCGGCACTTAACCACTGAGCCACATCTCTAGCCCTTTTTATAGTTTATTTAGAGACAGGGTCTTGCTAAGTTGCTTAGTGCCTAAGTTGCTGAGGCTGGACTTGAACTTTTGATCCTCTTTTGCTGCTGGGATTACAGGCACGTGTCACCATACCAGGTTCCCTTTTTGTATTTTGAGACAGGGTCTTGCTAAATTGCCCAGTCTGGCCTCCAACTTGGGGATACTCCTATCTCAGCTTCCCAAGACTCTGGGATTACAGGTGTGCACCACTGCGCCCTGCTGAGTACAGTTTTCTTATATACTTTGCATATTTCTCTATAGACTGGGCAGCTTTCCTGGGATTCCCCACCCCCACCCCCTTTATCCCAGGACTGGTGAACCTGAACCACAGCAGGATAATTGCAGCTGCCTGGGGCCAGGCTGAGAAGCAGTACTCAAGACTGTCAGCCTTTGGTTGAAATATACTACATTCCAAGTGCCTTGAAAGCATCTTAGTTTAACCAGTACAGAGCTGCTACCTGGCAGGTGCTCATCAAGTACTTGGTGAGAGTGTTCAAGAACAAGAGAATGAATGCTTTGGACTCTGCCCACTGTGCTTTCTGGGGAGAAACCATTCATGGATGATTCTTTGACCATGGTGAATCATGGAAATACACATTAGTACTTTAAAAAACATACACAGCCAGGCATGGTGATGTGTATCTATAATCCCAGCAACTCAGGAGGCTGAAGCAGGAGGATTGCAAGTTCAAGGCTAGCCTTGGCAATTTAGTTAGGCCCCATTTCAAATAAAAAGAAATTTAAAAAATAAAGCATAGACATATTTTACTTTATACAGTGGGAAATACATAGTTTGCTGTAATTCACATATATGAAGTATTAACAAAGAAAGTATTAATTAAACACATACTTGTTCAGTGACTGCTCTGTGAAGAGGAGAGTATAGTCTACATGAGGATTATGAAGAAGTGACCCAATGTTCAGTGATGTTTAAAGCTCAAGTGGTGACAATATAATGGTAAGTCAATGCTTAGCAAAGTCTTGGTTGCCTCATCTATAATAAGCCTCATGAGGCTACTAGCATAAAGGATAATCAATAAGATGCCTTCCCTGGAGGGCAATCTGAAATATGCTTTAATAAAATGAGTTTGATTGGGAAATATACTAAACTATGCATATAAAGATGCTTACAGTATTGTTTTATTACAGAAAAACTGGAAATAATCCAAAATGACCATCACTAGAGGATTAGTTAAAAATAACAGTGCTAGACCCAGGAGATGGAACACCAAGCAATTGCCTAAAAACTACATGGCCTATTTCTACAACATCAGGTAGAGGGAGAAGTAGGTTCCAATTATGAAAAAATTTACAACATACGTATCATGTATTAAAAGGAAGGCATTAAAAGGAAGAACACCCAGGATTTATTTTCATAGCCCCAAATATTAAATGATAGCTGCCTTTTTTCCTTATTTCAACTTTTTTTCTAAATTGAATATGCATAGCCCTTGTTGTAATAAAATATTTATTTTTGGTACTAAGAATTTAACCCAGGGGTACTTTACCACTGAGTCACATCCCCAACCTTATTTATCTAGTCTCTAGGATTACAGTCATGTGCTACCATGCTGGCTTAAAATATTTTTAAACTAAAACAATTTCTTGTGGTTGCATTCTCAAAAACAACCTTCTGCTTAGGAAGTTCACTTTCATAGATTCTGCAACCTAGACACAGATATTGGGCAATGTTCACATCCAAGCAGAGAATACATATTCTGGGCAGTGAAAAATTAAATCACACTTGCTGGTGTTCCTTAAAATGAGCTAGTACTTTATGGAAACTTGAGTTGGGGTTAAGTAGGAAGTATTAATGGTTTGTCTGGGTTTAAATGCAATGTTATAGTAGCAATAATTTTTAACTACTTTTTTTGCTCCTATGTTCCAATCAAAATATGGGAAGCTGCATTCAGAGTTCAGACATTTTTTTCTACTTAGAGATGTGTGTTTATGTAAGTGTTCAAGTCTTTCAAGTTGTCTGTATGTTAGTATTGATCCTCTAAGTGGGATGAGAGAAAATTCATTTTTCTAAGAATAAAATTTAGCATATACATTTCTATACTTTGGATAGAATGTATGATAGTAATCAAGAGGTCAGGAATAGCTCAGTGGTAGAGCACTTGCCTAGCACATGAGAGGCACTGGGTTTGATCCTCAGCACCACATAAAAATAAATAAAGGGCGGCTGGGGATGTGGCTCAAGCAGTAGCACACTTGCCTGGCATGAGTGCGGCCCAGGTTCGGTCTCAGCACCACATACAAAGATGTTGTGTTCTCCGAAAACTAAAAAATAAATATTAAAAAAAAATTTTTTCTCTCTCTCTCTCTCTCTCTCTCTCTCTCACTCTCACTCTCTCTTTAAAAAAAATAAATAAATCAATAAATAAAGGTATTGTGTCCATCAAAAAAAAAACCATAGAACTGGGATTTTTAAAAAAGAAAAACTTTTCATTTAAAATATCGTATTACCCAGACAACTGTGGTACTCATGGATAATCTCTGATATTCAAAGGCTGAGGCAAGAGAACTACAAGTCCAAGGTCAGCCTGGGCAAAATAAAAATGGCAGGGTATATAGAGCACCCCTGGGTTCAATCCTACTACCAAATAAATATCCATATCTAAATAGATTGACCTTTTTAAATAGTGACTTGTAAGAAATGTTAGACTTGCCATTTCTATGTGAAAGCAATCGTAGTCTTAGTCCTGAATATTTCATCTTCCCTATTCATATTTTGCCTTCCCTAGATAAGTCCAACAGAAAGCTGAACCTGAATGTCATAAAGATCCTTGAATGTTTATCTTTAGATATGGAGTGTTTATACAGCTTTCCCAAGCTTTGAGCTTCTTCCCATGGTACAAACCTCTGGAATTCTCAAATGCTGGTTTGGTTTTTAGATTTATGGACTCCATTTAACTTCCATTTCTACTCCAGAAAGTTCATAGTAAGAAGATACTTTTAATTGGCTCTCTAAACTGAGAATCAAGAGAGTTTCAATTTGATTTAGCTATTCACTTTAATAGAGATAATCTGAATTTCTGGTTGGCTTATTACAAAGTCGTACAATTGCTTGTACATCCTGTAGAACTAGTGTTTTCAACCAACTAGTTCTTCTAGTAATGAGGCTTATGTTTTGTTTTCCTACCCCCAAAAAAAAAATCAAATAAACTTTGTTGAATTTGGTAACATAACACTTAATATCTAAAATTTGGTCCTCTTAAGTGTGGCCCTATTTTTAAAACATGGTAAATTTTGAGGATACTTAAAATAATTCCACTGAAGCTAGAGAACATCTTGCTAAGTGAAATAAGCCAGACTCAGAAAGCTGAAGGTTGAATGTTTTCTTTCACATGGGGAAGCTAGAAAGAAATAAGGAAATATAAAAAAGTCAGGGGGGCAGATCTCATGAAAATAGAAGGGAGATCAGTGGAGTAGAGGAAGGGTATTGAGGGGGAGAGAGAGGGATGAGAAAAGGGAGGGACTGTAGATTGAAATTGTCCAAATTATGTTGTGTATGTATGTGAATACATCACCATGCATTCCACATTTCTGTGTATCTATAAAGCACCAATTAAAAATGCCTATAATCCCAGTGGCTTGGGAGGCTGAGGCAGGGGGATCACAAGTACAAATACAGCGTCAACAACTTAGTGAAGTGTATGCAGTACTTAAAAGTGGTGGCCACCTAGTGAATAGGGGATAAAGTGTAGCCAACCTCTTCTCTGCTAGCTTTTGGTGTTATCATCAAAGTGAACTACGTTTGTGTAACTATATCAGATGCTGCTGTGAATTCTGTACACTTAATCCTAGAATGTATGAATGTGAAGGAAACTTTATCTCTGGTCAAAAACTCCACATAATCTGATTAAATATGGTTAATGTGTTAAACTTTGTGTAACTGAAAATTTTTTCAGTTTATAGGATGATTAAAGACAGGTCATCAGAGAAGTAGAATGCATCCAGAGTGGCCACTTTACCAGTCAATGAGTAACACTAAAGATGGCACATAGGTTCAAATTTTTCCCTAGAAGAGAAACACTAGGTGTATCGGTGTTGAGGGGAGAAGTCCTGCTTAGGCTGCTTGATGTGGCAGGGAAAAAAAAAATCACATAATCATTTTTCTGTTTCTTATAATGGGAGAGGGCAGAAATGTGAAAGCCAACAGAAGCTCTCTTCGGGAAAATTCGAGCAGGCAGTGCTGTTGCAAAGAGCCTCCAAACTTATGAGGGAAGCAGCCTGTGAGACTGCTCAAAGTTCTTTTTTTTTTAAAGAGAGAGAGAATTTTTTTTTAATATTTATTTTTTAGTTCTCGGCAGACACAACACCCCTGTTTGTATGTGGTGCTGAGGATCAAACCCGGGCCGCACGCATGCCAGGCAAGCGCGCTACCACTTAAGCCACATCTCCAGCCCTGCTCAAAGTTCTTATGTTCACTGTTGCAAAGCACAGATATAGGGCTGGGAAAGAATTTTGGTGAGCAGGATAAAGTGAATATAATGAAAAAGGTGTTCTAGTCAAGCTCATTTGTGGGGAGGCAAGGAAGGAAGCGAGTTAGGTATGTGTGGTGTGCATACAGGAGAGTTTGATCAAACTTGTTTGTTTGATGGCTAAGGACTATTGAGAGGCCTACAGGTTATATTTGTATCTATGTTAAATTGTGTAAGCATACATCTTTATAATAATAGTAAAGGTTTAAATTTTTTTTTCTTAGCTCTGCAATGCAATCAGTTTTTCTGGATGAAGCATGATAGAACAGGAAGGAAAAGATTTCCCTCCCTCTGGCTCAGTGAGCTGTACTTGGAAAGCATAGCTATTGCCTGTCCAGGACCTTGACCTTAACTAGGGAGCAACTCCCCTTATTTATGGCCAAGTGACTTGGAAAATAGCAACACTCTAATCAACTCAAACATATGGCAGGGGAGAGTGACCGAGTGCAAAGGCAAGAGGCTAGATCACAGGGAAATGAGAGCAAGGGAATGAGTTGTGTGAGCTTGGTTTGGAGATGTTTTGGAGAAGAGGAGCTTCAAGAAAGGAAGGACTTTAAATGGCTGCGATGGAAGGTGTTAGTTATTGAGATGGGAAGATTATGTATCTATATTATTGGGGATTGAACCCTGGACACTTTACTACTTAACTATATCCCAGATCCCTGCCCCC
>NW_026000142.1:22536381-22659392 GCF_001458135.2 Marmota marmota marmota | reverse complement strand
TTTTTTTCTGATATATGTGAAAACTTTGAGACTGAGTCTTGCTAAATTGCTAAGGCTGATCCTTCTGCCTTATCCTCCCAAGTCTCTGGGATGACCACCAAGTCTCTGTGGACCACCATGCCCAGCATATATATTTTTAAAATTTTATCCATATTGCATTCCCACTTTACATTCTCTTTAAAACTTGAGATAAACATTTCAATTGTCCTCAATTACACTTTTAGAGGGTCTGAAGCACAAGGTGAACTGGTTTCACAGTATAGTACAGTTGAAAAAAACATTACTTCAGTGAAGGTCTGAGGATTGCTTGTTGGCTTCAATTTGGAGTCAATTTATATAAGTGAACCAATATTTATTTAGATTACTCCACACTGTGGTAAGTTCCGTGAAAGATCAAAAAGGACACATGCTCTGTATCCTCATTGAACTTACTATCTGGCCAGACATATGGCACATCAGTCCCCTGGCAACATGAGGGAGAACTTTAGTTAAGGGGCTTTGGGCTAGGCTAGGGAGAGAAGCCTTCGGGGATTGCTGTAAGGAATGGTTAGGTCTGAGAGGGTAAGCAGATGGGATTCCAAGGCAGGCAGGACTACAGCTGCAATGGCGCAGAAGGGGCCACAGGTGTAGCTTACACGAAGCAACAACAGTAATGACTTGAAGGATTTCTGCAACGCCTTGCTCTTAAAGCCCTTCACGTGAATTAGCTCAGTAGGCCTGAGAAATAGACCAGCATATTATTAGCATTTACAGCTGAAGGAAATGAAGACCTGAGATTCAGAGAGGCTGTGCATTATCTGAGGTCATGCAAGGGACAAAGCAGGATTCCACTGTCTCCTTGGTCTATCATCACCATGCTGCAGGAAGGAAGGACTGCTGTAGCAGGACTGGAGAGGATTTAGGGTTCCCTGGTGTCCCAAAGATACTAATAAGGGGTCTGGGGCTATTACTCAGTGGCAGAGCGCTTGCCTAGCATGTGTGAGGCACTGGGTTCAATTGTTAGCACCATATACAAATAAACAAATAAAATAAAGGCTTTCTATCCATCTACAACTACAAAAAAATTAATTAAAAAAAACATACTAATGAGGATGTTAGTTCAGTTTCTTTAAGAGAGACCAAAGTCATACTGACTTAAATGACAGGTTTGCTTTACTTCTAAGGTTAGGCCTGTAGGTCGTCCAAGGGAGTCAAATACACACACAACTTTAACCCTCAAGGTCACTGTGCCTCTCACATCTATGTGCCCCCTGCTGTGTGCTACAGAGAGCTGATCTGCGTGGGAATATCAATCAGTAAGAGACTGAGCAGGTGGGGAGAGTGACATGAGAATATTTATACCCCCAGATTCCCTGCCGGCTTGTCACAGATGACTGGGTCCCTTGACCAAAGACCATAGTTCCTGTTAAGTGGCTTTCCTACACAGCCTAAATGTTCACTCTTTCACCCCTCAGGCTGAGATTGGTGGTGACCCCTGCCCAATGCTGGCTCTGGGTGACTGCATGGTCCTTGTGGCTTTCCTCTACCTGCCCCCATCTGTAAACGGCCCCCTTATTAAAATGTCCCAGTTGTGTTCTCTCTTTCCTGCTGGCACCCAGGCTGACACTGGCAACCAGGGACCTAAGTTTCTCCTTTCTTGTTTTGCCAGGTTATCTTCAGATGCTGTATAGCTATATTCTAGATCAAAGAGGAAAAAAAAACTATACAACCACCAAACAAATGGAGGATGCTATTAGTTTCTTTTTGCTTCTGTGAAAAATTACCATAAACTAAAAGACTTAAAACCTCACAAATCTATCTTATGGTTCTGCAGAAGTCTGACACAGGTGTCACCGGGCTGAAATCAAGGCATGGTTAAGCTCCTCTCTGGAATGTCCAGGGGAGAATTCCTTTCCCTGGTTTTCCAGCTTCTAAGGGCCCTTTCATCCCTCTTCAAAGCCTGCAGTGAGGCCAAGTCTTCCTCATGCCACCCTCTCACCTGCCTCCTTTTCTACTTTTAAAGACCCTTTGTGATTACATGGGGCCTACCTATGCAACCTGGGTGACTCTCTTCATCTCGGTGTGTGGCTTATTAGTACCTTACTTTCATCTGTGACTTTAATTTCTCTTTGCCATGTAACTTCACACACTCACAGATATGGACATCTTTAGGAGGCCATTGTTCTGCCTCCCACAGAGGGCAAATAGCTTCCTTTTGAAGTTGTGACCTGGCAGTGGCACACAACACCTACTCTTATATCCTCTTGGTCAGAATTTAGTCACATGGTTATATTGAATTGAAAGGGAGGTTAAAATATGGTCTCTCTAACTAGACAACTATGTGTGCAGTTAAAACACGGAGGAGTTCTGTTACTAAGAGGTCATGGGGGGAGATGGGTATTGGAAATTGTATTTCTTACAACAATTTCCAGCCTGTGCCCCATGAGCCTCACTTGTCCTTGCCAGGCAGGACCTGCTGTTGGAGTTCCTTCACTTCATTTTGTCAGCTTGGTGCCTTTGCCTAATTGTTCTCACCTCTGAGCTTCCCTTTACCCGGAATTG
This sequence comes from Marmota marmota marmota, assembly GCF_001458135.2. NCBI lineage: Eukaryota > Metazoa > Chordata > Mammalia > Rodentia > Sciuridae > Marmota > Marmota marmota. The sequence goes on along the minus strand of NW_026000142.1, from coordinate 22,656,851 downwards.
GTTTCTAATGTAGGAGGAGAGAATTATCTCCTTAATGGACCACACCAGCTATCTCCTGGTCAACTTGTTCCCTCATATTTACATTGATTTTTTGATATGACACCTGGGTTCCAAATGCTTTTACCCTGCCCTTTGTTAACAGGGTTTCCAGATAGATCACTGGCCCACCCGGAATCTGTGATCTCACTAGTCTACTGGCCATCTTCTAATTCTGCCTCCCACATCTAGCATCTTAGCTCCTTCCTGACTGCTCCCATTATTGTACCAGTCTCAGTGGTCATTGCCTGGCCACTACTAAGTTCCAGACTTGGCTCTTACTCTTGCCCTCACACATCCCCTGCTCTGAGATGCTCCAGGTTCAGTCTAGACTTCTCATGAATTGGTCTCTGCATATAAATATTTCATAGAAGAGTAAAAATGACCTTGTAATCATACTGTTAGTTGACTATTGTGTAGATAGGTACTAGTCAGGTTTCTTTGGCAGAATGCCTGAGATAATTGACTTAAAAGAAGAAAAGGTTTATTTTGTCCCACAATTTTCAGAGTTTTCAGTCCATGTTTGCTGGGCCCTGTGACTTTGGGCCTGTGGTGGCACATCATGGTGAGAGTGCGTGGTGAAGGAGGCCTGTTCACTTCATGATGACTAGGAAGCAAAAAGAGAAACAGGAAAGTGACAGGGCCCTAATGTCCTTTTCAAGGACATGCCCCACCCAAGTGACCTAACTTCATCTCATTAATCCTCACTTCTTAAAGATTCCATGACCTCCTAATAGCATCATGGGTTGGGGACCAAGCCTTTAACACATAAGGCTTTGGGGGGACATTCCAGATCCAAACTATAGCAAGATGTTTTACATCTTTATTAATTTTGAATATTTAATGTAAGGAGTCCTGCAGTGATTTATCCACAAAGCATCATCCCCCATACTTAAGATAATGTTCTTCATACACAGGTTTAACTATGAAATATTAGGTCTCAGTGTCAGATCTTGATACACATTGTCAAATTGCTTTGCAATGTATAAAGTGATACTGTTTCACAGAATCTTACCTTGATCACATCCTGAATAATGAATGGGTATAGCAATTAATAGAAGACAGAATGAGTTTCCCAACATTACTGAGGAATAAGATTTTTCACATATGTACATTTTTTTTAGACAACTGAAGCTTATTATTTTAAACAGCAGACTTTAGAAAGCACAACTAGGTATAATTGCAGTTTTTCCAAAGTACATCCCTGCGTCCTTACCTCTTCCAACTACAATGTCCCCAGGGTGAGGGGGTTCTGCTGAGATGAGGGGTTTATCTTGCCTTTGCACTTGGTTCCACAATGAATGTGTTTTCCTGATGCCTGGGGATTTTCCTGCCTTTCCAGAACTCTATGGCTAGTTAAGTCTTCCCAGCCAGCAAGCACAATCTCTTCTCTTTTTAGCTATTCCCACATCCCTGACCTATTCCTTCTGTAGTCTCTGATTGCTGAAAATGGAAGAACAATTGAATATTGCTTTTGGGAATAAATAACAACAACCTCAAAAAACCTGTGCTTGCAACATTAACTGTCTGTGTACCAAGTTGAAAGTCAGTATCTTATGGAAAGCTGGAGTGTGTTACATCCAGCCTTAACATTAGAATAAAGAACTTAGACTTTGGGTGTTATATTTTTGACTCTTTGAGTCATTTTGTACACTGATCATGGGTGGAGGTTTGCAAAAGCCTCAATGCTGGATAGGTGGAGCATTACGATTGTATACTTCACGAGAAATTTCTGGGGTGGTACTTCCTGTAGAAAAATTTCCTTCTATTCTTTAGAATCTGCAGGGAAATAGATTCTGCATTTTCCTTAATAACCTACCTTTTAATGAATTTCATACTTATTTGCAATATTAAAGGTCTTTGTTGAATTTATAAATCCTATTTTTATTAAGATAGAAATGGCTCCAGCAGCTCTTCCTCTTTCATATATCAATGTTGATGTATATTATTTTTTATTCAAAAATGTGGGGCCAAATTCTTTTCCAACTATCCCTCTGAAGGATAGCATTCACAAACAGTTTGCTGTTATAAATCACACATGCAAAAAAGTTAATGTTAAATGTCTTTTCTTGAAATGAAACATCTGACATTTTATACTAAACAATAAGAACATGATTGCTAGTCTTTTAAAAACAAGAAGATTTTTTTACAACAAAGTACCCACAAATTGTGAAAAGTAGTTCAATATTTATCTTTTTGAATATTGTTCCAATGTCATTTGGGGGAAACAGAATCCTTTGGGTGAGAGAATGAGTCTGTAGGAAAGTGGCTGTAACTGCAAATTACATTTAGAATTGTGTGCATTTTATTCAAAAGAGAATAATAGTTTTACAAATAAAGCAAATACAAATAAATAAGAAAGGACAATCTAGAATACACATCTGCATTCCTTCCTAGTATCTTTATTTAATGTTTAAATTCATTTGACTGAAATGATTTTTGTTTTAATTTTTTTTTTTTTTTTTGGCACTGGGGATTGAACCCAGGGGCATTTAACTACTGAAACACATCCCAGCCCTTTCTATTTTTTATTTTGAGACAGGATCTTGCTAAGTTGCTTAGGGCCATTGTAAGTTGCTGAGGCTGGTTTTGAACTTGCGATCCTCCTATCTCAGCCTCCTGAGTTGCTGGGATTACAGGCATGCACTACCATGCCCTGTTTGAAATGATTTTTAGTAAGTACTTATTTAAATTTTTACTTATCTTATGTACCAACTACTTTCGAGTTCTGAAAGAGAAAAGAAAGGAAGAGGAAAGGTCTCTGAAAGCGGATACTATATCTTTTCTTCCATCTTTCTGCTGTGAAGTGGCATCCAAGTGGCCTCTCTCTGGCCCAGTTCCTCCCTCCAACTACATGGAGCAGATCTCTAGTGAGAAGAGGATATAGGGAAGGGAGGCAGGAGAGGCTGACCTTTGTGTCTCACAAATTTAGTACACTGATGCAAGTTTGTGCACCAGAAGCCAGAAACACAGGCACAATCTTTTGGGCCTTAACTCTGCCTAACTATAGCAGGTGGCGTATTTATTTTCCTGCTCAACAATTTCATTTTTAATGGCAACAACTTGCTCTTCTAATTGTTTCAGTTGATCAGCTTTTTCTTGTCTACTTAGATTCAAATCTTGGATCTTCTTCTCTAAATCTGAAAGAAGAAAATAAAATAAACGACATATGCCCATTTGGTAGATTCCTCCTAGATATCCATATTATACCAAACAGCGATTTGTGTGTCTCTCTCTTTTTTTAATTTTTAAATTTGTTTTAATTAGTTACACATGACAGAACAATGACCTTGTTGTGTGTCTCTTCAAGATATTTTTAGTTTATGCTTTGATCCAATGAATGAAACATCTCTTTCCATAGGTCTTCTCAAAGTTTTCACATATATCAGAAAAAAATTCATCTTTTTATCTAAAAATTTTATACCTAAAAGCATTTTTTTAAAAAAAATGTAAGGCTGTAGCTGGTTAGAATTCATTAGAAATGAGGCCCTAAGCAACTTAGTGAGACCCTGTCTCAAAAAATTTAAAAGGACCAGGAATGTGACTCAGGGGTTAATTGAACTCTTGGTTCAATCCCTGGTCCAAAAAAAAAAAAAAAAAAAAATCATTAGAAACAAAAACATACATAACAACTTCCTTGATTAGATTTAGTGAAGTGCTGTATTTCCAAAGATTTGTTCTTATTACTTTAACTTCATTTAGAAACATATGTTCTTTGTTTTAGAGTTTTCCAATTTTCAGAAAACAAACTGACATTTTTATTTTTTCATCTTTCTTCTCTGATGACACTGAAGTCCCTGAACTATAAAGCAAAGTGACTTGCTTAACCTCACACTTATTCCTCTACCAATTCATGGCTTTATGGGTTGATCCTTGTGTCCACCTATCTATGGGTTGATCCTCTGTCCACCTATCTATGCATTCATTTATTCATTCTTTATTCAATAAGTAGTTGGTAATTCTAGTAAACTTTAATATGGAACCCACAGCAGTGAATAGAAGATCTGTAGAGAGAGACATTTAAAAGCAAGATGTGGCCTTTTGGAAAAGACTCTGACCTTAGGTAGAAGAAGGAAAGAAAATGTCTCACGTTACTTCGTCAGACCACACCAGAATACTGGATTGGTTTGAGGTAATTTTCACATTGGCATGTGTGGAGAAGAAAGAGCCAGATTGCTGAAGACATTTGAAACTGTCCTCTCAACAAAAATTGAGTTAACTGGTGATGTTAACTCATATGGAGAAAAGAAGATTCAGGGCACGTTACTTAGCTCTTTGTAAGCACTTGAAAGCCCACTTTAGGAAGCTAAGCAGATATGTATTCTCTTGTCCCGAGGAAATAAAATGAAAACCAATGGGGGGAGCTCAATGAAGATGGACAGTCGGATTCTAACATTTTAGCAGTCACAACGATTCCAAGACTGAAGAGTTTCTTTGGAAGGTGATGAGAGGCAGGAAACTTGCAAATAAAGGTCATTTGGAAAGAAAAGGGGATTCAATATTATATTTACACTAAAAAAAAAAAAGACCCCTGTGTTTCTATCAGCTAAGTTAATAAGGTTGAGCTGTCTACCTCACATTTCCCCATCAGGTCTGTTCTCCATCCTGTTCTGTATCCTGGAAAGCTAACCTCCGTGGATGATGTCACCTGGCTCCCTTGAACTCTGGCTTTCATTCACACTTGGCCAATGGAATGTGCTGGCAAGTGACCAGAGGGAGGGATAAGCCATTGGTCTCCATCCCTGGCCAGTAGCTGGGTTCTGGCAGCTTTTCTGTCTCTCAGCTCCAGTGCTGAGAGTATCTGGTGGGTATCTCTCCCTAACCCTCCAGTGTTTGCAGGGCTCTGGCAACACTCTTGCTTCCCCTGCCCCTTCAGGCCTAGGGATGCTAATGACTTCTCATTGCTGCTAGTCACTCACTCTTCCACACCCTTGAAATTGAGCTGGCTTTACAAGTTGTTTGATCAGCAGAAATGAGAAGAGATGATGTTGCAGGAGCTCAGGAACCTTGCATCTCCAGTTCTCACTCTCATGGGACTCTGAAACATCTGTGCAGTGAAGCAACCTGGGATTCAGACCAAGGGGAGAGAGCCCCTTACACATCTGCCATGCCTAGTCCCCAGCTGGCCCATCAGTGTAGCTACTTGAGCAATCTAGTTGGGACTGGCAGAGGACCCTCCCTAGCAATCCAGAGCAAGGGGAGAGTTGTTGCTTTCAAGCCATCAAATTTTGGGGTGGTTTGTTATACAGGGAATATGTAACTGCGATGACATTACTTGTAAATACATTATCTAGAATTGTGGCCAAATATGCTTTCTTTTCCTTGGGGAACCTTGACACAAAGTTTTGTGAGGGACCCTGGCTGCAGACTGGGGTCTATCACCACTCTTAAATCCCTTCCTCCCTCCCTCCCTTCCTCCCTTCCTCCCTTCCTTCCTTCCTTCCTTCCTGGAATTTAACCCAGGGGCACTTAACTCCCATCCTTTTTATTTTTTAAGTCGATCTCTCTAAGTTGCCAAGGCTGACCTCGAACTTGTGATCCTCCTGCCTCGGCCTCCCAAGCTGCTGAGATTACAGGTGTGCACCATGATGCCTGGCCACTCAACTTTGATGCTGCCAAAGGTTCTCTCTGGGATCCCATGGGCATGTCTCCCTAATAGATGTTCTGCCCCTTCTCAAGCGGCAGAGTAGGGCAGATAGCCAAACCAATGTCTTATTTTTCTATCTTGTTGAGTGGTAAAAATAGCCCTAAATGAAAAGAGAAAATGAAGCACAATGCTTATTTTAGACTCTGAGAAGTCTTCTAACCTAAACTTCTCTTCCAATCCAATTGCATTAACTGTAAATTTCAGTTAATGTGGATAAGTGGGAACAATTTGGACTCTAACATAAAATACAGGACAGAAATAGCCTTCCTATGTTTTTGTTCTAATAATATGGACCAAGGTCTGAGAATAATGGAAACTAGTTTTCATGGTACTGGGTATAGCATGTAAGGTAAAAAAAATCTCTATGACTTTCTGAGTTTTTCCTAGGATTTCCTTTAAATATAATTTTTTTTTCTGGAAAATGTTGAAAAATAAAATAAAAATTACCCACAAGACTGCTTTTTAAGACAATTATATAAATTTTAAAAACTAGTGGTTTCTTCTTTACCCTACTGTCTCCCCAGAGATAAGTAATGTTAAGAGTTTGGTGTGTCTTTTTCCTGACTTAGGCACAGACTCACGTTGCAGGTTTTTTTGTTTTGTTTTGTTTTTAATGTCATAGAGTGATGACACCAGTTGTTGTGAGGCCAAAGTCTCATTTTATAATAAAGAAGCATATAAAGCAAGGAGTCTTGTCTGGTTTAGTATTTTAAGAGTTATTCATATTATAAAAGAATATAATTAGTTTTAAGGTTCTGGGAGACAATAAATATGATCACAAGTAAAACTATGCAACTCATCACTTGGCAATTCTTGACTAGAGGTAGTTGAGGACATGACTGCCCAGAGAAGTCATGAACATCAGTCGTGGAAAAGAAGATTCTAATTTACTTTCTGATTGGACATATTTTATGTTTACTATACTTTGTGTGCATCAGAGTTTTCATTTTAATCAAGATTCTTTTTGGATTCCTTTTGGATTGCTGATCTATGCTGGATGACCTAGTGCACTAGAGTCATGAGAGGAAAAATCAGCCACTTAGGTTAGGGGGCTATCAGCCTCGCCACTGTTAAAATTTGGGGCAGCTTAATTGTTTTGGGGAAGGTGTCTTATGCCTTCTTGAGCAACATCCCTGACCTCACAAGCAAAACTTTCTTCAGACATCTCACCGCTAGTTGAGAACACTGAGTTATAACCTTTCAAGGTGACCAAAGGGAATCTCAGTTTGTTCTGATTAATGCAAGGCTGATGCCCAACATCCACCCTTGTATGTAAATCCATGTGCAAAACTTGTTACTTTTCTATTCTAGAAACATAAGACCAATTCCTACTTCACCCTGCTTGGCAGATTTACATGTAGTTAAATTGGGTTAATTGATAAATTGAAATTGGCATAAATTCTATGAGGAAGAATATTAGGATGTCATTGCCCTACTGGTGGGGTGGGTACAAATAGATACCTGTTATTCTTTTCATCTTGTCCTCTGTATCCCCAGCCAATTTCTCAGCGGCATCTTTTAGCTGTTTGACTCTTCTGATTGTTTCTTTTGTCAGTCCTGAAGCCCTCCTCTCATGTTGAAGAAGGGTGTACTGTTTTTTCAGCTCCAGAAACTCCTGTAACAGAGCCACACTCCCATCAGAAAGCACCCATAAAGCATCTACATATGCAGGATTCTCCTAATGCCCTTCACACAAGGAGTATCAAGGAAATCATAATCCAGTCAATGTTCCAGAGTCACCCTGATATTTCCATGGGGATTGTATTTGCATTTTTGCTTTTTTTTAGGTTGAAAAAATATCCTTAGTGTCAATTAATTAAAAAGAAACTTCTTTGCTATGAAATATCATCAGTCATTATTGCATGTTAAGGCAACTGTGAGACACTATTTGTCCTTTATTATTTTAAGGATGGAAAATACAGAAATAATCTAATTGACAAGACTCCTCAACAAGACTCTTGTTCAGATGGTTGAACAGTTAAACATCTTCAAGATGAAGAACAGAGTAATGAGGATCTAGAGGCAGTAAGGATAATTATTTGGTGCAATAAAGGTAACAGGAGGTAGCAAGGAGGTAGGAAAGGAAGAAATGTTAGTATGAAGAACTCTCCTGGAATTAGGATGAAAATCTTTGGGGTGAGAGTCTGGTTGACCATCTAGAAAGTTAAGTAGCTAAAGACCAGAACCAGCCATGGAGTATTGATGTGGGATACAGGTAAACAGGAAGCCCCTTTCTCAACATCTGCTCTACAGAAAATGGTCTCCCAAGTTGGTGGAAATTTTACTCAGCACATTAGGAATTAAAAGCAAAGGAATAAGCAATTTGTAAACACACTAACATTTTTCTTTTGTTTAAGCAACTGTATTAACGCAACCAACCAAAGATTTCCTGCAAGAGAATGAGTTAATAGGTTCTCTCAGCAGCCTAAATTAATGGGCCACTCTCCACAACCATCTAATTAACCCAAATCTAATGTTTGTAACTTGATCTGTTCTTTTTGGAGATGACTTTCATTTACTGTTTTCTTTCTCTTTCTTTTCGTTTTCTTTTTGTACTGGGAATTGAACTCAGGGGCACTTAACCCCTGAATGACATAAACTGAGAATATGAAGGTTCAGGAACATTTTGATTTACAGACTATTTGATAAGACATAGCTGAGAATACTTGTATGGGCAGATAGGGAGAAAATACACCAAGATTTGGTCAGGGGCTTCTGTCTTCTATAGGGAAAGCCCTCCACTGCACAAGATCCTTTGGGAATCAGGATCCCTAAAAATGTGTACCACTGAGTATGGAAGAGCATTAAAGGAAATGCTGAGAAATGGCACAAAAGTCTGGGATTAAGGGATTATCCTTCGAAAAGGCACTGTTTGTCTGCTTTTGGTGGCAGGGGTGGGACTAATGACCTTCTCAGCACCCCCAGCATGACGACGGGCGGATTCAGCCTGAACTCTTGCCCTGCCCGCTTGTTCTTGGTTCCTTTGCCACTTGGTCCGCAGCAGGGAGAATCCATCTTCCTGCTCTGACAGCTGCTTTGCTAAATCCAGCTGCTTATTCTTCATTTCCTTGGCTTTATTTTCAGCCTGTTGTTGATTTAAAGACCAGAAAGGACAAGTCTCTTTATTAAGCAAACAAGAAAACAAATTATATTAACCCCTTAAAAAACATTAAACTAGGTAGAAAGAAAAACAGAGCCTTCACCTCTTCTGTTGCATTTATTTTAGAAAAGTTACAATGAAACATTTTAGATGTACTAAGGAGTTGGAAAAAATATGACAAATATCCATGGATCCACCAGTCGGTTTAGGAATAAATCCCTGACTTTGAGGCAGAGCCCACTGACCTGCTCCCAGTCTACATCCTTTCTCCCCCAAAGGCACTCTCTAGCCTCAATCTAATCTTTGCCATTCCACTATTCCCATAGGCTTTATGTCACATCCTACACAGTATTCCTAGCAATATATGTAATCTTTCTAAAATGTTTTAACCATAGGCAAACGTATCATACATTTCTGCAACTTGAGTATTTAAATTCAAAATTATGCTTTTGCAGGTTGTCTAAGTTCATTAATCTGTCTCTAATTCATTCATCATTTTACACATTTACTGCCTCGTTTGAGGATATAAAAATATATCCAGCAGGTGCTGGTGGTATCTACTTTTTTCCCCTTACAGACAACAGTGAACATTTTATACTTGTGTCCTATGTCAGTGACTGTATTTGTCACATCTAGAAGTCCTATTTATTTTTCAGAATCTTTTGTTCACGGATCATACCCATGGCTTCTTTGGTTTTCTAAATCTTATTTTGTACTTTATATTCAGTAACAGTAACATCCACAGTACCTTGCATTCTGATTCTGTTATTTATTGTTTCAGATGACTCCTGTTTAAGGCAATTTGTTTCTTTATATGTTTGGGAAGAAATCCTGGAGGCTTGGCTTTAAGGTCATTCTTTCAAAGGGAATTTTTGTTTGCCACTGTCAGGCATGGGGAGGGGGGCGTTATGAACTCAGGACCATTTATTTTTATTTGTTCTTTTTATCTATACATGACAGTAGAGTGTATTTTGACATGTTATACATCATGGAATATAACTTCCTATTCTTGTGGTTGTATATGATGTGGAATTATACTGGTCATGTATTCATGTATGATCAGGACCATTTTTAATGACAGTTCTAGCTTGGATAATGTAGATTTTAGTCCCAAACTCATATGAGAGCCAACCTGTGTGGTTACGCCTCTATTCAGAGGCAAGTTTCTTTATTGGCTGGTGTGTGTGTGTGTGTGTGTGTGTGTGTAGTAATTTAATATTTCACTAAGGGTTTTGTCTTTCTGTGTCCCTGCTCTATGCAGGGGTCTTGTTACCTCCTTGCATGAGCTTTGTTTTGTCTATTATGCATGGCAACCATCAAACCCCAAAGCTATAACACACCAAGGATTGACAGATACCCTGAGCCTGCTGTCAGGTTAGTATTTGATTAGCTCTCTGCATTCATTGGCCTCTGAGGATTCTCAGGGCTTTTTTTTTTCTTTCCTAATATAGCTGCTATACATTTAAAAATTTTAAGTATCCTATCTAACTTTTTTTTTTTTTTTTTTTTTACTAGGAGGGCTCCTTAGCGTATTGGTCTACCATATTTTTAGTATGAAATCCCTTCCTGTGTCCTTGGGCATATGTGGGAATTTTTTCTGGAGCTGGAATATACACACGTTTTCTGTAAAGGGACAGATTGTAAATGTTTTACTCTTTGTGGTTCATAATTCTCTGTTCCAAGTATTCAACTCTGAGCCCTTGTGGTGTAAAAGCAGCCATAGACAACATGGCCATGGCTGGATCGTACCAATTCCTATTCTAGAGCATGTGTCTAGAAGGGGAGAACCTAGGGACCTCCCTTTTTTTGCTACACTGTGTATGCAACCCCCTCCTATTTATTTTCTGGTGTGTTACCTCTGTTGCTTTTTGATTCTCTTTTCAGGATGCATGTAGTAGATCTACAAGATACAACTCAATAATGGAGACTGAATCACTCTCAAGCCTGGAGGAAGGGGATATATATAACAGAGGACGGAACCCTGCAGGCAGAGCTTTCTCACCATGGACTGGGTCCTGCTCTGTCTTCCACCTGCCAGGCTCACCATCACCGCGGGTAAACCGTGGCCTACTCCCAACCAACTATGGATGGAACACATTTATTTAGGTGAGATATCTGTTTGGTTCTTGAACACTCTGATGGAAGATCATACTAGTTACAAAAATCTTGCAACACTTAACTCTTCCTTTCTTTGATTTGTGAGCTTTTACAAGTCTGTTCCTTTTCATGGGTTCTGGCCTCAAACCTACTGTTAATTACCTGTGTGACCTGACACAATCACATAGCCTCCCTGAGTCTTAGTTTCCTCAGTTACAAATTGGTGATGGCACTTGCCTCATTCCCCAGAACTGGTTACAACTAACTGAAATGATGTTGGAGGGCTCAGTAAAACATAAATTAAATGCATAATCATGTCAACATTAATGTAACAGTACTATATCAATGTAGAACTTTAGTTTAATACTTAACCCCACTCAAATCTTCATTTATCTTTGTAATAATCCGATCAGATAAGTAAGGCAAGTGTGACGTTGATTTACGTAAAAACTGTTTCCATCCTTATCATTTATTTCAAGTTAGGTTCAAAAAAGGTGGATAATTACCTGCAGTACATTCTTTTTTATTTTTGTTATCGTGGCAGCCAGCTGAGTAATAGTAGAGTTTGCCTGTCCTTGAGTGATTTGAGCTTGTTGCAACTTATTCAATGTTTTGTCAAAGTTTAACAAGACAGCTGCTGCTTTCCTAAGGTAAGATATTAGCATATCAGATTAGATAAATACGCAATTCTTGCTTTACTTCACCTTGAGAGTTCACTCAACTCAGTCAAAAACCTTTACTGAATTCTTTTGAAAGTGAATTTCAATTCCTCTTAAGCAGGGCAAAGTAATGAAGTCTTTATTTTGAGAAATAGGAATATTTAAATGCCAATAAAACACACACACACACACACACCCACCTACCTACACCTGGTAAAAACAGATTTCTTTGCACAAAGAAACTACTATCAGTCAGTTCCAGCTTTCTGATTTCTCAATTGCAGGGACGCTGCCCTCTTAGGTCCTTGCTGGAGTGGGGCAAGCAAGTCAAGAGGCCCCACAGACAGCAAGAGAGGACCAAGGACCCTGCATTTCAGGCTGTGTTTATTCAGGGTTATTTAAGCTTTGCTGACATTCCAGCTACCCAGGGGCCCAGTCAGAGGTTAAAATCACAAGCATTCCAAGTGATATAGACTATTTTACAGAAAGGAGCTCACCTTTGTCAACATTCACCAGATACTGAGATCTACAGGCTCAAAACTACCTTGAACAGAATGTACTAAGTGACTGAAATATTTGAAAGAACTTTGGAGACACATCCTTAGAAGTGTTTGTGTCCAAAGAACAATTATCCAAACTGCAAAATATCCCCTGCCCCATCCAACCATCCCTACTCCCAGTGGGAATTTCTTTTCCTTTCCAAACTTTGGGAATCCTCCCTCCTCCCAACATAAACTCCCCACCTGCATTATCTCACTTCTGTAAAATACCCAGAGCACTGCCTACGTATATGTATATGTTTTTTTTCCATATTCTTTTTTTATATTTTCAATGTACTACAACTTCAGACATTACTTAAGAAAGTAAAAAAGAGAAAAATTCCAGTAATTCTACCACCTTGAAAGATGCGGGCATATTTGAGTATTTTGTCCTAGAATTTTTTTTTTCTTTTCATGATTGAATTCCTCTTCCCTGTGCAATTCAGTTGCTTAATTTAAAAAGCATTACCATCACACTGACAAAATCTCTTCGTATTATTAAAAAAAAAAATTTAATCAACATCATTTTTAATAGCTATGTAATCATATTGTACTTACTTAAGCTTCCTGATTTTAAATATTAAAACCAGAAGGGGCCGGGCACTGTGGTGCATGCTTGTAATCCCGGCGGCTTAAGAGGCTGAAGCAGGAGGATCATGAGTTCAAATCCAGTCTCAGCAACTTAGTGAGGCCCTAAGCAACTTAGCAAGACCCTGTCTCTAAACAAAATATTAAAAGAGTTGGGAATGTGGCTCAGTGGTTAAACACCTCTGGGTTCAATCCCTGGTACCAAACAAACAAATTGGGAAGGAGTTGAACTTGCAGATGTGGAACCCTTCATTTGTTTAAGAGGGTGATGAGGCAGTTAAGGTAGTCCAGGTCTCAGCCCTGATGAGCATCCAAAAATGGTGCTGGATGTTCACGTTACCATCCAACTGATGATGTGACCTGACCCACATCACTCCACGCTCATAAAAATATCTTTCTGATGCCTTTTTGCTTGGCAAATTCTAAAGGAGTTAGTTAATCCTGTATACCATAGATTCCATTTTACTCCTGTATTATTCCTGGGGCATAATTTCCATTTATTCTGTCCTCCACCACCATAAATTTTTACTATAGTCTTTTTTTTTTTAAATTGAGAATTCCAAAGTAGTGCTTATTATAACAATCCTAAAATTACAAATGGACAAAGAAGGGAAAAAGACACCATATTTCAACGACCTGTTAAAATATCAGCATTTAATTCGTGGAATTTATTGGTATGCATGGGTATTAAGAGGCTTTGACCACTGGTAGGGTATTTAGAGTTTTAGCAAAACAGAAAGCAAGCATCCCTGCCCACTGCCTCCCAAATGCCCAGCTTCCTGGGGCACCTCCAAAAAGAGCTTAGCCTTTTATCTGGACATGGATCTATCAGAGGGTAATTTCATTGCACTTTATAGCTCCTGAGCAAACATTTTTTCAGATGACCTTTTAGCAGATGGTCTGTTAAAGCAAGATGAGAATATTAATACTGCACTTACTCAGCTGCTTTGGCCTTCACCAAAAGCTTTTGGGCTCCATGTGCTGCTTTTTTAAGCTTGTTCTTTTCTGTCCTGTAGTCCTCACCAAGTTGCATAAGTTTCTGTACTTTGTCAAATTCATGGGTTAGATTTTGTGATGTTATTGGTAGGTGGATGTCAAGCACACGATTTGCAACCTTCTCTATGTCTTCTGGAGGCACGTTTTCCTCTTAAATAAGAAGATGGATTTTAGCTAATCATGTTCCCTTAGCAAACTCTGTATCTACTACACAGAAACACAATGAACTCAAGTCAAATGCCCTGGCATTTGATAATGTGTCCCTAGAATACAAGGACTAGATTGCATATGTCCCATAGATGCTCTTCATCCTCAACCTTCTCTTGCCCCTGCAGAAATGCTGCTTCTGTAGTGCTGAATACTTACTGAGTAAATGCGTGTCAGAAAAATGGAAAACGAAAGACTTGGAACACTGTGCATATGCTCCAAAATATCTTCCTAAGAATTCTTTATTGTAAGTGCAGATTCAAAAGCAGTACAAATGTTTAAATGCCTGCCATTAAAATTTAAACACAGTGAATAAGAGAGGAGTGAGGTTGGGTATGAAGTCAACACAACTCGATTCTGGTCCTCCATGACCATAAGAAGGCTCACAATTTTTTGCTCATCTATATAATTGGGCAGCTATTCCTGATGCTATTGTTCAAAATTCTGTTTTGGAAGGCAATGTGCCAATACAGAGTGGAGTACCATGTGAATAGCACATTGCAAAGAAACTTTTAAACACACCCATTCCTTGCTTGTCAGAAAAGTGAAACTGGTCTCCTTTAAGAACTAAAGTGGAAGATGGCAGGTAGGGTGTGATGTCACAAGCATTTGTCACTCTCCAGCTCCTGACTGACCACCCATTACACACAAGGCACAATGCTGAGTCCTGCAGAGAAAACTAGAGATGGTTTAGACACAGGTCTTATCCTCAAAGCTTTATGGACAAGAGGGGATATAGATGTCCAGTGTATGCAAATATTGATCATAGAGCAGAAATGGTGACTATGAGACGAAATGCTGTGGATTCAGAGGAAGGAGAAAAATACTTCAGGAAAGACTTCTAACTGGGCCTTGGGGGATGCAGGTTAAACTAGTAGAGACTGTAGGGTGTGGGGAGGGTAGAGGCATCCTAAGCTGAGTGACTTGCAGAAGCCAAAGCTCAGGGTGGTACAAGAAACAGTGATGTATTGAAGGGCACCTAGGCTGGTTCCATAGTTTGGCTATTGTGAATTGAACTGCTATAAACATTGATGTGGCTGCATCACTGTAGTATGCTGGTTTTAAGTCCTTTGTGTATAGAACAAGGAGTGGGATAATTAGGTCAAATGGTGGTTCCATGCCAAGTTTTCTAAGGAATCTCCACGCTGTTTTCCAAAGTGGCTTCACCAGTTTGCAGTCCCACCAGCAATGTATGAATGAACCTTTTCCCCCACATCCTCGACAACATTTATTGTTACTTGTATTACTGATAATTGCCATTCTGATGAGACTCAGTGCAGTTTTAATTTGCATTTCTCTAATTGCTATTAGATTAGAATAGTGTTGAACCTTTTTGCATGTACTTTTTTTTTCAAATATATTTATTTTTTTGGTGTAGATGGACACAACACAATGCCTTTATTTTTATGTGGTGCTGAGGATCGAACCCGGGTCCCACCCCTGCTAAGCGAGCGCTCTACCACTGAGCCACAATCCCAGCCCCTTTTCATGTACTTTTTGACCATTTATATTTCTTCTGTGAAGTGTCTGTTCAGTTCCTTTGCTCATTTATTGATTGGTCAGCTCAATTCAACAATAGCCTAGCTACGGAACCAACCTTCAACAGATGTATGGATAAAGAAAATGGTACATATACACAATCAAAAGAAGAATGAAATTATGACATTTGCTGGCAATTAGATGGAACTGGAGACCATCATGCTAAGTGAAATAAGCCAGTCCCCCGAAAAACAAAGACTGAATGTTCTCTCTGATATGTGGATGTTAACACACAACAAGGGAAGGTGGGGAGGGGAAGAAAAAAGTCATTGGAATAGACAAAGGGAAATGAAGGGAAGGAAGTGGGGAGGGGAATAGGAAGGATAGTAGAATTAATCAGACAGAGTTTTCCTAGCCTTGTATTTGAATACACGACCAGGGTAACTCCACATCATGTATAACCACAAGAACAGGATCCTAATTAGGATAAGTTACACTCTATGTGTGTACAATATGCCAAAATACACTCTACTGTCATGTATATCTAAAAAGAACAAATAAAATAAAATAAAAAGGAAACAGTATATGACAACCCAGCACAGAGGCGCACACCTTATAATCCCACTGGCTCTGGAGGGTGAGGCAGGAGGATAGAAAGTTCAAAGCCAGCCTCAGCAACTTAGTGAGGCCCTGAGCAACTCAGTGAGACCCTGTCTCAAAATAAAGCCCAAAAGCTCGAAATGTGTCTCATAGTAAATTCTAGGATTTATTACTAAATTAATCTTATACAGAAAGCTATAATTTTTTTGGCACAGAGTTAATATTTTGAGATTATTCTTGTTAACAAATTTAGAACCAAGCAGTACATAATCTTTCTGATTTAGGAATGTCATTTCTGATTAATGTAATTTGAAATTGGTTATAATTCTTGAGTATGAATATTTAAAAAAAATTTTTTTTTGGTTGTAGGTAGATACAATACCTTTATTTTGTTTATTTATATGTGGTGCTGAGGATTGAACCCAGGGCCTCACATGTGCTAGGCGAGCGCTCTACGGCTGAGCCACAGCCCCAGCCCTTGAGTGTGAATTTTTAAAAGAGGAAGAAACAAAAATTATTCTCATGTTGAAAACATATTACCTAATAAAAAGTTCTTCACTTTTTTGATTAAAAGATTCAGTTTTTCTTCCTCGAATTCACTTTGGTTTTTCATATTTGCCAGTTTCTCATTTAGCTGCAAGACATTGTTTTTGGAGACTTCTGCCAGTTTACTTATATTTTTGATCTGGAATAAGAAATCAAAACAACCATGAGTAATGTATGAAAAAACTAAGCACATTCTGTGATATTTAATTACTTAGCTGTCACTAAAAACTAAATAGAAGTCTAGATACTTAAACTATGAATTCATTTTAAAGGACTCTTTCAATTGGTGATTAGTATCTCTTTCATTATCGTGTTTTCACAGTAGCATGAATTTGCCTTTTATAACATTGTCAGTGATCAAAATATTATTTGAAAACCTTATCAACCTAGCACTAATACATTTTCTTAATATCAATCTAAAATATGAGTTCTGTTTTAATGAGATGTTTTTGCATCTTCCAATACCAACAACTTGCACAGGACTCACCAGCACTCCCTGCCTGCAGTGGCCACCATGTTTAACAAGTTGAAAATGTTTTCTTTTATATAAGTTAAAATAGTTACTCTTCTAAACATTCCTCTACTTCAAGTAATGCACTTTCTCTGAAAGCTAACTAGAAAGCATTCCTTCTCCTAATAAATGAGCTTGACCTGAGAGTGGGCTACAAAGATAAATTCCAAACACTGTGTGCTTGGTGGAGGAATGATGGAGCCGATAGCAACCAGAAGTGCAAATTCTTAATTGTGATTTGAGAAAGGTCATGGGCTTTTTCTTAGGATTCCAACAAATTAGAGAGAGGGAGGAGAAAAGCAGAAAGCAATAGAACAATATTGCCAACAAGCTGAGCTTTAGTGAATAAATTAATTGTGACAGAAATAGGGCCAATTAGGATCAAACATAATTAGGGAGGAAATACCTTCCTTTATTTCTCTACAAAAGGAACCTCCCTAATTTGAGCCATATAGATTTTGTGAAAAAGCATTTGTGTTTTGGTCATTAGCAAGTGATAAAACAAAAGAGAAGTATTTACATGATGAAATGTGTGTATCTTAATTCTCTAGAATTTTCTTAACTTTAAAATAGGTTTCTATCTATTTGAATGGGTATGGATAGCAGTAAAATGAGGATTCCAGAAATAAATATTCTAGACAGGAAAGTACCAAGTGATACAGATGAAATCTCAGAGTAGATTAGTTGATACCATATTCAGAAAGAGATTGCTAAATTACTTCACTCTTAAAACATCTCTCTGTAATCCATCTTCTGTCACAATTGATTTCTGAGAATTCTCTCACAATAGAAAATAGTACCCTATTCTATCAACGCAGCCGATCCCTCTCTCACCCTTATCTAGCTTCCCATTTATGTGCTGATTAACCCAGACTCTCCCAATACAGACTTCAGGGTTTATCTTTTATCACTGATAGTCTAACACTATTATTAACTTAAAGATAAAATCAAGCCACAATCAAGGTTCAATTCAATGGTGTCTTTTTTTTTTTTTTGAAGGACCAATATAATAGTTTAAAATTACATAAAACAATTCTATTTAACTACTGGGACTTAAGACCAGGATTTGCAGTTATGACTGCTGCTGTATTCCCAACTTCTAAATCAATGTCTGGCACATGTTGGCATATTTGTATATAACAGTGAATATTTATGAAAACAATGGGGAACTACATAAAAGTGAAAAACTAGGGCTGGGGATGTGGCTCAAGCGGTAGTGCGCTCGCCTGGCATGCGTGCGGCCCGGGTTCGATCCTCAGCACCACATACAAAGATGTGTCTGCCGAAAAACTAAGAAAATAAATATTTAAAAAAATTCTCTCTCTCTCTTTCTCTATCTCTCTCTCTTAAAAAAAAGTGAAAAACTATGTAACAATACAAAATTGTGGCCATGTATATAGAATTGTTCATCATTTAGTACATGTAGGATATTCTCCAGCTTGGCTCATCAGATACTTGCTCCAGAACTTGGACTCTGTAAGCAAGTGGACAAGGATGTAAGGGATGTGTATGTGTTTTTCTTGGCTGTGGTTCTCACCCAAATCCCAAGCTTGGCCCTTTATATTTCTCTTAATTCTGAGACCTAGAGGTCCTTACATGCATTTCTTTTTTTTTGTTTGTTTGTTTGGGAGTTGGCTTTTCTTGCTTGGGAATGAGAATGCTGATTAACCCAATATTCAACCCATATTGATTTTAAAAATTCCAGTCCTTAAATTTTTTTTCTTCTTCATCAAAGGTTCTATGTGCATAGTCAAAATACAAGTTGCATCATTGTTATTTTCAAAACCAAAGAATTCAGTGCATCTCGAAAAAAATCTAAAGGACTAGGGATGCAGCTCAATGGGGAACACTTGCATAGCATGTCTGAGAGCTTGGTTTTATCCCCAACATCAGAAAAGAAGAAAGAGTTTATGACAATGACAACGGCAACAATGATAATGATAATGATGAGCTAGGTGCTTAAATATGATACTTATTATAAATATGAGCAGAAAAATAAACAGAGATGACCATAATAACTTTAAATTAACTTTATCATGTCTACCAACATAGGAAGGAGATCAAAGCCTTAGGGTGTATTCCTATTAAAATATTTTCTAGCATTAAACCAATATGGAAATTTATGTACTTAGTAGAATTTTAAATAAACCTTTGAATTTTTGAAAAATTATTCTTTGCTTTGAGAGAGCTATAATTTTTAAAACTTTAAGGCTACATTTCTATGTAGTGTTTTCTATAAAAAAAAAAAACAAAACAAGTCCACACAAGTCTATGACCCACAGAAATACCCCTGGAGTTTTTTCTTTTCTCCTTTCTTTAACACACACACACACACACACACACACACACAAACACACACACACACTCACCCCCCACTCTCAATATTCACACTTTAAAATCTACATTCATATCCATATCTATATTTTAATAATAGAATACCTATTGTTTCAGTCACTAGAACACCCAATATGTAGAATCTATCTTCTCTCACTTGGAAGTTAAATGGCACTTCAAAATTTTTCCGTTTTCTTTATTGCTACAATTTTAAAATCAAGCAAGAGAAGAGATTATTTACCTGATTCTTCAACCCTTGAGACTGGTTGTTCAAATTTTGAACCACAGATTCTGCATCCTGGGCTTTTTGGAGGGCATTGCTTGAGAGGGTCAGAGAGTCATGACAGTTGGGACCACCACACCGCCTGTGTCCCTCAGAGTCCCTGCAGAGAGCTCCCCCACAGGGTGAGAGATCACATGACAAGTTCCCAGGTTCTCCACACACCTCACAGGAGAAATGATTTATGTTAAAAGACAACTTGTTAGCAGATTTTCTAACAGCACTGAACTCTTTGAAGTAAGGCATTGCTTTATTCATGTGAATTTCTTCAACAGTTATTCAAGCTTGGTAAATGGGGGTGACCTATTGAATGTTTCCTAGGTAACTAGGTAACTGAATAACTACCTAAATTATTTCTCAGTATTGTGCCAATATGTCATTTTTGTATTTATAGTTTAGGGGAAAAATGGTTAGATTTTAGGGTCTCCATGTTAATTTAATTTTTATTCTTTTAAAATGTGTATTAATTTAGCTGGGCACAGTGGTGCATGTATATAATCCTAGCAGTTTGGGAGGGTAAGGTAAGAGGATTCCAAGTTTGAGACCAGACTCAGAAAGTTAGCAAGATCCTGTCCTGAAAATAGAAATATAATAAGGAGTGTGAATGTACCTCACTGGTAAATAGCCTCTCAGTTCAATCCCCAGCACCAAAAAATAAAATAAAATAGGTATTAACTTTTACTTACAAAAAGCAAGAGGAGTAAATGCCCACAATCGGTATACCATTTCAGAAATAGTAAATAATATAAAACAATAAAGTCAGGCAATAATCTTTAATATGATTAAAAGTTAATCAAAAATAAAAATTAAATATATTTATATATTTTGATAAAATATATATTACATATTATTTATATATTATATATTTGAATTGCTCACACTTTTATTAATCTAAATTTAAAAGTAAGTAAAAGAAAACTATAAAATAGGGAGGACTGGGGCTGTAGCTCAGTGGTAAAGCACTTGCTTCACACGTGAAGCACTGGGTTCGATCCTCAGCACCACATAACAATAAACAAATAAAATAAAGGTATTGTATCCATCTACAACTAACAAATATTTTTTAAAAAAGACAGTGAGATACAATTAAGAAGTTTGTATACCACATAGAATCCACCAACACTTTTACGTACCGTTATGAGTATTTACCTTCTCATTCAATATCTGGATATCTGGTATCTTAATCTGCTTTAACTTTTCCAATGGCAAGTTTTCTTTTGAGGTCAGTGTATCTAAAATGGTAAGCAAGCTGGTCCTGGTGTTTACAGAGTTATTTATGATGGAACCAGTTTCATTAGTTTTCTTTTCAGCAGATGATGATATGCGGTAATACTTCTTGATATTTTCTAAGGAATCTACATCAACACAAATTGAGGTAAGCTAAATTTTGTGAAAAATAATTGCATCATCTCTCACTATGATCATTCTACAGTTTGGCTACTATCTTGGTCGAAACTTTCACTACAAAATTTCAAGATCCTCTTGCTTGATTTTGCCTTTAATGGGGAAGAAGAGACATAGTATAATAGATCTGGACATGAGATACACAACTTTGACATTAAAGTCCACTGGGATGGATTTGTCCTGGTTCCACTCTCTACTTTCTGGATACATCTTAGAGCTAATCAGTTAATCTCTTAGATTTTGTTTCTTTATTTGCAAATTCTTAATACTTTGTGAGGACTGAGATAATATGAAAAATTCTGTAAAATATGTCACAAATATAAAGTGTTGACTATAAACACCTATATAAACTCTAATATGATAAAACAATTAAGTTTACTTGACTGTAAAGAGCAGGAGTTGACAAACGATTCAGCAAAAGTCAGAGAATTAATGTTTTAGGATTTTCTGGCCATGATGTTTTTGTCACAATTACTCAACTCTGACATTGTATGTGGAAAGCAACAACAGGTAAGGTTGTGTGTGTTTTTTAAAATTTTTTTCAGTTGTAGTTGGACACATACCTTTATTTTATTTATTTTTATGTGGTGCTGAGGATCGAACCCAGGGCCTCCCATGTGCTAGGCGAGTGCTCTACCACTGAGCCAGAACCCCAGCCCCTAAGGTTGTGTTTTAATGAAATTTTATTTGCAAAAAGAGCCCATCAGCAGGAATTGTCCTAGGGCTGCACTTCACAGACTCCTGATGTTGAGGCTGACGATGTTAGCTAAGAATAGCTAGTTGAGAGTTTTCTTCTCTTGTTCTTTCTTCCTTTCCTGGGGATTGAATCCAGGGATGCTTTACCACTGATCTATATCCCCACCCCTTTTTAAATTTTTTAAAATATTTATTTTGTAGGTGTAGTTGGACACAATGCCTTTATTTCGCTTATTTATTTTTATGTGGTGCTGAGGATTGAACCCAGGGTCTTGCATGTGCAAGGCGAGCGCTCTACTGCTGAGTCACAGCCCCCCTTTTTAAATTTTTATTTTCAGAAAGGATCTTGCTAAGTTGCTTAGGGCCTCATTAAGTTGCTGAGGCTGACCTTGAACTTGTAATCTTCCTGCCTCAGTCTCCCAAATTGCTAGGATTACAGGCATCTGGTTGCCAGTTGAGTGTTTTTTATATGCATATGCTTTGATTTTCTTCCTCAGTCTTCAGCAAACACAGTGAAGAATACATTAGTGTGATCATTATCATTTTACAAATGAGAAAACAGAGGCTCTGGTGAGGTAAGTTATTTGCCAAGACCTCACTGGTAAGATAGCAAGCCAGGATTTGAACCCAGTGGTTTGACTCGAGAGCCTGCATTCTTAACACTTCTATTTTCTGTATTTGTGATAAAACATGAATTCATGAATGTAATATGGTATATTTTAATGGATATTAACATACATTAGACTTTTAAACTATACCTCTACATTTTGGGAACTGGGGGCCAGGCTCCTGATCTTTACCTCCTACATAAGCATATCCAAGCATAAAACAACCACACCTTATCTTTTCAAACTTTCTTACCATTGTCATGCTCTTAATATATCACGTTTCTCATTTATCATGAAAAAACTAAAAACACATTCCTATTTCTTGGAATGATTTTTAGTTTTTATTTATATGACAGATTTATCTCTGTCCTGTGACGCTCTGTTCAATGGCCACCTACTCCCTGAAGCCTTTCCTAATAAGCCCAGAAAGAATTCTTTGCTACTCTGCTTCCAAAGCAGTTGCTAGTGTTAACATGGTTGTTTCTATTCCTGTCTCCCTCAGCAGACAGGAATAACTCAAGGGCAGGTACTTGCTGATTCATTGCCTTATTTCTACTGACCAGCATAGTGTCAAGAATACAGAAAAATCTGGGTAACTACTGTTGGACTGCAAATTTGAGAGGATTAGCATGCGGTCAAACTTTATGCAGAAACTTCTTACCTTCAGTGCTTGCATTAAGAATGCTAGATTGCAAATTATTTCAGATTAGGAATCAGTAAATTGTGTTGAGCATCATTAATAGATCTGTGGTAGAACTCATTTCACTAAATGTAGGCATTCTTCAGGGAAATTAGGCATTCCTAATTGTATTTTTTGCCCTCTCTTTTGGGGTTGAAATTAGATGAAAAACATGTATTTTCTCCCATTTCTTCTTAATTAGACAGGGTAGGTAATTCAGTATTGCTTCTCTTGGTAGTAATAGGTTGTCCATCACCAAATACAATAGGGATGTCATCTTAAACAGGAGATGAACTACACGGTTTTGTTTAGAGTTCCATTTATTCTGTAAGTTGATTTTGCTTTGGCACGGCTCACATTCAGTTTTAAGAACTATGCAATGTGATTTCTAGTATGTTGCTTGACTAATTCCTACAAAGTTCGTATGAGAAATGTTGTGTTTAGTTCTTTTTGCTGCATATTCCTTTGTATTTGTGGTTGCTGGAAATGCAGTAGTTTACACCCAGGAAGGCACAGAAACCTCTCTCTCATTTGTTTACAGCCGTCTTAGAATTTCTAAGTTGCTGATTACTCAAGACACCTTATAGGGTTTAGCATTAGATTTCTTTGGGTTTTAGTATTTGTTTAGAATCAGATATTGTTACCTTTATTTGTTATTTTGAGCAAATGTTAACCAGGCTCTGTAATGTTTAAAAAGCTGACCTCTTCATATACAAACAAAACATTTAATGGGTGTGTTTGCATGTTCTAAAGCATTCAGGCGCCATGGTTAAGTATGGGATGACTCACTAATGGAATGAACGATGGATTTCATCAAACTTCATGCAGAAACAGTCAAAGACCATTTTTCTTCTTACCTTCAGTGCTTGCATTAAGAATGCTAGATTGCAAATCAATTTTCTCCTGAACGTTTTCAAGCAAGTGGTCTGTTTCATTCCTCATCCTTACTATGGTTTCTGTCAGATCTTGGAATTTGTACACCGTTTTCAATTGTTCATTTAGATGCGTGATTTGTTTTCTGTTGGAGAAATGAGGGTTAATGTGTTTACTGAGGGTAAGGTATTATGTGTGATATATTACTGAAAAAACATGCCACATAAATTGCTTTTATTATCTTGGGTGTACTCAATTAGAAGGGACCCCCCTCCATAAACACAGTTTTTCATTTGACTCTATAATTCTGTTTATGGTTCATTTGTTTTCTCTTAATTAAGCTTCCTGAAATATTTCATTTAAACTAATACCTGTATACCAATTCTGGCAGAATAAGGGTTTATAATCTTTCCATGTCAACTATTTATGCTCTCTCTTTCTTTGCTTTGCATTTTAAAACATGTATTTAGACATGGTTCATTTAAATCAATTTAAAAGAGGCCATCTACCTCTGGTTTGCAACACATGATAACAAAGAACAAGTCACCCAGCCTAAAGTAAAAATCAGTTCTTAATTTAGAGTAAATCTATGTTCAACAAATTTTGTTTCAGTGCTCCTTCTGTGCAGGGTCTTAACTTTAATTTTCATGAGTGACATGGTGAGCGTGTTCTGGGTCTATTTTTTCGTATCATCTTCTCTTTGATCATGCATACCTTTGTAAAACCTCAATTTGCTGGGTCCAATATATACAGCTGGTTCAAGTAGATTATGAGTATATCCTTTGTGATGCAGAAACTGGGTGAAAATCTTGGAGGGTACACTTAAGGGAACATGAATTATGGGACTAATTTATCTTGGCACAAGTACAGAACATTAGCTAATGCTTTCCTAGCTTTTTCTTCTCTTTCTTTTCTATAGACTTTTCCTTCAGGCTTCAGTTGTCATAACTATGATTCTTCAGACTAATAGTGATAACAATAAAAATAATAATTATTGTTATTCCTTAAATACTATGTGCCAAACTCTATACTAAGTGTCCCATCTTGAGTAATTCTCCCAAGAATCCTATGAAACAAACACTTTATCTCTCTTTTGTTCACGAAGAAGCTGTAGCTTGGAGAAGTTATGTTACCTTCCTGAAGCTACACATATCTAGTGGATGCAAACCAGGGAGACTTGACTTCCCAGTACATGCTTTTGACATCCCAGGTTCTCTGTCTTCCTGCTCCCCTTTGATTTATAATTTATCCAGCAAATGTTCATTATGTAATTACACTTGGCTTAAAAAGACAAACACAGGAGAAGGCAATCCCTGCCTGGGAGTCCCCTGGTGAGGCAATGGCAAAGGAGCACAATGAAGTGGGAGGATGGAATAGGAAACACAAGTCTTTCTCTGAGAAGACCGGTAGCCACCACCGTCTTCTCGTCACTGTAGGCATGGCCCCGGGATCCCCCTTCTGCTGTCTTCTCTCTGGCTCTACTTAGGGCTCTTGCAGTCTTTTTGCAGACTGGCTCATTCTTCTTTCTTGTTGGTACACTGACATTTTCCTGACATCTATAACCACAAACCACTGGTCTTGGCCTATGCTCATCATCAGGCATGTTTTCTTTGGGCCACTTAGTGCATTTTACAAGTGCTATTGGGTTAGCTTTAGAATGCTTTAAAATGAAAACATGTCATGAAAATCTAAATGTCTGTGTCTCATAAAAAGCAGGGGGATCTGGTAACACAGGGCCAAAATCTTGCAGGGCAAAAGTCATTAGAGGGTAGAGATGTGTCTGTTCTCATTGGCCAGCTTGACTTGGCCATGTGATTTCCCTGGGCCCTATCACTGTGTTTATGAGGTGGTGGCCCTTTCTCAGAACTATACAAGCAGGCTGTATCTCCTTCCTTGTGTAACTTTTAAGCAATTGTCATATATATCTGAGATATTCACATATCAATAATGAATGACCTTAGAGTTGCACTTGAGTTACATAGGACATAATACTCTATAGCTTCAACTATTTCTTAATTCAGGAACTTTTAATGGGGAGTGAAGACATTGTATTATATAGCCTCACTTTTTGAGATTTCTTAGTAGACTATGAGCTTCTTTGAGGATAGTAACTATACCCAGTTCATCCAGGTTTTGCCCAGAGAAAGTTGGCACATTCTGCCTCAGGAGTCGAGGTGCCCGTCCTAACTGTGCAACTCTGCCATTCCAGAGGGAGAGCAGCCACAGAGGGTACGTGAATACATGAGGTTGGTTATGTTTCAGTGAACTTAATTCACAGAAGCAGGGCTGGCTTGGATTTGACCTGTGGGCTGTAGTTTGCTGATTTCTGGCCCAGAGAAACCAATGTAATCTTGAGAAATGGTTGATGAATGGGGAAAAAAAAAGGAATCAACAATATGTAATAAAAACAATCTTGCATTTTGAAGGTATACCATATTTGTTATAAGACTGCACACTAATGTATGGGCTTCTAAACAACTGAAAAATTTGGGAAAATTTAGCAAGTTTTCCATGAGTGCTTTGATAAAAAATAGTATTATTTGTATTAGAAACAACTATACTTCCAGTTTGTCTTTTCAGCTCTGCTGGGTTTGAACTTCCCAATTAATCTCCTTTCTCTGTGGGTGGAATCATGCCCTCGAGTGTGCTGGGCAAGTGCTCTACTACTGAGCTAGGTTCCCACCCCTCAATTAACCTCTTATTGACCGTCTTTTTGTTATAATCAATGGCATCTGGAAAAAATCACATACAATTCTAACAAGGCAAGAAAGACAGACCAGCAGGGTTACTAGCCTGGTTATTAACTGAACACTTATCTATTCCCTGATATCAATGAAGACAGAGGCAGGAGCTGAGGTAAGTCAGGAGCTGGGCTATCTTTCCCTCAAGCACAGAGCTTACCTAACAGAGTCATGATAATCCTTGACTTTTAAGAATTCCTCAGATGAGAGAACAGGATGTTTCAAAATCCTCTCTATTTCAGACATGTTCTCTCTGAGGCCTTTGAAGTCGACCTCACAGACCGGCAGGGTCTCTCTTTTATCTTCCATGTTAGCAGCCAGCCTAATTAACCCTTGCACTGCTTTGGAGAGGGAAGAAATGGCTTGGTCCCATTGATCAAAACACAAGTGACATCGAAGACAAGTAGGGAATTCCTGACCATGACCCCGGGCACAGTGGTCACATCGCTGGCCGCTGACACCCTCCCGGCAGTGGCACATGCCTGTGTCTGGGTCACAGATAGGCTTCTGGGTTCCTTCCATGTTGCAGTCACATGCTAAAAAGGAAGAGAAAAGAAGCAAAGAACGTCACTTGGTGTTTTGCTTATGACTAGCTCAAGAACACAGCTCTCTCTTCTTTCCTGAAAATCTTTCCAACGTATGTTTCTAAGGTGGCTATTTAAAAACTATACAATTTCAGAGATCTGTGCAATGGTCATGCCTCTGTATAAACATGCCTCTGTATATTTCAATAGCAAATCAGTTCATGGTTTCTATATGGAAAACTTGGGAAACTGTTTTATATATTGTGTGTGTGCCTATGTATGTTCTTTATCTGTTTGAGGGAGACATGTGGATTTGATGGTGGGTAGCACTTCAGACATGCTACTGACTCAAAGAAGTCCCAGGTGTGCTGGGTGTGCTGACCCACGATGTCTTCCATTACATAAGGGGGAGCTATTTCATTCTCAAAAAGTGGGGGAATTAAATGCATATTATCTTAATTTTGAAAAATTATCTGATGCCCCATAGCACTTTGAGTAGGTTCCTGATCAAATCAGAGGATGGACGATGTGGGAAGCTATTGTCATCATTGCAATCTCTCAAAGATTAGGGAATCACTGGTCCATGTCTTTCAACTAATTGCAAGAAACAAATGATTTAAAAGGCATTTGACAGTTTGAATATAAATAAGGCCAATTACAAATACAAACTGATTAACACCCTAACCTCCTCAACTAGATATTATCCAGCACATATTATCAGATTTGGTCCAGGGGCTTCAGCAGGAAGCCCTGGGGGTAGTGTTATCTCACTTCCCCAGCTGGAAGGCAAGGTTCCCTCATCATTACCTGGTCTCCTCCAGGAGCTTTAGTGGAGTCTGTGGCCTGTGGGGAACATTTGTAAAGTTTCTCTATTGCTTCACAATAAAAGGTGAAAGCATTTTTATGAAATAAGATTATTGGAATATTAGATGGTTATGGAAAAAGAGGTCCTCTAAGACAAAATTTCCAAAGGTTAAAATTTCTCCCTGTTTTTTGTTTTTCTTTTCTTTTAGGGGTGATAGTGCTGGAGATTTTAACCAGCACTATCAGCAGCAAGCACTCTACACTGAGCTACACTGCCAGCTCCTCCTCCTGGTTTTGAAATGATCAATTCTGCTTAGAAAACTAAGTAAAGTGTAGCATGGAGAGAACTCACTGAGTACACATATTTGAAGGGGGCAAGGGAAGGATGGCAATATTTTTAGCCACAAAAGACCATTTATACAGAAATGGAGAGGAGGAAAGAGTTATCATGATTGGCGATATAGGGGTGACCATGATGGTAAGACCATCACATTTGACATTTCTTTGGGTTGATCTCCTTTGGAAGCTGATTTTAAAAGGAGATTAAAAAATCCTGTTCCCTAGAACCAACCTAGACTCTAAATGTGCACTAATGTGGCACCCACTAACTGAATGTGGCTATTTTAAATGAAATAAATAAAGAATTCTGATCCTCTGTTTCAGTACATGCTAGTTACCTGTAGCTGGTAACTGGGCAGCATGGAGGTTGAACATTTCCCTCACTGCAGAAAGTTCTATTGGACAGAGCTGCTTGAAATGCTGCTATTTAGGGCTCACATACGTCGTAATGAAGGCCACTGGAAGAAACTCCAAGAGGATAGTGGTGTCACATTGTTTGTGACACCTAAAACACCCAGCAGGCGTTCTATGAATGTTTATTAACTAAGTAACTATGGGATAGACCCAGGGTCATGGATCACTTTGAGGAAATATTTATCTCTCTGGCTTCCTATGCCTATCTCCCAGCCTCTCCCTCAGTCCAGAGTGGTTAATTTTCCCCCAAACACTTGTAAACATCAGAAAATTGACTATAAATCATGGTCCTAGAGGTCTGTTCCACTGTAGTGAATTCAAGGAATTATTATTATTATTTAGTTGTAGTCTCACTATATTGCCCAGGGTGGCTCCAAACTCCTGAATTCAGAGATCCTCCTGCTTCAGCCTCCCAAGTAGCTGGGACTAAAGTCATGCACTACCATGCCTGACACAATTTTGAGGGATTTGAATATAGGCTAGTTTTTAATACAGGCTAAAAGTTTTAGCATAGGAGAAAACTTTTTTGTAGGGCAACAAAAAGATTATTTTCAAAACTCAGATAAAACTTTGTGAATTTTCAAATGAAGTCCACATCTAAAATCAACAACCAAATGAAGGAATTTGAAACTCAGTGGGTTCATCATGTGCCCACGGCAGGGCCAGCTGAGTGTACTCACATGCTTAAAGAGCTTCAATACTTACGAAGGCATTGCCCGAATGGGTCACCATAATAATTTTCCTGGCACTCATTACAGCGTTTCCCACCATAGCCCAGTTTACATAGACATTGGCCTGTAAGCTGTGAGAACAGTCACAGGTGAGGAAGGGATGAGCTCTGTGGTGTGAAATATAATGCATTTGCTCAGGGAACATTTTTCCCTCCAGTGACTTAGAACATACAGCTGTGCAAAAGAGGAGAAGGATGATTCCCACGGCCAGCAAGCACCCTGGATAATACTGAGACTCAGGAGCTAATGTGTTTTGGCCCTAGGCTGTTGGATATACCGCCTGTGTCCAGCTGTTCAGGGACAGGTGGCCCCAAGTGGGGAAACATACACAGATGTAAATGAAAACAAAACACATATTGGGAAATGGGCCACATTCTTTCCCTCTACAGTTATGGGAGTTTCCCCCAGAAGAGAGAGATGGGGAGAGAAGCCAAAGACCTGGTCTAACATTCATCAATTAATTTGGCAAGTAATGTTTCCATTAAGGAATGTAGATTGTATTAACTGAGCTAGGGTTCTGCTAAAATAAAAAAAAAAGGATTGTTTTGTACTTTATATTAATCATTTAATGACTGTCGTTTAACTGTGAGGGAGAAGACTAAACTTTCTTGAATCCTCCCAACTGGATTATTGACTAGTTGTTCTAAAAACTGAGGAGGTTAGAAAATAATAGGTGAGAATACAAACATAAAACACTATTGTAGTAGTCCTAAAGTATGCTTGACCAAATCTGTTTAAACGTCAACTCTGTCAGAAGGCTTCCAGTAAATTAGCAGCTAGATTCATAAAGTGACTGGGTCTACCAAGTTTCTACTCATCTTTAGATTCCCATTAGCTTCTGCTAAAAAAAAAAAAGAAAAGAAAAGAAAAGAGGGAATGATAGGGAGCTTGCTGCTCTTGAGGCCTGTTGTACTGCTAGTTGGTCTGGATTGTTGGGCATTGATTTCTCTACTGATGCAAAATCTGCCTCCTTGTAACTGGTTCCTACTGTTATGAGTCCTGACTTGTGGAATTGTATAAAACAGGGAGGCTCCCTGTTTCTTAACAAAAGATGGCCATCTCAACTGGCTTTTGCATCTCTTCTCCAAGCTGCCTGCCTCCAATTCCTTCAAACCTTCATCACAGACTAGCATGGTTCTATCCCTTATTCTAGTTGCCTTTTTTTTGGACATAACCTCTATGTTATGTTTAAAATATGATGCTGAGCAGAAAGACAAATCCTGACCACTCTCATTCATATGCATGTGGAAGCTTAAAAAGTTGATCTCATAGATGTAGAGAGTGAAATGGAGGAGGCGGGAAGGATAGAGAGAGGGGAGAATAGAGGAGGGCGGGTTGATGGGTGCAAAAATACAGTTAGGAGGATTAAGTTCTAGTCTTCTATAATATAACAGGGTGATCTAGTTAATAATTTATTACATATTTCAAAATAGCTAAAAGAGAGGATTTTGAATGTTCCCAACACAAAGAAGTGATAAGAATTGAGGTGATGGATATGCCAAGCATCCTGATATGATTATTACACATTGTGAATATGTATCAAAATATCACACTCTACTCTATAAATGTGTATAGTTACTGTATGTTAATTAAAACTTTTTTAAAAATTACAAAAAATATGGTGCTCAGAAATGACCACAATGCTCCTGGAGCTTCCTGACCAGCAGAGCAGATATGGAGCAATGACTGCCCTGAGCTGGGCATGCTGTGACCCCGCTCTAGTTGGAACAGGCATCACTCCTTTGGCAGCCCTGGCACGCTGCTGGCTCATTTGAAGCTTGAACTTGCAAGTGAAAATTTTCAGATATTTTTCACAGGAGCTGGTGCCAAGTTATTATCCTGTATTTGTGTAAGTGATTTTAAAAACCTAATTGCACAATTTTACTTCTACCCTGTTAACATTTCCTTTTGTTTCTAGCCTACACGACAGCCTGTTAGGTTGTGCTGTCTCCTGCACATTAGCTTACAGCTTTGCAGTATCTGCACATTTGAGAAACTTCTTACTCCAACTCTGCTAAACTGTTGATGAAAACATTGGACAACACATTGGGATCTCTCTATGGGAATGCACTAGGGGCCACCCCTGGCTGACACAGAGACATTTATCAGTAGTTGTTTGAACAGCTGGGAATCTAATTATTCACATGTCTTCTTTATACTCCAATGAAAAGTGTTTCCTGATTGTAGAGAGTAACCTTCCACATGGGATCCACAGTGGACCAAACAACATAAAATACCCTTGCTATGAGGTGCTTTTTGGTTAAACAAATGTCATCTGACCTTCAGCTTCATAGGCTTCCTTTAGCCTCCATGGCTGAACTGAGTGTTGAGTAATGCTACAAAGATGCTTCCCAAAGGGTCTAAGAGGCATGTGGGACAGAGCAGTCATCCATGTTAGAAGTCCCTCATGAATCAGGAAGCCCAGCAGTCTGTGGCGTTCTACCAATTTATTCTATGGTTAGTGGCTACAGGTAAGAAGGGAACACAAAAAATGGGTGTGTTCACCTAGCATCCAGATCTTGAACTCTAACACTATCTCCAAAAAAGGAACCAGCACTCATTGGACAAGGGGCTGATTCTAGGACTGGAGCAAGAAATACATAAAGATGAGCCTGAAGCATTTTTCAGTATAAAAAAATAAGGAAGTACTTTGAAAAACCCTACAATTTGGGGGTATGTCAAGAAGACACAGGGGCCTAATGAATGAGCTTCCAATGGTTAAAGTTGGAAAAATTTGAACAACAAAATAATGTTGGACCATAACCAATAGTGTAAAAGTATCCATGAATTCATGGTGATATAAATAAATTGAATAAATGCATAAATGGGGGACAACAAAAATATCTCCAGTGCAGAAGAATTCCAACTATTCATGGAGATACTCTGCCCTCCAGGGGGTGGACATAATTCCTTGCTGCTTGAGTGTGGGTTGTGTGTGGCGACTTCCATCCAAGAGTACAGTGTGTAAAGGAAGAAGAGAGTGACTTTAGAAGACAGAAACCTGACCAGTGCTACCTCTGCCTGGTGCCCAAGATTCACGTCAAGAGTGATAAATCAAGCTCCTTGATCCATTTTGAGTTAACTTTTGTGCATGGCGAGAGGAGGGGATTCAGTTTCATTTTGTTGCATATGGATTTCCAGTTTTCCCAGCACCATTTGTTAAAGATGCTATCCTTCCTCCATTGCATACTTTTAGCCCCTTTATCAAATATAAGATAGTTGTAACTTTGTGGATTAGTCTCTGTGTCCTCTATTCTGTACCATTGGTCCACCCGCCTGTTTTGGTACCAGTACCATGCTGTTTTTGTTACTNGGCAGCCATTATGAAGTCAAACAA
This sequence comes from Marmota marmota marmota, assembly GCF_001458135.2. Taxonomy (NCBI): domain Eukaryota; kingdom Metazoa; phylum Chordata; class Mammalia; order Rodentia; family Sciuridae; genus Marmota; species Marmota marmota. The sequence goes on along the minus strand of NW_026000142.1, from coordinate 22,624,082 downwards.
CAACAAGTGCTAGCGAGGATGTGGGGAAAAGGATACTCTTGTACATTGCTGGTGGGATTGCAAATTGGTGCGGCCAATTTGGAAAGCCGTATGGAGATTCCTGGGAAAGCTGGGAATGGAACCACCATTTGACCCAGCTATTGCCCTTCTTGGACTATTCCCTGAAGACCTTAAAAGAGCGTACTACAGGGATACTACCACATCGATGTTCATAGCAGCACAATTCACAATAGCTAGACTGTGGAACCAACCCAGATGCCCTTCAATAGATGAATGGATAAAAAAATGTGGTATTTATACACAATGGAGTATTACGCAGAACTAAAAAGTGACAAAATCATGGAATTTGCAGGGAAATGGATGGCACTAGAGCAGATTATGCTAAGTGAAGCTAGCAATCCCTAAAAAACAAATGCCAGATGTCTTCTTTGATATAATGAGAGCAACTAAGAACAGAGCAGGGAGGAAGACCAGGAGGAAAAGATTAACATTAAATAGAGACACGAGGTGGGAGGGAAAGGGAGAGAAAAGGGAAATTGCATGGAAATAGAAGGAGACCCTCATTGTTATACAAAATTACATATAAGAGGTTGTGAGGGGAATGGGAAAAAAAACAAGGAGAGAAATGAATTACAGTAGATGGGGTAGAGAGAGAAGATGGGAGGGGAGGGGAGGGGGGATAGTAGAGGATAGGAAAGGTAGCAGAATACAACAGTTACTAATACGGCATTATGTAAAAATGTGGATGTGTAACCGATGTGATTCTGCAATCTGTATTTGGGGTAAAAATGGGAGTTCATAACCCACTTGAATCTAATGTATGCAATATGATATGTCAAGAGCTTTGTAATGTTTTGAACAACCAATAAAAAAAAATAAAGAAGCCAAAAAAAAGAGTGATAAATCATGTTAATAACATGTACCCTTAATATGATGTGATGAGAAGGGGAACACTTTACCTCCTAGCTCTTCTCAAAACCCATAGCTCCAGTCTAACAAGGAAAACATTGGATTAATTTTAACTAAGGGACATTCTACAAAACACCTCTCAAAACTGTCAAGGTCATCACTAACAAGGAAAGTCTGTGAAACTGTCACAGCCAGGACTAGCCTACAGAGACACAATGACTCACTATAGTGAGTTCTGGGTGGGTCTTGAAACAAAAAAGAGATATTAAGTAAAAACTGAGAAAATCTGAATAAATAATGAAGTTCAGTTAATGATAATATATTGATCCTGGTTCATTAATTGTGGCAATTAGTGTAAGATGTTAACAGCGGGGAAAACTGGTGTGGGGTACATTGTCTCTGTACTATCATCAGAATCTCACAAATCTATTCTAAAATAAAAAAAATTTTCATTTTTGAAAAGGAGAATGGTAGGTTTGTGTGGGTTGGTGGGGGAGTGTTGCAGAAGAGGAAGAAGAGAAAGGAAAACACATTCTATATGTAAGAACTCCCTTCAAAAATGTACGTTAGACTTGACCTTTGAATAATAAATTGAACAGTGCAGCTGAAATTGGAGGTGAGCTATGCATACGAATTATGATTACTCTAGCTTCTTAAATTAGTATTTTGATCCAATTAAACTCTGATCCCTATATTGTGAATTTGTCTTTTTCTAAAATTTCTTACTATTGTTTTATCCTCTCTCATCTCTATTAATGTGAAAAATGGATTCATTAAGCCAACAAACAAGGCAAAACAAAAAAAAACAAATTATGATTTGACATTTTTTCATTAATAGATATTATAATAATCTTTAAAAATTCTGTGCCCCTTGTTTTATTGACTAAAAACCATAGTTAAGTAGTGTTAGCTGTATATTCTGTGGTGACCATTGGCTCCCAGTGGCCTATCTAGCCTGGGCTCTTTAGAAGCACTCATGCTGGTCTGAACATAAAGAAGAAATCCTGCTTTACCACACATAAAGAAACTTACAAGTCCTCAGAAATGACAGCTCCATTTTAAAAATGGAATTGTGTCTCTAGCACGGTAAACAAAACAAAACAAAAAACCCAACCAACCAACATAACAACAGCAGCAGCAGCAGCAACAACAACAACAACAAAAGGAACTGTGGATTCTGAAGGCACCTGTTTATTTATAAGTAATTTCTGGTTAACAGCCTATTTCTTGGGTCCTCCCTATGATCCTGAGAGGGAAGGTTGGTATCTGGGCTTTGTTGTGCAGGAAGTCTGACTTCCCCAGTCACAGACAGGCCTAAGGAAAATGGAAGTGGGTAAGCTTAACTCAGAGATCCTCATACTCTTTTTCTGAGTCTTTTCATTCCTTAGTAAATAAATACCAACTCTGTGTCTATATAAGGTTATTCATGTCTAAAAACAATAGCACACTTAGAAAATTTTCTTTACACATTTGGAAGGCACATTTCAGTCAATACAATTCTCACTTTTGAATGCACTAGGAAGTTTTAAAGTGTCTTGCCTGGTCACAGTGGCTGCTTTGAGAGGTCTGGTGGTCACAGTCACATGACTGACATCCCCTGCCAGGGACAAGATTCCAGTGTCCATCAGCACAATGGTCACAAGCCAGGCCTGTGACATTTGGTAGACAAGGGCATGCACCAGTGATGGGGTCACAAAGGCAAGCTTCCTCACCAGGGGGACACACAGTGGGACTGACTCCAGATGGGTGGCAGGAGCATCCTGAGATAAGAAAGCTGTTGTTAGAAGTAAATTCAATAACACTGGCATTTAACAAACCATGGGAATAGCTTTTTAGACCTGGGTATATCGTTTTTTTCCAAATGAATCAAAGAAAACCCTCATAATAGCATGGGATTTATTAGAGAATCTAAGCTGAACCCATTCAATTATTTTTGATCCCCCCCAAGTGCCAGTTTCACACATGTCAACCCACTGTGCTCTGGGAGCTCACAGTAAGGATGACTATAAGCCTTACTTTCCCCTTATGTCATTCGCCGAAGCCCTTTTTATTTAAATGATTTGGGGAAAAAAAAGGATTACTAAATCAGTTTAGGTTAGTGGAAATAGTTAAAATATCCACTGATATTTTAGTGCACATTTTTTCTTTCTTTTTTCACAGACTAAATCTTGGTCTTCCACAGTGATTCTCACATTTATACATTAAAGCCACTTGATGAGCTTCTTAAAATACAGATTCCTGGGCCTCACAGAGATTCTGATTCTGGGGTCTGGCCTATAACCTAGGAATCTGCATTCGAGTCTCCCTACCTCACCCTAGCTCCAGGTGATTCTGGACCCTGTGGACCACACTTTGAGAGATATGCTTTGAATCTACTAGGACAGGTGTTAAAGACAAGAGTCACAAAAGGCAAATGAACAACAGCAGTGAGAACATTGAGACTGCATTTGAGAGAGCCTGCGGTGACACTGCACTCATTTCTGTGGGTGTCAACTCAGAGAAACAGTCCTATCACCCAACTGGTGTTGGGTGCTGCTTTCACTTGCAGGGACCGGCCTAAATGAAGCAAGCATGGGAAAGCTGACAACACATTAATGAGCTGCCACTCAGCCACCGCATTCCTCCCAGACAGCTTTGCAGACTTACTTCTGCAGGTCTGATTGAGGGCTGATCCAAAGTGACCTGGTTTGCAGAGCTGGCAATTTGTACCCTGAGTGTTGTGCAGACATCGAAGGCACTCCCCTGTTATTCGGTTGCAGGACTCTGGATCAGTTACATCTATGTTGTTGTTGCAGGCACATGGCTGGCAAGATGCTCCCGAAACACTTGGATTACCGTAGAAACCAGGAGCGCATTCCCCACACTGAACACCTGAAGGCAGGTGGTAAGAAAAGGGAACAGGATGAGGCATAAGTGTTGGGTAATGGAGGGGGATTGGTGTAAATAGAGAATTCTTGGACTCCTTTAGGTATAATGAGAAGTCACACCTTTATTTCATTTAGTATTCTAAATGAAATAAAATATTCATTTAATGTATTATTCATTCAGAAAATTAAAAGATCATACAGAACTAAGAAGTCTTTGGTGAAGAGTAGATTCTAGTCTTTATCAAAAACTAAGAAGTTGTGGGCACAGTATTTCTAAGTCCTTATGTCACCAACGTTACTCTTATGTGCCCCAGGACTGAAAGTTCAGTGCAACAGCCCCACTCCTCCTGATGGCACACCAACTTTCACCCAATATGAGAGGGGAGCTGCGGTTAAAATGAGGCAGCTCTGAAGGGAAAATGCACCCCCCCCCAAAAAAAGTGACGGATTGGGAGGTGTGTTTAAGGTGAAGAAAGGTAAGAGCAGTTTTTGATATATGAGCCCTTGAGGGTGTTTCTCCCAAGCACCAAATGAAGAAGCCATCTTTCTCTCCAACACTCTTTCCCTTCAAACCTCCAGGGAATTGCAGTGTTTAGGTGCCCAAATGGTGGATCCACTCTTCATATTTTGGTTTATCCCCTTGGAAATGCTCTTAGCCTAAAGATGGCCTCAGTCCTTAAAAACTGTCGAATCAAGCCAAACTGTGCTTGGAGAAGAAAGAAGAGGCAAGAATTAACCAAGGCCATGTATAACCTCAGGTGTAACAAACAAGAGGAAAATCAGTCCTGTGATTTGTTATTTATAATGGTAATTATCCTTGAAGAAAATAATATTGCCATATTTTTAAGTATAATTAAATCAAATAGACTTTTAAAGTTTTTCCTTGCTTGCATTATATACTCACATTCATGATTAAACTCTTTAAAATAAGAATTTTGGCTCAGTGGTAGAGCGCTCCCTCACATGTGCCAGATCCTGGGTTCGATCCTCAGCACCACATAAAAATATATAAGTGAAATAAAGGTATTGTGTCCAGCTACAACTAAAAAATAAATATTAAAAAAATCCTGTTTTTAAAAAAAAGAATTTTGGTGGAGCAACAGATACAAATTTAGAATTAGAACTTATGCAGTATCTGCACAATGCCCAAATCAGTGCTCAAAGATATTGAAAAAAATTAGTTATATCTGTTAAATAACAGTCAAATTGCTTACTTGTAATTATACAAAGAAAACATTTGACTGATTAAATTTTATTATTTATTTGCTTATGCAACATGTTTTATACATATATATTGATGTTTTACATACATACAAAACATACATATGCTACTTAATCATATGTATTTTACTAAGCATGTGATGATTATAATTTAAATAATTTAACTTGATCTCATTTGGTCAGTTAATTTTCTAAAACATTATTTAAAAGCAATTATAGCTCAGTGGAATGAGTTTTTACTTGTCATTGGTTTTTGAATCCTTCAAATTCATTGTTCAGTAAAGGAACAGCAACTCAGCAAATTGTGCCTTCTTACCATTAACTGATCTTCTGCACCACTCATGTGTCCAAGGCGGACAAATTATGAACATGTGATCATTTTCAGATTGCAGCATGGGATGGAAGGAAAAATGATGAACTAGACTTCATACCTGCGTAACCTTGAAGACAATTGCAGATTACATCTGACATCCAAGGACTCTGATAACAGGAATGGGCAAAATACTGATTGCTTGAGGGAGCATCTGGACACAGGCAAGGACGACAAGACTGTCCTAAAGAAGGATTTCCATAGTAACCATCGATGCACCTGTCAAAGCAATTTCCTTTTAGCAAATACTCCTGGGAAAAGGTCATGTGTTAGCAACTGTGGATTTGCTATGCTTTAGGACAATGCAACTCTCAAAACTCAATATTTTAAAAGATGTTGTGTAAAAGATTTTTTTGTTTGATTTATATTGAAAGTCCCACAGTACAGTCCTTAAACCCTTCACGACTTACATGTTGGAGTGGAGAAACATAAAAAGCAACGTGCCAGGCTAATGGGTTACAGATTTAATCAGACATTTTCTGGGTTCATAAGATGACTCTGAAGCATGATGGAACCATTATCTCCACCACCCCTGGCATTTGTTCTACACTTAAATACTGTGGAGTATTTTCTTGAAGGTCCTCCTTTGTGAAATCGGAACAAAAATTTCAAAATCTAAAAATTAAAGTGCATGTGAATTCCATACCTTTCACAGTTTCTTCCGGTTGTGAAACCTCCACAATTGAAGCACGACCCTGTCTCTGAATCACAAAGTTCAGCAAACCCATTGCAATGGCAAGGACGGCAGTTGGGAAACCCGAAGTAGCCTGCCAGGCACTGATCACAACGGCGGCCAGTCACCTCTTTGTGGCAGGGGCACTGACCGGTTATTTGGTCACAGACTGTGTTCTTCGAACCTTGAGGATGGCAGTGACATGCTGGATAAAACAAAGAGAATTGTGTTGGGTGGTAGCAAGCATGATGGTGATGAAACAGTTAAAGTTACGATTTTTTTGCATTCACTGTCCCAACCCAGGTGAATAAAATGAGTCTGTAAAGTGCTTAGAACAAAGCCTTGGCACATAATGAGCACCAGACAAATGTTTTTTAAATAACTGATTCATTCAATAAACAGTAGGTTTTGAACGGCTGGACCTTATGAACCCTTGTTTATACAGAAGAACCAAATAGGCAATATGTTTTCAATGACTTACACTTCCAAATATTATTAGAGGTCAAAGTATAACTTTGATACTGTAAAAAATGTCAGAACCCTTCTTGGGATAGTCAGAGTTTTCTTTTTCTTAGACTAGGTAGTAGAGGCCCAATGCTTTTCTGATAAATTACTGAATCTCTTGAGCCAATCTTCCTTGTACAAAAATGTAAGGGCTGTTGGTTTGATAGCGTGTTACACAGAAGAAGTATTTGCTCCCTGTGTAAATCTCTTTGCATATCTTAAGCACTTCATAACTTTTTTTTTAAAGAAAGAAAAAGTAATAATGGACCTAGGTAGGTACTGCTCACTAGGTAGGCAGCCACACCTAAGAAATGCCAAGGAAGAGGACCCCATCTTTGAATCATGTCTGAAAAGATATGTTCTCCTATTGGAAAGGAGAATGAACCTATCTACCTGTAGGTTTCATGGCTCCTAAGGTAGTTTTCAGTGGGGAACAATATTTTAATGGCTTAAATAGTGAACAGATAACTAAAAATCCTACATATGAAGCCAGAAAGCTGAATTATAACTGGCTGAAAGAACTGGGTGGCTCCTTCATGTTTTTTTTTTAATAGCTTTAACTTATTTATCTTTTATCTAGTGCTGAGGATCGAACCCAGTGCCTCACACGTGGTAGGCGAGCCACAACCCCAGCCCCATGGTGGCTCTTTCTTGACTTCCTGGTCTCATGGCTGTTCTAACCTCTCCAGCCACTGGGCTTAAAGGGTATATCTTTAAAACGCTGGGTTTGCCTAGCCAACCCCCTTCATGGTGTTCCCACTTTTACCGATTACTTCCCATTTAACACAGGATACAAAATTCCAGACACGCAAACCACATTTTATTCCTAACCGAACTCTACACTCAGTTGGTGCTGGTTGATCAGTGGATGAATGAAGTTTGGTAGGAAAAATTTCAGCACATTTTATCTATATAAAGCCTGAATAACGCAGTCAAGTTCCCAATTTCCCTTCCTTTAAAACCCCCACATGCCTCTGCCTGCCTTTGAAATGCCAAGATTGTAACTAAGCATGTTTCCCCTTGTATCTTTTTCTACGTACAGTGACAGCCATGATGTCCCAAACCATAGCTTCCAGTTGAGCACCTGTCGCAGCAGCGCCCAACCACATGAGGTTTACACTGGCACTGGCCTCCAAGTGGGCTGCAGCTGGATCCGACTGCACCCTGGGGGTGACACTTGCAAGCTGAAAAGAACAGAGGAACTTGGATAGAGCTGAAGGAGGTGGCAGAGAAGGACCTTGCCCCTTGTGGATCTAGTTTACTTTGTTTGGCACTTCTCTAGCCCTTGTCTGCCTCAACTGTTAAATGGGGACAATATAGGATCTACCTTATGGGACTGTGGTACAGATCAAAGGCAATAATACCTGTGTAGTACTTAAAACCACATTTGGCATGTAGTAAATACTCAACAATAATAATGTTATTATTATTATTTATTTTTGATACCAGGGATTGAACCCAGGGGTGCTTAATCACTGAGCCACATCTCCAGCCCTTTTTAATTTTTATTTTGAGACAGGGTCTTGCCAAATTGCTTAGGGCCTTGCTAAGCTGCTGAGGTTGGCTTTGAACTCGGAATCCTCCTACCTTGGCATCCTGAGCTGCTGGGATTACAGGCATGCACCATCATGCCCACTTTAAGCCTTTCATTAACTTGTTAAATAACATTTATTGAAGCCAGAGATGGTGGTGGCCTGTAATTCCAGCAGCTCCAGAGGCTGAGGCAGGAGAATTGCAAGAATTGCCTTAGAAGTTTAGCAAGACAAGACTATGAGCAACTTGCCAAGACTCTGTCTCAAAATAAAAAATAAAAAAGGCTAGGGATATGGCTCCGTGGTTAAGTGCTCCTGGGTTCAATCCCTGGTACAAAAAAAAAAAAAAAAGGCTTAAAAATTATTCTGTTATAATTGGTATTATTACTTCAATTTCCAATGCTCTATGTTGGTGCTGGAGTATACCTATGAATTTTCCCCCCATTTCATATATTTCACAAGATGGTGGGCACACACACTGAACCCACAGCCCTACACTATAAAAGCAAACAAACAAACAAACAACAAACAAACAAACAAACCATTTGCTTAGAGCTCAGGAAGCCCGAGCTCTTACTCTATAGCACTATTTCTCAACCAGGGGATTATTTTGCCCCATAGGAGACATTTTTGGATTTCATGACTCAGGGAGGGTGATACTGGTATCAGGTGGGTAGGGATGTGGCTAAGCATCCTATTATGCACACACCCAATAAAGAATTATGCTGCTCAGAAGTTATATAGTGTGGAAGCTGAGAAACCCTCTACTATACCTAAGTGAATGGGCAAGCTGCATAAGATTTTTGAACCCTAATATCCTAATTTATTGAAGGTTTCAGGATGAAAGAACTTGGTTGGAGTTCCTTCCAGTCCTCAAATTCTGAGATTCCAAATGGGTCCTATAGGACCATTGCTCAAGCTGGCCAGCACTCCAATGCTGCTACAGGGTAACTGTTTTATATACTTACTATACTGGGAATTATGATTCTAACATATTGGCAGAATGCTCTGTACATCTGATGATTGAGTGATGGGTATTTTGGCTGTGGTTTGGAGTGGATACTAGAATACATGAATTCACTTATGTTCCAAAAGGCATTTGTACAGTTCTCAGTGCTTCAGTAGAGCCCATTAGACAGATACTCACCCACTGCCCCATTGTGTAGCTTGGCAGACATGCTGGCCACGAGCCTTTCACAAGCACCAGAGAGCACTTGAGGTCCCACTTCCGAGGCAATTTCAACACAGTTGTGCAGCTGATACTCATCCATGTCTTTCTTGCTGCAGAAATCCTCCCATGAATTGATTTGAGGAATGAGGCCAAGCTTTGGAAATAATGAGATTTTTTTTTCAAACCCTGTGCTGTCCAAGATTCTCATGATATAAAATAATAGATCTCTGAGAATAATGGTTTAAAAGACTTAATAATCCAACTTGTCTAGGACTGAAGACTTTGTGATTTTTGATTATTTAAGAAATCTTTAATTAGGTATTTTCATTTATTGATATATGGCAAAGAAATTAGATTGCCTTTATCTTTTTATTATCATCATCATGATGTTTTTTTACTTGCTAATAAATTTGTCTTAGATATCAAAGACTTTTAACTAGGCTACTTGTGAATTAATTATGGCTGAGACAGTGCTTTTCATGTGGTAGAGTGTACTATAATTCCATAAAATTCTCCTCTTGGCTTTTTTTCAGTTACATGTTAACAGTGGTGTTCTACCCACAACTTCTTGGAGATTCACAGTATAGAATAACAGAGTTACTAGAAGTCCTACAGGAAAGATACTTTTAAGATTCAGTGTTTACTATTATTTAATCAGTTGGTCCTATATCCCAATAAGACCTCTTATTAAAACCAGTGTTTCATAGATAAGATTTTGGGAATTGCTGGCATAGGCCATTTAGCTATCATGGGGACAAATGTATCAAAATAAGTTTATTTTCAAAGAGGATTCTTCTGTAGTTTAATATCTATGTGAATAAAGGCTATTATGTTACATGTTCTGAGAAAAGTTTGTTATGACCTAATACTGTTTATCTTTTTAAATTCTTTGTTTTACCTAATACTATTTAAAATGTGTATTAATGGCTTTGGATGATAAAGTAGAGAGTATGTTGACCACATCAAGGTGGTCATTTTGAACACCTGGTGTTAAAAACAGTATTGAAAATAGGTTTTCATTCAGTGGGTCAAATTAGCCAGGACTGGGTGGCATAGATAGATCTCCCCTGGTTTCCTCTTTGCTTTGTTCATACTGAAACCAGTTTCCACCGCCCTTTACTTCAACCTTCTCCAGCCTTTCCCCAGTTGCTGTTGGCCACACCTGTGGGTGGGCTCTCAACCCTGGATGTGTATCAGGGTGTCCCTGCTCCTTGACTCGCTAGCCTGGTTCTTCTGCACTCTTGGCGGATGTTGTCCCCTCTTATTCTTCTTATTTTACAGAGAAAATAGACCCTGAATTCTCCTTCCTACCTCCCAGACTCCAGCTTGGAATATCACCAACTTCCATGTCTCCAATTGCTGACAAAGGGAGAGGCGTTTTCTACGAGGAGATGTCCCATTGCCATCTCTGCCACCATTGGGAAACTCTGCCTCACACTTTCTTGCTTCCGTCTCTTCCTTTCAGCTGAAATTAAATGTGTCCACATCTCTCCCACCTGTACAACCACCTCCTTGATCTCAGTTATTCCTCCTACCACTGCCCCTGTCTCTGGCCCTTGATTCTTGGACAGACTTCCTGAACAATGTTCTTGCCACCCCTCTGCTTTCTTTACCAGCTAATACAATACCTCTCCTCACCCCTTAATGTTGGGGATCCTCAGAGTTCTCTCATTAGCCCGTTCTCACTCCATTCCGGCTTCCTCGGTGCCACCTCTAGGCTGTCGGCATTGGAATGTATGACTCCTGCACCTGCCTCAATGAGACTCCACATGTGCAGATCTGCACTGATCCAATTGCCTATTGGTTGCCCCACAGCACCACAAACCAGACACCTGAAACCATTTCTCCTTTCTGAGTCTGCTGTTGCTAAGTAATGCCACTCACCGCATCTGCCAAGCTCTCAGTGGAGGGAACAAGGTCATTTTGACATCTGTTCCCTTTCTGTCAACAAACCCCACCACCACCTGTGTCCCACCCACATCACCTAAATCAAAAGCCTGCTCAGTTCCACCTCTTAAATGTATCTCGGATGCATTTACTGTTCTCCTTTCCCTCCCACTTCCCTAGCTGACGAGAGTGGCAGCCCAAGAGATGTCCCAGTTTCCATTCCTGCCACCTCCCAACAACTTTCTGCATTCTAGTTGTTTTAGTAAGCTTCTCGTCACTGTGACCAAAAGACCTGACAAGAACAACTGAGAAGAGGAAAAGTTTATTTTTGCTCACAGTTCCAGAGGTCTAGTCCAAGGCCAGCAGACTCTAGCTGTGGGTGAGGCAGAACATCATGGCAGAAGGGTGTGGCAGATGACAGCAGAACAGGATAGGGCCACCAGGAAGCAGAGAGGGAGCTTCACTCACTAGGCATAAAATATAAACCCCAAAGGGACACCCGCAGTGACCTACTCCTTCCCCACACCCTGCTTGTCTATAGTGACCTCCCAGTTAATCCAGTCAAGTGAATGAATCCACCAGTCAAGGCACAGCTCTCATGTAATCCAATCACTTCTCCTCTGAACATTCTTACATTGTCTCACACATGACTTTTGGCAGAACTGCACATATCCAAACCATAACCATAGTCATAATGATCCTGGTTAAATGTGCTTTGTTCAGATAATCCCCTCCTTATAAACTTTTCAGTGGCTTCCACTGCCTCTGGAAAAAAAAAATCTAAACTTATTTTCCTCATTCTGCTACCCGACTGCCCAGCCTGGCAGCCCAGTGATTCTCACTATGGGAGGCACCTCCCACTGGGGACATCTGGAAATTCAGAGTGGTTTTCATCATCACAGTGGTTGAGTAAGGTGTGTTAAGGGCATTTAGTGCATGGGGGTCATAAATACTAGACATTCTCATAAAATGGAAAATGATCTGATGTTATCTACAAGTTTCAAATGTTCCATTGAATACCCATGCATGCTCTCCACCAGGATCTGCTGCTTTGCCACAGGCCCCAAAGCAACAGAGCCAACCAACCAAAACTATGAGCCCTAATAAACCTTTTTTCTTTGTAAGTTGCTTATCTCAGGTACTTGGTTATAATAATAGAAAGCTGTTCAAAACATCAGTAGGTTGGATTAAAGAAGGTTGAGAGCCATTTGATGAGTCATACTGAGATTTTCAGGCCAGTAACCCACTATGACTCCAAGGACCTCTTATGTATTCTGTTGTTGTCTGCTTGTCTACATGTCCCTTTTATAGAGTGAGCCTTGGGTGGCAGGGATGGTATATGTCTTGTCCGCACCTGTGCGTAACATCATGTCTAATTTATAGTAAGTGCTTCATAAAACTATGTTCCATAAACAAGTATATTTATATTTCCACTATTTTATATTTAAGTTGATACAAAGGTAACTAAACATTTAAAAACAAAAACAGGTAGGAAGAGAGTCAGGAGACAGGTAGATGGTACAAGACTGGGGATAAGGGTAACTGTCCAGAGACTATTAATAGCTATCAGTCTGGAACAGTTTAGAGTTGGCTGTTCCTGAAACCAGGCTGATGGACCAGATGACAAGAGTCTCTGTCAGCTATAGGATTTTGTAATGCCATGACTCACTTCTTTTCCTAGAAACTTCAAAAGATTTTATGTTTACCAGTGTAGTCTGCTCCAGGATTTAAAAAGAATGGCAGTTTTATATTCTAGAATGCCTAATATACTTTTGACTCCAAACACAGTTTTATGGAAGCACATATCATGTAATCTGAGCAACTGAAAACAAATCTCAACTGTCTTACTATGTCTGCCAGACAAAAGGCATTTGTGCTGAAGAGCACCCAGGGTAGAACAGAGGTTGCCTTTGGTCTTCTTGGTATGTACTCTGGTCTTAGATGCCAATGATAATCTAAGGGGAAGAATGAACTTTGATATGACTCAGTCCCAACTGGTTGTGTATTTTCCAGAGTAGCAAAATTAGTAATGTAGCATTAAGATGTTAATTTGTAATAATGAAATGTACAATGTCTTTCTTCAGCTGGCCGTCCTGTCAGGGCCTATAGTGCACACTGAGGTGCCCAATCTAGATCCTTTTGGGCTAGTGTATCAATCCTTCAGCTGCTATGGCATTGTCTCCTAAAGACCACAACAGTCTTCTTCAGAAAATAGGACTCAGCCATCTTGTCCTGGAATTTATGTACTCATTGGAGGGCAGGTGGTGGTGACACTGGTGAGCCTGTAGCCAATGACTTGGGCACATTTAGGAACACCACATTGCCTCCAGGTGGATTTAATTCTTTGGTGCAATTCCTCTTTTCCTGGGAACATGCCCTCAATAAATTACATATATTCGAGACCCTGTCTCAGGGCATCTGAGACCCTGCTGTTAGGGAATAGTGTCTAAAACAGGAATCCAGGGCCTCTTCTGAGATTTTTTATGGTTATCCAAGATGATATTGCTGTCCTAATTTTTATTTATGTTTCAGGGTTTTTCATATATATAAGAGAATGATTGCTTGAAAATGATCAAATGGATAAGTTTTTAAATTAATTTCAAATTATCCACTTATACTTATCAAACATTACTGCAATAATTTTAATTACATGTTTGTCTTCTATATCAAATTGAGATTTCTTTGAAGGCAAAACCCATATTTTACACCTTAGGCCTAGCACAGTGCCTGGTGTGTATACGTTTAGCGAAGAGATAATTTGGATGGATATATTTAATATAGCATCAAGTAATAACCTTTGAAATTTATAAAATTTAGAAATATTTAGAATATGGGTTTAAAATGAGGACTATCTTGGCTATTATAAACTCAAGTTTTGTGATCATCATCTTCATCATCATCATCTCCTTAGTGATCTAGGGATCCCTGGATACTTTATCTTTATTTGCTCTGTCTGGGTTCCCAACTTTTAGCATTTTTTTGTCCCTGAATCAAACTTGTTGGATATGATTTTCTTCCTTTTGTAATTCATAGGTTGGTTCATAAGCACAGTTCCATTAAAGCTCCTCAGCAGAGAAGATAAATTGTATAGGTAGGGAAAGCATGATAGTTTGAGTTTCCCATTCAAAACTTTGTTTCTACTTTCTACTTCATTTCTATTGTAATGTGGTAGAACCTCACCTCAACTATTACATAGCCCTCCAGATGTGGGGTTAGGCCACCTTGGTTAAGGTTGCCAGTATTACCCAGTTTAAATTGAATTTCAGAGAAATAACTGGTTTTGTCAGTTTTTTTTTCCCTGCCGTGACCAAAAGACCTGACAAGACAAGGAGGAAAAGTTTATTTGGGGCTCACAGTTTTAGAGGTCTCTGGTCATATATGACCAACTCTATTCCTCAGGACCCAAGATAAGGCAGGATATCATGGTGGAAGAGTATGATGGAGGAAAACAGCTCAGGACATGACCACCAAGAAGAAGGGTGGGAGTGGGAGAGAGAGAGAGACAGAGATGGGTGGGGGGCTCCCTTCACCACAGACAAAATATAAACCCAAGAACACACCCCCAGTGGCCCACTCCTCCAACCACATCCTAACTGCCTATCGTTGCCACCCAGTGAATCCTTATAATGGGATTAATGAAACGATTAGGTTAAGACTCTCATAACTCAATTATTTCACTTCTAAACTTTCTTGCATTGTCTCTCACATGAGTTTTTTGGGGACACCTCATATCTTAACCATAACAACAATGAATAGTTTTTCATAAATGTCTTATGCAACATTTGAGGACAATATTTATATGAAAACATATAAATATGAGAGACATATTTATATGAAAACTTAATTGTTCTTCTGAAATTCAAATTTAACTGAATATACTCTCCCTTCCATCCTTCCTTTCTACCTTTCTTGGCTAAACCTTACAATCCTATATTTGGCTAAATAAGCCAAAAACTATGCCTGTTTGATGTTAATGATAGGTAAAACTTGTTTAATAAAATCCAAGATAAACATGCCTGTACTGAATTCTATATAAGCAGATATGATAAAGTTCCAGGATTTAAACTTTAAATGTTTGATGGTTAAATATTTGAACTTTGAAGGCTTAATTTACATGACATAAATATATTTTACACTAAATGAGGGGCCTAGAAACTACCTGTAAAGGGGTAATAGTGAACATATTTGGCTTTGTGAGCCAGAAGGTTTCTGTGCAACTCCTCAACTCTTATTTGAAGTTTTAGTTTGAATCAACTACAGATAATACACAAACAAATGGGCATGAGTGTGTTCCAATAAAACTCAGTAGGGACATAGTTTCCAAGTAAAACGTGAAACTGAAAATTAATTGGAACATTCCTTCCAGAAAAGAATTTGGTAAATTATTTCAAGAACCATGAAAAGATAAAGTAGAAATCTATTTTAAAATTATATATCATATATACATAGTCATGAAAAATCCACTTATGTGACCACAAGTAGGGTAATGGGTAAATTAAATAAATTTACTCAATGCCTGAACTCTGGCTAGTGGCCAGCCTGTATTGGAAGGATGGTGCAGATAAGAAGTTTGGAAGGAACACCTATGGTTCAGCTCTATGGGAAAGATGCTGAGAGAGGTCACTCAGAGCATTATGCATGGTTCCTAAAACAGATAAGATAAAGCTCCCGTTCCTAACTCCTTACATATCAGCTCTGTAGACACTGTGCCTCAGTTCTCCCATCTGTGAAATAATGACAGCACCCACCTCACAAGGGTGCTGTGAAGATTAAATAGCATAATTTGCAACACCTCCAAACCATTACTGGGACATGCTGTTATAAACGGCTCACAATGGCTATTAGGTGACTCTTGTAATTAAACAGAAACACTTATATTTTTTTCAAGAGACATATCATTGGTCGAAAGGTAGAATTATATTGGCCCTCAGCTGAGAAGAAAGCATCCATAAAGCTCTGAGATACTTACAGAATCAACCAGGATGTGAGAATGAGTGTGGGACTCCAAAGGTTGAAAAAAATAGACGTCGATGGAATACTGTACTTCTGGTTCTAAACAGATGGGTGTGGGAAGCAGCTTGATTCTGGATTAAGAGAAACACAGCAAACTTCAGTGACAGAAATACCATTATATCACTTATGTGGCCACAGTATTTGGTAGCATTGCGCTTGAGCTGGAAGAGTGCTCCACACTGTGGGCTAAAACAAGATCTAGGTCTATACCAGCACCGGTGGGCTGGCTGAACGGTATATGCACACTTAGATGCTCCATGGCCTCAAAATTAGTAGCTTTGCTAGGTACAGTGGTGCATGCCTGTAATCCCAGGCACTTGGGAGGCTGAGGCAAGAGGATAGCATGTTTGAAGCCAGGCTCAGCAACTTAGTGAGGCTTTAAGCAACTCAGTGAGACCCTGTCTCAAAATAAAAATTAGGAAAAAAGGGCTAGAGATGTGACTCAAGGATTAAATGCCCCTAGGTTCAATCCCTGGTACCAAAAAAAAAAAAAAAATTAGTAGCTTTAACTTTGTAGATGCTCAGCTATGGAGAGTACTCAACTGAATATTCTACTCTTATTCTGACAGCATTTCACTTTCTCACATTTCAAAGCCATCTGGAGAGTGGAAAAGGAACATTCAAGTTTAGGGCCAGGATATCTATATGGGCTGGGATCCTGGTTTTGCTACACTAGAGATAAAAGTTGAAAAAGTCCTTTAAGTAATCTCAATTTCTCTTCATCAAATGAGGACATAATTTACCTCATTCAGTTGTGGCTCAGGAGTAGAGCACTTTCCTAAAATGGGTGAGTCCCTGGGTTTGATTCTCAGCACCACATAAAAATAAATAAATGAATAAAATAAAGATATTGTGTCTAACTACAGCTGAAAAATTAAATATTAAAATATTTATATTTTAATATAAGTACATAATAAGTTCTATGGTCTTTTCAATGCCCCTCTTCCCCCTTTTAGTATCTGGATACATATTATTGACATATGAATCAAATTCTAAGACAGGTCCCAAGCATACCTGGCAGCTGCTGATAAGATGAAAGACTGAGGCTCCTGCGGTAGAATCTTGTGTGTGCAGTACTTGCTCTCCCCAGAAGGGTTAAACACGACCTGGATGGCCCAGTCATCTGCAGACTATACAGGCATGAAATCAAAGCATGTCACAGTGAGGAGTTAGGAAATTATTTTGTGCACACACTGGTATACCTAATGGATAGTTCATAGAATTGAATTTGCAATCCATAGCTCACTTGGAAAACAGAATTTTGGAGTCAAAAGGATTTGAGTACCTCACTTCCAGGCCCAGCTCTCTGGTGTCTATATTATGATCCAGGCTGCAAGAACATTGTTTTTGGCCATAGTTACTGCCCCCAAGCCTAGAAAAACCCTAACCTTTCTGACAGGTCTAATGTTCATGCTCTGTCTCAGAAGGATTTGGTTCATTCCTCATGTCCCTGGATCTCAGAACAAAGAATACCAATCTGGAGTCCTTCATAAAAGGACATATATCTATCCTATCTAACTATGTGTCAAGAGAGAATAATTAGTTTCATTTGGGAAGTCTTAAAATTTGGAGAAAATGAGTTGTATTATGAATAGATGAATATGTTCTATGAATAAAAACATCTTTTTCTTTTTTAGTGGCTCATACTCACTGGGTCAAAGTTCATTCAAGTCCATGGCTTTCATTTATAAGTAGGAAGTAAAGAATTATGTTCTATCAACAGTTTTAAAGTGGGTCAGTGATGTGATCATGTGATGCACAGTGAGCAGCTCCACAGTGTGGTCCCCAGAGGGACAATTCCTCTTTCTAGTCACATAAAATATTTTTTTTGGAGAGATGGTTGGTAAGCTTCATATTACCAAAGAAAAGGTTAGGGACTATGGTTCCAGAGCAAGCATTTTTCTAATTTTGTTTTTATTGCATTTCAGATATTTATCAAGAGATGTGGAGAGCAGGCAGTATGGCAGCAGGCGGGGTGTGGGGCTATCTATCTGGTTTTAGTCTTTCTCTTGTAGCAGGGTAAGACCTAAATGCAAATAAATGCTTCTGCTTCATCCCTTCTCAGTCTAAATCTCAGCACATATATTGACTTTAAAAAATTTAAAAAATCCCAGGAGGGCAGAATTGGTGTTATTTTAGTTGTTTATTGTTCTTGTACAAACATTCAGCCACTACTTCCTTAAACCTGGTCCCCAAACATACAGCTCCAATGTTAGCTTCTCTCTATGGATGAAGCATGTGAGCACATGGTTTTATGCTTCAATATCTTTAGGAAACCCTTTTGTCTCTAATACTTTCCAGATGTTTTACTTGTGCCAAATTGTTTTAGGATGAACCTATCCTAGCAAGGCTGCAATGGAAACAGTTCAAGAATGTGTTGCTCTCATTTTTTTTTTTTTTTTTTTTTTTTGCCATCATGAAGTTGGAGTGCAAAGTTACCTGAGTTTCATAGCGAACAGCAATGGTATAGTCCATGGGAAAAGGAATGTTGTTGACAGAAAATCTCAAGCCAGCTCCAGGGAGAACTCTGGCAAATCCAGGTCCAGTCCATGTAACAGGGTTCCCAGGAACAAGCTCTCCGAAAACAATGTGAACTGCAGGCACCTGGCCAAAAGTCACCAAGAGGAATGTAACTATCTTTCCCTATAGTCACAGTCTGGAAGAATTCAGCAAAAAATAAAAAAGTATTTCCTTGGTGTGTATATGATCCATCTGAGTCATGAATAAATTATTCCCACCAGGATACAGTCCAGAATCCAGCGAGAATAATGTGCTGACACTGCAGCTTTGGAACATATGTTACTATATAGAATGATTAATCTGAAGGCAATGTCAAGAGAAACCATTTAAATTTACAGTACCTTATGTGCTAGTGACCTAAGCAAATTCCACATTGATAACCTTGACTTTTCTTAGATGTAATTGTGGAACTCTGGCCAAAATAAGGAGGGAAAAAGAATATTTTCATGTCTACTTTGGGGATTCTTCCTTAAACGTGCATGACAATGAGAAAACCCACATAGGTTTCCTTTCTAGATATTTCTTCCACCCAAACATGAGAAATGCTCTTCTTCTGTCTGCCTGAGGGCATGTAAGTACAGAACTCCTAACACATTTGATTGCTTAAAATCCCTGATGGTCTCTATAAACCGGATGTCAGTGTAAGAACATCTGGACCTTGTAGATAATATTCTTTCATTACTTTTGCATCTGCCTCTCCACGTTCAGAGCCTCCACTCAAATTCTGCCTCTGGTTGCTTTTGCCTGAATTGCAGCAATAGCTCTCGGCTCTTCTCTCTTCCTGGTCCAAAACTTGTTACACATTGCTGCCAACGAAGCATTTTGAACTCTTCTTAATTGCCAACAGAATAATGTTCAAAACATTCAGCCTGGAGTTCAAGTTTCTCTGTGGTCTTCCCCAAACTTCCCTTGATTTGAGAAATGTTTGCTTAATAACATTCAGTGCCAGCCTCTGAATGAGGAATGCAAAGATGAATAGGACAGAGCCGCTGCCCCCAAGGTGTTCAGAGGCTTGAACTGAAGACAGAAACATAAATAAGAAACCTACAGTAGATTAGGTTCTAACAGACAGAGGCATATGTAAAGTCACCTCTGTGCAATGTTTTTCAAACATTGAAAAAAATACCCTAGCAATTGCAGTGCCCTCCACCCCCATCTCCTTTACCTGGTTAGTAAACCCATCTCCCAGTTGCGGCTAAGAGCTCACAGCTGACCCTCACTGGAGAATTGCTTTTCTGTATCCCCCTCTAACTCCAAACTCTCCTAGCAGAGCTCACTGCCAATGATTGACAGATTGAGGGTATACAAGGCTGGCCCTTAGGCCTCAAGGGGCAGGACACTTTGGCCTGCAGTTTATATACCTGAGCTTCTCTGAGGATCTACTCAAGGTCTGTTGTGTCTAAGACCACATATTACTCTGCACTTTCCTCTTTTTCTCTTTCACACCCTTCAAGCATTTTCCTGAAGAAAGCTTCCTGGCAGGATCTCTTCTTAGGCTCTGTTTCTAGGGCACTTGGCCTGAGACGCTAGTAGCAGACAGTTGACCTAAAAGTAGACCCTAAGAT
Organism: Marmota marmota marmota; assembly: GCF_001458135.2. Lineage (NCBI taxonomy): Eukaryota > Metazoa > Chordata > Mammalia > Rodentia > Sciuridae > Marmota > Marmota marmota. The sequence continues at coordinate 22,603,850 of NW_026000142.1, read as the reverse complement.
GTAATATTGGAGGTGGTTAATTTGCTACTCAGCTGACAGTGAGGACCCCAGTATGGAACTGTACTGATGGTCCCCAGCAAGAAGTAGTGGTACAATTGCTAAAACTGTCACTAGTGAGGATTTAGGATGAGGGAAGGGGAAGCAGTGTCTTGAATGGTATTTTGGGCATTGGAAGATATGGGAGACACAGTAATTATAAGGACTTTAGATGGGGTGGATGCCTTTGATGAGAGAAAACGACAGGCCCAGGACAATCAATTGCCAATTTAAAGCAAAGTGTAAGAATCAGTCACAGGGTCTTTTGGGGGACATGTTAAAGAGACTATGATCTCCTCTAGCTAGAGGGCAAAAGAGCTGAAGACTGGGCACAAGACATAATCACTGAACTTGAGGTAAGTTGCCTATGCCAAGGACAGGCTCACCGAAAAGCAGCAGAATGCCCGGAGATGGGATGGTGCACATGAGAACCCTGAACCCTCAGGTTCTCCTCAGCACTCTGAGACTATTGAAGGGCAGCCTAAGAAAAACTGAAAAATGTTGTCCCAATCCTTCACCCCCACATGTTCAGACAATGTAGAATTCTCAAATACATGTGTCTTTCAAGAAAATGTATGCTTTCCCGAGGATCTGCTAGTGTTTCCTCTTGTGACCATTTTCCAAATAATTAGGGTCAAGTCTCAGCATGACGGAAGAGTGAAAGTGCTGGATCTTTGAGAGGGGTTATAACCAAAGAAGCTGGAGGACCTGGCAGACATGGACCATGAACCTGGGAGAGAATCACTGAATGTGCATCCTGAAAAGTGGAATATGAAACTGGATAAGGGAGAGTTTGTTGATTTGAATCCACATGGAATCTAGGATTTAACAGCCTGGCAAGGGCCCTGGGAGACAAGATAGGATACTTGAGTAGCTACTGGAAACTTTGCATAGACCATGGCCCAGAATAAGTGAAGTTGAGATGCAAGAAGGGCTGTGGCAGGATATGGAGAGAGAGAGATAAAACTCAAAGAATTAGTCATGCTAGGATGGATTTAAGATATAAGACTGGAAAACTCACCAACTAAGTTTGTGTGGAAAAGCTGTTTTACCAAAACGGTGAGGAATGAGAAGGGGAAGGGAGGACCAGCATTGCTGAGAAGCCAGTATTGACTCTTCTGTAGACTGGAAAGACACACTACTACAAAATTGAACTCCTTGTTAGCAGTGTGCCTGGCAGAATTCCAGACTATCAAAGGCTGGATGGCAGCACTTAATCTCAGAAACAAGATGGATAATCATTATTATAATGGGCAGTGAGGTTGGAATGGAAGACAAGGGGGCTGAACCACAGGAATCTTTCATGGAGATGATTACTAGAACATTGTTTTCCTAGAAGCAAGACAGATGAACAGTCAAAAGACAGATGGACACTATTTAATGTATATAATCAAAAGTGAGCAATCTGAATCAGCTAAAGGCTGAGGTCAGCTGCTCTAGAGGAAAGATACATTTTTTTTTTTTTGCCAAGTTTCTAAATCTGGCCCACTTCTCAGTACTAGAAACAAGCGACAGGTGCTCATGAGGAAGGAATCTTCAGTGCCATTGCAAATGTGATTCTCTTACTTATTCCTCCAAGAGAAGTATGGTTATTTACTTTAGTCACTTTTTGTTGAGTAAGGGGATATTCCCACAGCTTTAAATGTTAGTGGATTTAGGATCTGAGTTGAGGCTGGTAACCAGAAACTCAAAGTGCCATTATGTTCCCCTGGTTAGAACAGAAGGAGGTAAGTCTGCTAGGTCTACAACCAGGTAAGTGGTGCAGCTGTCAGCTCTAAGAAGCCACACTTCCTGTCTGAACCAGAACTTGATTGAATGCAGAAAGAAGGCAAGGCATCCTGAGGAACACGACAACCAGAAAAGTCCATTATATCTTTTCCTATTTGTGTATTCTCCTCTACTAACCAACTATTCCTACTGGAAATGGTGACCAGAGGAAAGAGAAATTGGGAAACCCATAGTTTCTTTTCCTTCATCTTTCCTCCTTTACTAGTGTGGAAAGACACCACCAGGACATGCACCAAGAGGCCAATTAAAGACAGCTGAGTTCCTTTTGCTGGCATTTCCACAGGCCAGAATGAAATACTTCCGAATACATGACTACAAATTGACAATGTAGATCTGAATAAAAAGTTTGTCATTTCAGTGATTCCACATGACTGGAATGCTCTGTTTGCAGCTGAAGTTGCTGTTGCATCATGTACAAAAATGTAACAATGAATTCCACTATTATGTATGATTATAACGTACTGATAAAAATATGGAAAAAATGATGTTGCCTGATACAAAGATGAATGGCAAAATTTATGCTAATAATTTAAATTTTTGTATATCTTTACTTAGAATGACATTGAATAGAAAATTTAAAAAAAAACACTCTTGACAAACTGAGAGAAAGACCATGAAAGAAAGTAAAAAGCTTTATATTTTAGTACTTTCAATAGGTCTCTTCTCTGTTTTTTGGGCAAGGGACCTTATGCAGGGTCTGAGCATGCAGGAAGTGCGCTTTAGCAGATGCTAGGCCAGCACAGCCTTCGGCCAGCTCCTCATTGTTGGCTGCAGTGGCTCACACCTGCCCCCTTCTCTTGAGAATTGCTGTTGGTTGGTAAGAGGCAGCTCACCTGGAAGATTTCCCACCTACAACCAATGCCTGATAATAGGGAGGTACAGCAGATCTGCCCTTGTGTCTCAGTGGAGGACAACTCTGCTGTGTATTTATTTTTTACTGCTTCTCTGGGGATTAGGTCATAGCTAGGCTTTACCTCAGCCCCTTCCTTGGCTCACTTTGTCCTCTTCTGTAGCTTCTTTCCCTAAGCCCCTTAAGGTTTTTTGTTTTTTTTTAATGAAGAGTCACTCAACAAAACACATGAAACTAAATCCATACTGTGATCTTCACTTTCAGGTAATCCAGCCTAAGACACTGCCTATGCACATGAGTGTACACACATGTGGGTGTACACACACACACACATACACACACACACACTTATACAAAACTGGAACAAAATTGGAAAAATATGACATTGTTATGCATTCTTCAGCTGTACTAAACTAACAAAGTTGACTCCTTGGCCTATTTACTAATAGGCATGATCTGCAGTTTGAAATGACTGATCTATTGGACCCCAGAGAAGGAAACAACTAACTATGTCCAGATGTCAGGGTAGGGATTGTTAAGGAAAGATTAATCTGAATTGGATCTTAAGCCATGAGGGGAAGATTTTCAGGTCGATAACACAGAGGTGGCCATTTCAGGCAATAAGTGGGAGAGTGTGTCCCGGATGCTTTGAGCTTAGTTTCTCAATGTGCTGTCTTGGACCAGCTGTCTCAGAATCACTGTGGGATGCCTAAAAAACATTCAGCCTTTGAGCCAGTCTCGAGTCCCCAAAGTAACATTTCTGAAGTCATTTTTTTAAATATTTATTTTTAAATTATAGGTGGACACAATATCTTTGTTTTTTTATTTTTATGTGGTGCTGAGGATTGAACCTGGTGCCTCACGCATGGTAGGCAAGTGCTCTACCTCTGAGCCACAACCCCAGCCCCTCTGGAGTCATTTTAAGCAAACTCTCCAGGGAGTAAAATTTGAGGGTCATTGATCTGCACCCCAGAGTGGGGAGGAGAGAACTGACTCATTGCCCACTCTTCTCTTTCAAGTGGATTTCAGATTGAGGACAGCTACTTCCAGCCTAGAATTAGGTTTCATGAGGACATAGGATAGGAACAGAAACAAGGAGAAGAAAGCACAATCATATTAATTGGTGCACTTGAACATGGTAGAAGCAAGAACCTCCATGAGGCCTTCTCTGGCCCTATCAGGTGGGAGTACTCCTCCTTAATCTGAAACCCATATCACACTACTCACAGCTTCTCTGGGGTCCTTAACCTACCCTGCCACATGTCAGTTGTTGGTGTACATGGTTCATTTCCCCCACAATAAGATTAAGGGTAGGTGCCATGTCCAAGCATTTCTGTTCCCTTTGTTCAACCACCTCATTCACATGACAAGGTCTCTTATGTGTAAGGAACTGTTTTGGGTGCTGGGTTTGTGAATAAAGCAGCCAACATTTGTTTCTATTTGCTTCTCCAACGTACCTATTTGTGCATATGTGCATAGGAATGCACAATAAACATCTCCATGTAACAAATGAATAGATGAATGGATAAAACATGCCAACAGTGGCCTCATGTTTAGGTGAACAATGGTTGGATGGCTGCAAGGTGTTTGGGTTTTTTGGGCCATTGGAGGGAGGGCCCTGAGAGGGTGGCATCATTTTGGCACTTGGACCAGCACTGACCATCTACAGCCACCTCGAGTAGATGGCATGGCCATAGCACCATTCCAGGGCAGGACAGCCACTCCTCAGTACTTAACCTCTTCTTACTAAAATGTCAAGGATTTTGAGAATTAATAGTGTCTAAAGTCTCCAACTTTCCAGAACCCAGCTGTCTGGAATTTTATATTTGGAGGAGAAATGAAGCTCTTGAAGTTTCCCCAAAAGGTTCTAACTACTTAGAGCCTGGCTCTTCCTTCCCTCATTTCTGTTCATGAGGACAATAAGCGCTTATGCTGCCAGAGCTCTCATACAGGCCAGGAGTGGCTCTGAGGGCTTGACTGCACTTCCACCTGCAGCAAGCAACAGTGGCCCCTAAGAATGCTTACCTCATTCTGTTCCCCAGCATGTGTGTTTTGCTTCTGACTTTTCTTCAGTATTATGTTTCCTTTGTCAATTCTGAAATCATTTCCTTGTTGCTGGAAATACACATCACATTTTGGCAAAGCTGTTGCTAATATCTTAAAAAGAACAGAGATGACAGTTCAGCTAATCATCAAAGGCGTCAATCATACCATCATTCAAGAGCTTCAGATTCTACCATAACTTAAAAGGTAATCATGATTCTCACTTAATAGCTCCAGGAAGAAGTAATGCTGGCAGTTTAAAGTTTGTTGTTGTTGTTTTTCTGTGCAAATGGGAAATTTTGGTCTTAAGGCCACATGTTGGGTTCTCTTTTAAAAGATTCTTTACTAGTGAAAGCTGAAACTGAGAAAAATTTCAATTCTGATCTAGAGGGTTTATGGCATTTAAAAAGAATATCAATGCTATATATCAATGCTATATTTTAAAGCAAAATCTCAAAGAAAATTGGAGAAAATTAACAATAGACATGATATAGAGATTCACAGAACTATTATTATAACTTTTTTTTCATTTTAAAAATTTTAATTTGTTACATATGACAGCAGAATGCATTACAATTCATATTACACATATAGAGCACAATTTTTCATATCTCTGATTGTACACAAAGTAGAGTCACACCATTTGTATCTTCATACATGTACTTAGAGTAATGATGTTCATCTCATTCCACTATCTTTCCTACCTCCCATGCCCCCTCTCTTTTCCTCCCCCCCTTTTCCCTTTTGCCCTATTTAGAGTTCATCTAATCCTCCCATTCTGCCCCCCCATTATGAATAAGCCCCCTTAAATCAGAGAAAACATTTGGCATTTGGTTTTTTTGGGATTGGCTAACTTCACTTAGCATTATATTCTTCAACTCCATCCATTTACCTGCAAATGCCATGATTTCATTCTCTTCTATTGCTGAGTAATACTCCATTGTGTATATATGCCACAGTTTCTTTATTCATTCATCTACTGACAGGCATCTAGGTTGGTTCCACAGTTTAGCTGTTTGTGAATTGTGCTGCTATAAACATTGATGTACCTGTGTCCCTGTAGTATGTTTGTTTTTAAGTCCTTCAGGTATAGACCAAGGAGTGGGATAGCTGGGTCAAATGGTGGCTCTATTCCCAGTTTTCCAAGGATTCTCCATACTGCTTTCCATATTGACTGCACCAATTTGCAGTCCTATCAGCAATGTTTGAATGTGCCTTTTTCCCCACATCCTCGTCAACACTTATTGTTGTTTGTATTCTTAATAGCTGCCATTCTGACTGGAGTGAGATGAAACCTTAGAGTAGTTTTGATTTGCATTTCTCTAATTGCTAGAGATGTTGAACATTTTTTCATATATTTGTTTATTGATTGTATATCACCTTCTGAGAAGTGTCTGTTCAGTTCCTTGGTCCATTTATTGATTGGGTTATTTGTTATTTGGTGTTTAGCTTTTTGAATTCTTTATATACCCTATTCTTTATATACCTTTATATCCTTCTTGCTAAGGATTGCTTTAGCTATTCTGAGTCTTTTATTTTTCCGATGAATTTCATGACTGCTTTTTCTATGAGGAATGTCATTGGGTTTTTGATTGGAATCACATTAAATCTGTATAATGATTTTGGTAATATGGTCACTTTGACAATATTAATTCTGCCTGTCCAAGAACAAGAGAATTCTTTCCATTTTCTAAGGTCTTCTTTAATTCCTTTCTTTAGCATTCTTTAGTTTTTGTTGTAGAGGTCTTTCACCTCTTTTGTTGATTCCCAAGTTTTTTTTTATTTGAGGCTATTGTAAGTGGGGTAGTTTTCCTTGTTTCCCTTTCAGAGGTTTTGCCACTGATAATCACAGAAATGCCTTTGATTTATGGGTATTGATTTTGTATCCTGTTACTTTGCTGAATTTACTTATTAGTTCTAGAAGTTTTCTGGTGGAATTTTTTGGGTCTTCTAGGTATATATTCATATCATTGGCAAATAGTGCTAATTTGAGTTCTTCTTTATCTATTCGTACCCCGTTAATTTCTTTCATCTGTCTAATTGCTCTGGCCAGTGTTTCAAGAATTATGTTAAATGGAAGTGGTAAAAGAGGGCATCCCTGTCTTGTTCCAGTTTTTGGAGGGAATGCCTTCAATTTTTCTCCATTTAGAATGATGTTGGCCTGGGGCTTAGCAAAAATAGCTTTTACAATGTTGAGATATGTTCCTGTTATCCCTAGTTTTTCTAGTGTTTTGAACATAAAGGGGTGCTTTATTTTGTCAAATGCTTTTTCTGCATCTACTGAGATGATCATACGGTTCTTTAAGTCTATTGATGTGATGAATTACATTTATTGATTTCTGTATGTTGAACCAACCTTGCATCCCTGGGATGAACCCAACTTGATTGTGGTTTACTATCTTTTTGATATGTTTTTGCATTTGATTTGCCAGAATTTTATTGAGAATTTTTGCATCTATGTTCATTAGAGATATTGGTCTGAAGTTTTCTTTCTTTGATATGTCTTTGCCTGCTTTTGGAATCAGGGTGATATTAGTCTCATAGAATGAGTTTGGAAGTGCTCCCTTTTTTTATTTTCTGAAATAAATTGAAGAGTATTGGTATTAGTTCTTCTTTAAAGGTCTTGTAGAACTTGGCTGTGTATCCATCTGGTGCCGGGCTTTTCTTGGTTGGTAGGCTTCTGATGGCATCTTCTATTTCATCACTTAAAATCAATCTGTTTATATTGTATATATCATCCTGATTCAATTTGGGCAAATCATGTGACTCTAGAAACCTGTTGATGCCTTCAATATTTTCTATTTTTCTGGAGTATAAGTTTTCAGAATAATTTCTAATTATCTTCTGTATTTCTGAGGTGTCTGTTGTGATAGTTTATTTTTCATCAGGTATATTAGTAATTTGAGTTTTCTCTCTCCTCTTCATTAGCATGGCTAAGGGTCTGTCAATTTTATTTATTTTTTCAAAGAACCAACTTTTTGTTTTGTCAATTTTTTCAATTGTTTCTATTTCATTGATTCCAGCTCTGAGTTTAATTATTTTCTGCCTTCTAGTGTTTTTAGTGTTGATTTGTTCTTCTTTTTCTAGGGCTTTGAGATGTAATATTAAGTCATTTATTTGTTGACTTTTTCTTCTTTTAAGAAATGAACTCCATGCAATGAACTTTCCTCTTAGTACTGCCTTCATAGTGTCCCAGAGATTTTGATATGTTGTATCTGTGTTCTCATTCACCTCTAAGAAGAATCTTTTAATCTCCTTCTTGATGTCTTTTGCAACCATTTTTAATTCGGTAGCATATTATTTGTCTCCAGGTGTTGGAATAGCTTTTGTTTTTTATTTTATCATTGATTTCTAATTTCATTCCTTTAGTCTGATAGAATGCATGGTAGTAACTCTACTTTTTTATATTTATTAAGAGTTTCTTTGTGGCATAATATATGGTTTATTTTAGAGAAGGATCCATGTGCCTGCTTAGAAGAAAGTTTATTCGCTCTTTGAAGGATGAAATATTCTATATATGTCAGTTAAGTCTAAGTTATTGATTATATTATCAAGTTTTATAGTTTCTTTGTTCAGCTTGTTTGGAAGATCTATACAGTGGTGAGGAAGTGTGTTAAAGTCACCCAGAATTATTGTGTTGTGGTCTGTTTGACTCTTGAACTTGAGAAGAGTTTGTTTGAAATAAATGTAGAACGTAGGTGTTCTATTTTGGGGGCATATATATATTTATTATTGTTATGTCTTGTTGATGAATGGTTCCCTTAAGCAGTATGAAATATCCCTCTTTATCCCTTTTGATTAACTTTGGCTTAAAGTCTACTTTATTTGATAAGAGGATGGAAACCCCTGCTTGCTTCTGCAGTCCATGGGGATGGTATGATTTTTCACCTTCTATCTGTGGATGTCTTTTCCTATGAGATGAGTCTCTTGGAGGCAGCATATTGTTAGGTCTTTTTTAAAAATCCAAACTGCCAGTCTATGTCTATTGATTGGTGAGTTTAGGCCATTACCATTCCAGGTTATTATTGAGACATGATTTGTATTCCCAGCCACTTTTGTTTACTTTTGGTATATAACTTGACTTGGTTTCTCCTTTGATTAGTTTTTCCTTTAGTATAAAAGCTCCCTTTGCTGATTTTCATCATTGTTTTTCATTTCCTCTTCATGGAATATTTTGCTGAGTATGTTTTGAAGTGCAAGCTTTCTAGTTGTAAATTATTTTAACTTTTGTTTATCATGGAAGGTTTTTAGTTTATAATAAAATCTAAAGCTTAATTTTGCTTGTTGGCATCCATTTTCTTTCAGAGCATGGTATATGTTGTTCCAGGATCTCCTGGCTTTGAGGATCTGAGTTGAAAAATCTGCTGAGATAAGAATTGGTCTCCCCTTATATGTTATCTGATTTTCTCTCTTGTGGCCTTTAAGATTATATCCTTATTCTGTGTGCTAGACATTTTCATTATAATGTGCCTTGGTGTAGATCTGTTGTAATTTTGTATATTTGATGTCCTGTAAGCCTGTTGTATTTGATTTTCCAATTCATTCTTCATGTTTGGCAAATTTTCTGATATTATCTCACTGAATAGATTGTGCATTCCTTTGGTTTAGAACACTGTGCCTTCCTCTATCTCAATAACTCTTGGACTTGGTCTTTTGATGCTATCCTATAATTCTTGGATGTTCTGCTCATGGTTCATTACCATCTTCACTGTGTGGTCAACTTTATTTTACAAATTGTATACTTTGTCTTCATTATCTGATGTTCTGTCTTCCAAGTGATCTAGTCTGAGGGTGATGCGTTCTATTAAGTTTTTTATTTGGTTTGGTTTATTGTTTCCTTCATTTCAAGGATTTCTGATTTTTTTTCAGAGTCTCTCTTTCCTGAAATAATCTTTTGCTACATGTATTTGCTCCCTTATCTCTTTGTTGGTGTGATCAATGGTTGCCTGTATTTGCTCTCTTATCTCTTTGTTGGAGTGATCATTTTTTGCCGGTATTTGCTCATTTAGGTCATTCTTTAATTCACAGATCATTTTAATTATGAATGTTATGAACTCCTTCTCTGACATCTCATCACATGTGCTGTCCATGGGTTCTGTTATTGTAGTATCCTGGTTTGTTTGGGGCACTTTCCTCCCTTGTTTATTCATGTTGTCTATGTGATTTCCTTTCTTGCAGTGTGGATCTGAGGTATTACAGTTCCTACCCTATAATCTTTTAGTATCTGTGCAGATTATCTGTACCTCACCTTGGTGTTGGGCTTTCAAACCCTGCTGGTGTCCCAGGATGGATGCTACTGCAACTATAGGAGGTGGTGGCTATAGCTTGAGATAGCAGTGGAGGTGCCCCAAGATGGATGCAATGTCTTTCAGAGATGGGGCTGAAAGGGTGGGCCTTACACTGGCTTTGGGGTGCCTGCTCCAAGATGCAGCTGCTTCTAGGACCTGTCTGTTGTCCCAAGTTAGAGACTACTGCATGGGGAAGGCTATGGGGATGGCTTCAGTGTCTCAAGATGGAAGTGAGTTAGTCCTGGGCTCTCAGGTGGTGCGTGTGTGGGAACAGACCAAGTTTACCCTGGGTCCTGGCTCCCGCGCAGGTTATAGAGGCAGGTCTGGGCTAAGCCTGACTCCGGCTGGTGGAGGCAATCCTCAGGTATTGTAACTTTTGACACTCTCCAGACCAACTGCTCTTAGCTTTTACTATTTGTAAGCTTTGGTTTTGTAAGTTCCCATGAGAGGTTATACAAGGATAGGCAAATTCCATCAGGAAACCAAAGGAGAGGAATAATGTTCATGCAACTCCAGTTTTCTTAAAATCCTGGATTTTATGGTCTTCTCTTTTATATCATCTCCACAGTTTTCCAGCTACTGACCTAGTCTGTGTCCCATTGTCCTGTGTTTCCCAATTCTCACTGCACCCTTCATACTGTTGTTTGCCTGGCTGATGTCTCAATGTTGTTTTTACAAGCAAGATTTTTAATTTCACAAGTGCTCTCGTAGTTCATCATGAACTTGCAGTCCTGAGATAAGCTATGGCTTGCTTCAGAGACCCCATTTATTCAAGAATCTGCTTTTTGTGCTCTCTGAGTCATGCCCTTCTGCTCACTCTGTGATGATGACCCTTTGGATAGGCCACACTGGCATTATGTCACTTAACAATTTTTTTTTCCTTAACCAATTGTGTTCATTTTCTAACACAACATTTTAAACTACTTTGTATCATACAAAAACATATATTATGGAATTAACATTAACCCTATATTAGACAGAATTAAATTCTATATTATATTAAGTTCAATCAATATTAACTTGTTGTGACTTTAAACCACGTTTTCTCTACATGGAGAGTAGTGACTCATTCCCCTCTCCTCTCTTTCACATTGTTTCTGAAAGAAAATTTAAATCAATGTTTTGCAAACTGCATAAGAATCACTCAGGGATCTTGTTAAAATGCATATCTGCCTCAGTACCAGGGATGGGCTGAGCTGTTAGTGATCTCCCAGGTGACGCTGATATTGTTGGTCTGTACATCTACATTTTGAATATCAAGGACACATACAATCTTTAAAAAGTCACCAAGAAAGTTATTTGTAATTCTTTTTAGTTCTTCAATGAGAACAGTAAAGAACTTATCTATAGATGTCATTATTTTAAGGTGTAGTCTTGGGGTAAGTCCATTTATATCTCCACCTTTCCTTTCTCTCTGCTGCCTCTTATCTTCGACCCTTGTTTATTCTGTCTCAGTTATTGCACACTCCTCTCCAACCCAGACTTCCCTTCTGCAAGAACACTGAGGACAGTCTTTATCAGAGTATCTCCTTGCTCAGAAAGCTTTAATGAGCTCTCACTGCCCAAAGAATAAAATGTAGCATCCTTGATAGGAGGTGGTACTTCCTCCTACCAAGTATTTTTGGTACTGCGTTAGTTTTTTGTTTTTTACAAGACAGCATCTTGCTATGTGCCCTGGCTAGTCTCTAACTCCTGGGCTCAATTGATTCTTGTGCCTCAGTTCCTGAGTGCCTGGGACTATGGGTGCTGGGCACTGAACCTGATCCCTTTCCATGTTAACTCCCTTCCCTGCTTGTGAATATACCCACGTTGCTTCTATGCTGAGATGTTATTTATAACTTTCTCTGGCTGGAATGTCTTTTCATTTATTCCACACTAAAAATCCCTTTGTTTTTCAGTATTATGTCAAATTATTGACTCTCCTGTCATAGGCTCTGCCCTCACTCTGCCCTCTCCCTGCCCCACCTTCAGCTAGCTATATAAAGGTATGGGTTAGATTCAGACTCCTGAGGCCAGAGTCCCTAACTAATCCCTTTTATACTGCCCTCAGCCTGGAGTGCTCAGCATTACTGCATGTAGGTGAGCAATGGCTTAATAAAGGGCAAGAGTTTGGAAACCACATGTAGCTGGGTTTCAATCCAGGCCCTGCTGTCCACCACCTGCATGACTTTGGGAACAGCACTTAACCTCTTAGGATGTTTCCTTCATTTTGAAATTAGGGATGATAATACTTAAGTTGAGATAATGTATATAAAGTATGCAGCATTAATTATGAAATAAAGAAAAATAAATGGAAGTTGTATTCATACAAATAACAACAAGCTGTGGCAATAGCATTGTGAGCACACTATAAAAATGTGTTAAATGAATGTGCAAATAATTAAAGGGTGCCCAATTTACATCTTTTCTACTACTATTGAAGGTCATGTCCTCAGGAGAGGAGGAAAATTATTCACACTGTTGTCCTTTAACACGAAATATCAATCCCATCTTGAATTTTCTTCCTTTTGCTATAGGCATTACTTTTAATCTTTTAAGAAAAATTTGCTTATCTTTTAAACCTATCCTATCCCCTCAGGTTTTGTTTGTTTGTTTGTTGTTGTTAAACCATGGAAGGAGTAATAAGGATCCGTGCATGAGTGACAGGGCCCCCTAATGAAGGAAATCAACATTCTTCTGGACACTCTACTCCAACCCCTGGTTCCGAGCTGTGTTAGCATATTCAATATTATCCTATTTATTTGCAAGTCAGCACCTACATGGCACATACTTAATTAATGTTAAGTCACAGTCTATTTATTTCAGCTCATGCTTGAGATATATATATATATATATATATGATGGGAACATTTGTATTTATACACATGGCCTAAATATAAATATCAATGCTCCTTTCCAAAAATGTTTTGCTTATTTTAGTCACCACTATGCAAATGCAAAGAGAGAGAGAGAGAGAAAGAGAGAGAGAGAGAGTGTGTGTGTGTGTGAGAGAGAGAGAGACATAGTGATGCTGGGGATCAAACTCAGGATCTCATGCATGCCAGGGGAAAGCCCTACCACTGAGTCACACCCCAGCCCTGGACGAAATACTGAAGTCCATGAAGAATATGGACATAGGATTATTTCATTTTGATTCTCCCATCACGAGCTCTATGTCTAAGCAGGGACAGTGGGAGTCTTTGCTTGTTTCAATTCTAGTCTGTTAGAGTCTGTAAACAAGTCAAAATAACACCTGGCATTTTGCCAGGGGAATGTTAGAGTTGTAAACAAGTCTGGATGGTGCCTGGCAAAATGCCAGAGGGAGTGGTTTGAGAAGTAACAAAAGCGAGCAATTAAGTGTGGAGATTCCTTATTGGTTGACTGATGTATCTAGTTTATGCTAATTAGATAAGCTGTGTGGAATGTATAAATACTGCTCCTGTCCTGCAATAAACGGCTCCCACTCCTGCTGTATCAACGTACACAAGTTATTCGTCACCCTCCGCTTATTTTGCCCAGCCAGCCGGGCTGCGGCACTAGTCACTAAGAAAGCAAATTCCAAAGCTCTCAAGAGCATCGTTCTTTCTCTCCACCAACAAAATCCAGTTAAGGAAGAGATCCCAGGAGATGACTCAAACTCTGGAACCTGGAATGAGTTCCCCTGCTTTCTTCATCCAAATATCATCTTCAGAATTGACTTTCACAGGCTTAGAGACTTTCACTTTGAATTGCCTTTCCTTCACCATATTCCTATCTATGGCTGGAGCCACACTCTGAGAATCTTATGTCCTTTATTTTCTCATTGTCAGGTATCCACAAAGTCCCCACTCTGTGTCAGGCACTGTGCAAGACACTAGTTCAACAAAGGTCAATGCAACACACACATACCCTATAGGCATTACTTCTCACTGTTTATGTGCCATCATGGAGACTTAAGTAGATGCTCAATAAACACATTTTATTTGATGGGTGCCCTGAAAGAGGTAAAGTCAAGTCTGTTTCATTATAATGTGATCCAGTTCACCTTTATGCTCCAGGCTCTGCTAGAATGGAGCTACAAAGATAAATAACACTGACTCTGCCCTTGAAATTCATATAATCTGCAATTGCATGATATAACACTACTTCAATCTACATCTGTGGGCAAAAGCATTCTCTCCTAGGTCCCTTAACTGTGATCTCAAGAGTGTGTTGTATGTATTTACTGACATGCCATTGAGTGAAGTCTGTGGGGAGAGTCAAGGAGATACTCACCAAAGGCGCGAGTCCTTGGAGTGGTGTGGCTTCCTCTGCCTCATAGAGATAGAAATTCAAAGGGGCAAAGAAGTAGCCTGGGGCAGGTTCATTGCAGCTGCGGCCAGTGATGTGTGGGCGGCATTCACACTGTCCATCCTTGGGTGAGCACCTGAAGGGAAAAACCCATGTGGAGGACTGCGGAGGGGCTGAGGGTGAAGTACAGATGGGGGGTGCTGAACCAAGGGCCCCCTGAGTCTGAGGGAGCTTGTTGAGAGGTTGTGGGTTCCACCTGCCTCATCTGGAAAAGAGAATTCGGATCCAGGGAACCCAGACAGCTGCTTCTTTCCTCGGTGGCTCCCTGGTTCTGCTCCAAAAACTGGGCAAAGGTGAGCATTAGGACCCCTCTTTACAGGTGGCACAGAGTTGGTGTTTCCAGCAGGTGAGTCACACATTTCCCCTGACCCACCCCATCCTCTGGGGCACAGCCAGGCAGAAGATTGTTTCTCTCACCCTTGTTTATCGCTATACCTGGGCTTCGGGAATGTTTCGAGTTCCTTGCTTTTCAACACCCTTTGCTTGTCATGAAATAAAACCCTTTGCCTATGACCGTGAGCTTATCAGAATAGAATGTGCTTTCACGTGGAGGCAGGGAATGTTGCTGCAAAACTTCATTTTACTGACTTACATGTTGGAATAAGCACCTCCAATATCACAGTCACAGGGAGAACATCCAGGGCGTTGATCCCCTAGTCCCCAGTAGCCAACCTACACAGAGAAAGGGCTCAGTTGATTTCAGCTGTGAAGATATTTGCTGCTCTGAAGCGCGACACTGAAATCACTACAACGCAACAGTCACAAGTCCAACAGCCACACAGACTGACTCACTGCACAGGAGCCTTCCTTGCCTGGACAAGGATCTCCACGGACACATCTCTCCCATCTGTAGCACTCAACTAAAGGGGACAGAAGAGTTATTTACGTATGGCTTCAAGTGGAAACACAACAGGAGCCAACAATTCCTCTAACAGCACCAAGTTTTGCTCAGGCAGGGTCATTTAAGGTCTAAGACAGTCTTCTGCCATCTTATTTGCAACTCTTTAACTAAAGCCAGTAGGTTCCCTTACCACGACAATCCATGGGGGTTTTACTTATAGTGCACTGAAATATTTTGGGATAGAAAAATCAATCAAACAGATTTTAAGATATTTTATGAAGATCTTAGTTCAGTAGAGACAACCATTTATAAGTCAGTCATCTTGGCATACCATGAACCCATGTGAGAGTCAACTCTGATGCAAGGCTTTCTCAACATTGCAACATCTTGCCCTTTATGCAATATAAACAGCTGATGAGATATAAACAGCTTTTATTTTTTCTTAAAGCCTGATAACATTTAGTACGAAATTCTCAGAAAAATACTTGTCCCTCCAATTTCAATTTAGCATGCTCAAATAAAATTTAGATTTTAGTAGCTATGAAACTCTTGTTTGGAATGGTCTTAAGTATTTCTATTATTTTTCTTGTTATCTCAGTAAAAATCGTACACCCAGTTATACTTAAAATTTTGATTTCAAACACCAAACATGGACACAATGTGTATAAAATGCAGCAAAGGACTTTTAATATTTCGGTTTGGTTTTGGAACCAAAGAAAGAAGAAGTGAAATGAGCTGTTCCATTCAGGATGTGGTTGTGAAAGACTTCTTCCAGCCAGGTGTGCTGTCCCAGTGGCCTCTCAGGTGATCCAGCCTGAGCCTGAGCTTCCATGATTCATTGCCATGACATCAGACTGAGCGCAAGTTTGGTCTGGGACAACCTGATTTTGTATCTTCAGCAATCCTGTTGCACACCTGTGCACATTGCTTGGTGTTGCTCATACCCAATAGAAATGGCAAGGCTGACCTTTCTCTTCGTGTAAAACTTCTATATTACCTGCCCTGTCTTATGTATGGTTTCTTCTTCTTCTTCTTTTTTTAAATATTTACTTATTTATTTTTTAGGTGAGATGGACACAACACAATGCCTTTTATTTTTATGTGGTGCTGAGGATCAAACCCAGGTCCCACCCATGCTAGGCGAGTGCTCTACGGCTGAGCCACAATCCCAGCCCCACGTACAGTTTGTTCTTCATATTTTCTTCCTTGCTTCTTTCCCCACTTCCTCTGCCCCAGCCTACTATATTTTCAGTAAAATGACTTAAAATATTAGCACAAAACTCTTTCCTCATGGGCATCTGTTTCTTATTTATCAGTGACATTTCTTTAGACACATGAAGGTCACTGTTCTTTTATTAGGTTAAGTTTTTGTTTTACTCTTTCTAAAATGTCAGGGTGGGCTGCCAAGATTAGAGAACAAGGAAAAGAATGGGGTTGGAACTCCTCAGTTGCATGACACATTTCTTATGGAGTGAAACCAATCTTATCTTACTAACTTTAGAACATACATGTTCATATATTTAGTGCTGTCTGTGAAATACCCAAGGGTTTATTTCCCATAGCAATCTAAAATATATTTAAGCTCAAGATTGTTTTTTGTTGTTCTTTTAAGAGCTCATCTGAAATCTTTTTAGGCAGACAGTGGTAAGGGTGGTATGGGGATTATATGTATAAGCTAAAAGAAAGGCCATATGGTCTGGTTGGCCAAAAGGCATAGTGTTCTACTCTACTGCTGGGCACTCTCAGGAAAACAATGGATATATTATTGGCCTCTCCGTCTGGATCCATCAGTCCAATCCAGTAGTATGCTGGTAAATGTTTAAAAGCTTTCTATAAGGTCTGGTGGTAAGGGAGGCTGATGTATAGTGTCTACCAATTTCTGTAGTGTAAATACTCATACCCCGGGAGTATTAAACTAGAGTAGAACAAAGAAAGCAATTAACAAGACCAAGTTTCTTCTAGGCAATGACAGTAGAAATCTGCATAACTATGTAAACGAAAATTATAGGTAAATACATACAGTGCACTGTTCGCAGTGTGGTCCGGTGACGTAGGCCTGGCATAAGCATTGACCTGTATCTACATCACAAGTCTCAAATGGCAGACTCCCAAGGGGGTTGCAGTTGCAGGCTGAAAGCACAACATATATAATCATTCTCATTCTTAAATGTCTTTAATAGTCACAATGAGTAAGATGCATGGTTACAAAAACACAATGCAGCCTGCCCTGTCAGATTCATTGTCTGCCTGGCTGTATGATTATTGTACTGCATACAACCCCACACAGGAAATCCTGTTCTAGACACTTCCAGAGTTTTTAAGTAGTCCTATCGGATGGTAATCAGGAGGAGACAAGGCAGTGGAGGAGGAGGTGTAAGCTGGAGTCCTGGCACAGTTTTCCTGAGTGATGCTGGCCAGGCTGGCAACACAGGGCAGGAATTTCCAAGTGTTGTGGTTCTCATTGACAGCTCCTTCTCTGCAGATGCACCTCTCATTTCCCTCTCTCTTTCTTTTTTACTGCTTTGTAATGTTTTTATAATCCTCCTTCTCTGTCTCTTTCATCCACAGAAATTTCTGAGTCCTGCTTATGTTGTTTTGTTGTTTTGTTTTTTGATAATGAGGATTGAACTTGGGGCACTCTCCCACTACCTACATCCCCAGCTTTATTTATCTCTCTAAGTTGCTGAGGCTGGCCTTGAACTTGCAATCCTCTTGTCTCAGCCTCCTGAGTCACTGGGATTACAAGTGTGTGCCATCACACCCAGCTTCATGCTTATGTTGTAAAGGCTAAGAAGTTATGCTACCAACAAAAGGTATACTCTTCCCCTACAGGAAAAACCAGTGTTTGAGGAAGCAACTCAGAAGTCCACCAACTGATGAATGGCTAAATCAAATGTGGTCCATCCATACAACGGAATATTATTCAGCAAAAAAAAGAAAACTGATACATACCACAACATGGATGAATCTTGAAAACATTATGCTAAGTGAAAAAAGCCAGTTACAAAAGACCTATATGACTCTTTTTGTATGAAATAACCACAACCAGCAAATCTATAGTGAGAGAATATAGATAAGTGCTTCCCTTGTGCTGGGGTCATGGACGGTAGAGTGAAGTAGGAATTTATGGCTTTTTTTTTTTTTGGTAAAATTCATATAACAAAATATACCATCTTAACATTTTTCAGTTTTGTCAAGTCTATTCATATTGTTGTGAAACCAATCTCTTTTGATCTTGTAAAGTGGAATTCTATACCCATTAAGCAATGACTTCCCATTCCTCTTCCTCCACACCCCTGGCAATCATCATTCTACTTCCTGTCTCTATGAATTCAAATACTCCAGGTGCCTCATATGTGTTATTATACTATTTTTGTCTTTTTGCAACTGGTGCATTTCACTTAGCACAATATCCTTAAGATTCATGGTGTTGCAGCATGTGTCAGAATTTCCTTCCTTTAGGCTGAATAATATTCCTTTGTGTGTACATATTACATTTTGCTTACCCACCCATCCATTAATGGACATTTAGGTTACTTTCATCTTCTGCCTATTGTGAATGGTGCTGCTATGGACATGGGTGAACAAATATCTCTTCAAGTTCTGTTTTCCAGTCTTTTGGGTATACACCCAGAAAAGGAATGTCTTCTTGTGGTGATGAAAGTGCCCTAAAATCTATGTGCTGATGTCTTTGAATGTACTAAAAACCAGTGAATTGTGCTCTTTAAAGAAAAAATATTATATATGCGAATTATGTTTCCAAAGCTGTTTTACACACACACACACACACACACACAAACCAACATACCACAAGTTCTCAGAGGACATCATATTAATCACTAAAGCAGGGAGAGGCCCGGGATGCTGAAAGGTATGATGGAAAATTGGCTTGACTGTAGAATTCATTATCATGGCATTTAATTTTGCCATGAAGCCTGAGAAGAGCATTTTATGACAGAAAGATTCAGCCTGCTGTTCTCTAAACATGCAAATAATCCACAGTTCCTTACATGGGCGAAATACGGAGCAGGATGCTGTGACCAAATGGAAATTATTTACTCAGACTTCCCAGAGGAATCAACAGCTCTACGAGACCCTAAGCAGCTCTCAACTTCTGTGCTCCTAGAGTCAAGAGCCTGAGCATTTGGCCCCAGACAACTGCTGAGGTTCTTTATATTTCTCCTCAACCCCTTCCTTGCTTCTTTAATTTCCCCGCTCGCTGTCAGAGAATTTATGAGTCAATATATGGAGGGGAGTGAGAAGAAAAGAAAAAAGGAATTTAAAAAATAAAAAGAAACCACCGCTTGAAAATTCCCTAAGAAGTCACGAATAAATTTATATAGATAGTCCTAGTGGAGGCCATTTTTCTTGGGGTTTTGCAGTTTGGCATTAAATTTCTTGGCCTTTCCCATTTGTTCCAGGAAAATACGAGCGCCCCCTGCTGGTACTTAATAAAAAACTCAGTAAACCACAGAGAAATATCCACTAACTTCCTAATATTTGTGGGAGGTATTGTATCATTTTTAAAGACTCAGAAGCCAACAGGACTGTTAGGTATTTGCAGTAAATGAATTTTGGGCTGACAGTGATAACATCAAGATTAAAATGCACTCAGGCTGGTGGCCCAGCCCAGACTTACGCTGACAGCCCAGGGGGTCAGAGGCACTTAGTCCATAGTGATTGGGTTTGCACCGGTCGCAGTTGACTCCTTCCACATTCTCCTTACACAGGCACTGGCCGGCCACAGTCCCCATGGCAGCATCAAGGTGGCTCACACAAATGCCACCAGATATGGTTCCATCAGGATCACATTCACAAGCTGGGGACACAGAAATCCATTGTCTTAATTAGTTAATTGCAAATTGTAGGAAACCTGAAATATAAGCAAGCATAGCATTTTACCCATGCTGGAACTATTTTATTTTGTTTAAATGACTATGTTTACCTAATTAAACAAACGGGCAGATTGGCTGTTCAGAAATATCTCCCAGATTTTTGTCCATAAAACATATCAAGTAATTTCATGCATATATTTTTAAAAGATTTTAAATGATTCTAAAGTTGGAGAACAAGAGGATGAGTGCTATTTTGAAAACTGGATGTTAAGAGTGGAGTAATTCTTCCTGGGTTGATGAAAATGTTTTGGAACTAGGTAGATTGGTGGTTGTACATTATGCTAGTGAGTTTTTATTTTAAAATGGTTAATTTTATGTTATGTGAATTTTCAACTCAATAAACAGATTAAAGAAAGACTAAAAATGAAAATAAGGTCAAGACACAAGTTTAAAGTAGGATGCTGTGATGCTATATATCTCATTCCAAGGACATGAGAAAAAAGAGGAGATCACATAAAATGTCTGCCAAATCTCTGAAACGGTTAAGTTTGTTCTTCTCCATCATAAAAAAACTATGTTGCAAGGAAAGTGCTGTCATTCTTTGTAGTTTTTCTTGAAACACCTACAGGAAAGAAAGGGAGGGAACAGGGGGAATAGTAAGCTGTAGTCATGTCCCTGATTTCATTTTGGAAATCTGTTGATGAAGCCAATCTTGGATGAGGAGATTCTGGAAAACGGGGCAAACAGACGCTATACAACACAAGCAGCATTTTTAAAATTTGATTTTTATTTTTGGCACTTGTTGATTGGTTCTGGGGACACTAAATTACATCCCCATTCCCCTGCCCTGGCTGTTTTTGTTTGTTTGTTTTTAAGACAGAGTTTTGCTAAGTTGCTGAGGTTGGCCTGGAACTTGCCATCCTCGTGCTTTAGCCTCCCAAGTTGCTGGGATCACAGGCGTGCACCACTATGCCTGGCACCACCATTACTAACACTACTTCTTCTTCTTCTTCTTCTTCTTATTATTATTATTATTATTATTATTATTATTATTATTATTATTTTAAACAGAAATTTGAATAATTCAAGGAAGGAGTGTCATGAAAAGGGATGCTGATAGTATGAATAATTCCAGGGGACAGAATAAGGACTAGAGGGGAGAGGTTACAAAATGTAGACTTTGAAGATAAGGAAGAGCTCTCTAATAGTTAGGGCTACCTAATCTACCCCAGAGAGCAGTGATGTCTCATTATTGGAGGTGTCCAGATATGTGCTGAAGTAGCACCAGTGGCCTTGGTTTAGAAGATGAATGTATTGGTAGGTAATCGTTCATACTGTTGTCTCTTGTTGCTTTGTGTCTGCGTGTTTCCAAGGAATTCTACTTTTAAAGAATGCAATAAATGTAAAAAATGAACATCTTATTTTAAAGAAAAACCTCACTCACTTTTATATATGTTTGCTTTGGACTGACAAAAAGAAAGCCCTCAGGTGTAAAGACTGAGTTCAATGGGAAAAAATCCAGTCAAACCAGTTGTTTTCTGTCATTGAAGCAAACTCGGAGATGTCTGACAGATTCTTTCAAGTTTTGATTGTTTGTTATAGGATTGTGACTGGTGATAAAATCTTACTGTGGAAAAACAAAATTGGGATCTGTTTAATTTGGAGACAAAAGTGTCACAATTTTCTTTTAATTAAAGCCAGTTGCTTCCAAAAAGGAAGGACTAGAAGGACCGTTTTAGAAGTGGTCAAAAGGACAAAAACTCAACTTCTTTTGGGAAATACTCGGAAGAGTCAGCACTGAGTTCTAGAGTGTAATTTAATTATGCACGAAAGTACCTTTAGGGGCAGGGTGAGTGGACAGTGACTTAACTTTGAAACAATCCATGTCCCAGCCTTCAGAAGTCCAATAAAACCTAGTCATGTCAGAATTTGATTCTCGCAAACTTTTATTACCTTACCTTTCATTACCAAGTCTCTGATTTTTCTTTGTTTCCTCAGAGTAACAGGTTTAAGTTTATTGAAGAGATAGACATGGAAAAGGGACACTCTAAAGGGAGAAAATGGGTCCTCTCAGAGAGGAGAGAGACAGTGTGCCTTTCCTGCACTTTACTTTATTGGGGATCCCAGAGAAGTTTCCACAGAGTCCCACCCACTTTACCACTTGACTTTGAATTGACATCAGACTGGATGACATCAGACTGTCAGGTCCCCACTGCCATGGTAACTCTAGGTCACCTTGGCCTGGATGGATGACTGGTTCTTAATGGATTCTTTTTTTAAAAATTTATTAAATTATTTATTTATTCTAATTTGTCATACATGATGGCAGAATGCAATTCATTTCATATTACACAATAGAGCACAATTGTATATTGCATTTAACTGTCTTAGTACTAGAAGATTTAAAATTAATCAACTCTTATGCCTGGAATCTACTTATGTAAATATTTAGGTTCAAGCAAGGACAATTTAGAGAAAATCTGTAAGAGAGTGCTAATCAATCTTCTCAGTCCACATCATCTGTGTACATACAATAAGCACATGTTTGGGTGAACTGGGAGAAACTGGGGACAAACATGAAGGAAGTTTGTTACAAGCTCCTCATCTGCCTTCTCTGGAAAAACTCCTTGTTTACAAAGAATGACTTAATTCATATTGGGGTACTAGTTTTTGTTACTTGCCCCCTCCTTACACAAAGGAACCACCAAGTTAATACTAAGTAGTTCTTAAGGAATAAGACTTTTATTAATGTGTTTAAAATATTTGGTTTACTATTTCCAAATATCTTTCTAGATTACTATAATATCTGTTTTGAAACACTGTTATTTTCCTGATTCTACCCAGAAGAGCAATTCCATCTTTCTTTTTTTTTTTTTTTTTTGTACAAAGGATTGAACCCAGAGGTGCTTTATCACTGATCTACATCCCCCAGTTCTTTTTATTTTTTATTTTGAGGCAGAGTCTGGCTAAGTTGCTGAAGCTGGCTTTGAATTTGCGATTTTTCTGCCTCAGGCTTCTGAGCTGCTGGGATTACAAGTGTGCACCATCAGATCCAGCTTCTTCTTTTCTAAATATATAATTTCTAAAACCTTAATAAAAGTTGTGAATGGTGTGTGGGGGTATGTGCATGTGTGTGTGTGAGTGGTGTGTGTGTGTGTGTGTGTGTGTGTGTGTATAGCAGGGGAGAGAGATATATCAAAGATTCTGGACATTTACGAACATGCTCTAAAAACATTTTCTTGGAATTTTGAACATGTCATGTAAGTTTTGAACTTACATGTCATGTCAATTTTGAACAGGTCATGTAAGTTAAATTTTGTATTAGTGCCTACTGAGTAATCTAAACAAAACCCCTTTATTGATACTTTTTTATATTGTGATATATTTGGTCATTTCTAGTTTGAAATCTAGGACATTGACTGTAGTTAGGTGGCTACCGAATTACTTTTATTTAAGAATTCATTTTATTATGATTAATTTAAATTTGAAGCAACCTTCCTTGCTTTTACTTTACATTGATGATACAGTCTAAGAAGCATGTTTTCTGGGTTCAAGGAAAGGCAGTTCTCCATGGGTCTTGGACATCCTGAAGGTTTCTGCTAATACGCTAACAATGCAAGGCCCTGCTTCCTCTTTACCCAGGAATTTCTTAGGGTTGTGTTTGCAGCAAGGAATTTGAAAGATAAGGTAACATCTGCCTCTGGTCAAAGAGCAAGCTTGCTTTCACTTGTTATAAAAGCAACAAATCCTCCAAGTTCAATATTCCTTGTCTGTGGCATAAGCTCACTAAGTGTGTGCAGTATCCATTTGGTATCCTTGGGACTTGGGTCTTGGGTACATGGGAACCCAAGCCAACACAATGATTTTTTTTTTTTGGTAGTAGTAGTTGGACAGAATGCCTTTATTTTATTTGTTACATTTTTATGTGGTGCTAAAGATCAAACCCAGTGCCTCACACATGTGAGGCAAGTGCTCAGCCACTGAGCTTATTGCTTGCTTGGCATGAATAATAAAGTTTTTTTTTCCTTTGGCCCAAGACTGTCATGTCTTCCACCAGCAAACATGGAGGGGGGGAGGTGGGAAGCAGACTAACTTCTTAGTTTATAAATAAGATCTCAGACCCAGTTACTCACACAGGGTATGGTTAAGTCAGTTTGGAGTATTTATCTGGGCTATAACATACAGTAATGATGGGACTACAGTGAGGCAAGCAAAGTGCCTAGGGTATAAAATTTAAGAAGACAAGTATGCACTTACATGACCCTGACAGTGAATGCTACATACATTTTGGGAAATAGTGCTTTGCTTACCTCATTTTAATTTCAGTCCTGCAGAGAAATACAAATTAAAACCACGTTGAGTTAACACTTCATTTACTAAATAAAAGTGTGACAAAACCAAGATTAACAAAATTTGAGTGCTGGCAAGGATATAGAGCCACAGGAGGTTTTTACACTATTGGTGTGAGTGGCAATTGGCACAGGACGATTCTGTATTATCTAATCAATTTGAAGAGGTGCATACCCCATGGGCCAGAAATCCCACTCTCAGTTGTGTTGCTTAGGGATAGTCCTTGCATGTGTATACTAAGTCACAAATACAGAAATGCTTATTGTAGAATCAGAAGGAAAATGGGACAAATACACTTTGTCATAGGATGTAATTCAATACAGAAATTAAAATGAAAGAAGGGCTACTTGATATGGACATATCTTAAAAGTATAATGTTGAATGAAATATTCAAGTTTCTGAAGGTTATTTATGGCATAATATTATTATCTAAAATCATTGTTATCAAAAATTTGAAAATGTGCCAACCTACGTTGTTTGTGGATAAAAACACACATGAAAGCATAAAACAAGAATGATAATGATAAATACTTAGTATATGAGACAGCTTACTCCTAGGAAGGAGGGTGAAGGAATGGGGTGCACCTGGGACCTGGATGGTGCCTGTTATGTTTTATTAAAGAAAGTCCTGGTGGGCAATAAGATGAGTTTAGGTTTTAATAAAGTTGGTGGTGGGTATATTATTGTCTATTAGTTTGTATGTGCTTGAATTATTTCTCATAAAATAGTTGAGATGAAAGATAAGAGATTTTAAAAGTTTCCGTCCTGTTCTTCTTTTTTTAAATTATTTTATGAAGCAAGGCAATACCTTACCTTATTCATCTAAACAGCAAAATTGAATTGTCTCAAGCCAGTCAAATGTTTTAGGCAAGTCACCTCATTAGCTACTTCCCTAAGTGAAGCTAATTCCATGATTCTCAAGACACCTGAAGGGATCTTGGGAAGCCATCTGCCCCTCCTGGTTGAATTCAGAATTGTTTCCTGATTCCCTGATAGAATCAGGTCCTGCTTCAAGACCTTCAAGACCCACCTGGATTAGTTGGCTCAACTTGTTTGGAGAAAGAAAAGCTCTTAAAGCTGAAGCGCTTATGCACGCCTCGCCCCCGCCTTCCCAAATAGGGTTGTTTGGAGACCCATTAAGCAGAGTGGGGACTGGCAGCCCCAGTGAAGCCAAATCAGAACTTCCTTGGATGAGTGGAAAGGGTGGGGCAGGGTTGGGGTTGGGGACTCACGCAGGCATGCATCAGGATCTGAGATGGCTTTGAGGGGGTCCTTGTAGAACAGGGGTCTGCAGCGGTCGCAGTGCTGGCCCTCCGTGTGGTGCTGGCAGTCCTCGCACACTCCCCCGCTGAGGCCGCCACTCGCCAGGTACGTGGCCAGATCGAAATGACAGAGGTCAGAGTGGCCATTACAGCTACATGCTGAGAAAGGAGGAGATTGCCTTAGTGCCTGAGAGATTCGCCAACATCTCAGGAGGAACCAAGCCCTGTTCCACACTCCGGTCCTGCACCTCTCTTCCTGGCCACAGCCACTCGCACCTCTTTCTAGACGCAGCAAAGGTACAAAGGGCCCAAACCGCTGCTTTCCAAGGATCCCTCACCCCTCTGTTTCTGCTCCGGTACTTTCTATAAAATGTGTTCCTTCAATGTTTAATATGTAGTTTTTTAAAAATGATGCAAACAAAATAAATCTTTTAAGTGACCTAGAAGCCACAGAGTGCAATATGTGTAGTTTCATAGAGAACGCTTTTACCTACTTATGCTCTGTAAATTTGAATTTTTCGCCTGAAGCGTTCTATATATACTCGGATTCTCAAATAAGATGGAGCTGAGCCCTGTTCAGATTATGCCCCTCTGTAGGGACAGAAAAGCTGCAGGAAAGGTTGCAGGTCATATGAAATCTCATCTGGGGCTCAGCCAGAGAATTAGAGGGCCAGCCAGTCTGTTTAGAGGAATTTGTTTGTCTTCATGGTAATATCTCTTGGGTTTTTCTCTATAAACAGCCTAAATTTGGCCCATGTTTGGTTGTGTACTGTGACTGTGGCGGAAAGGGCTTCTTTACTAGAGGTCTTCTAAGGGACTTCCTTTCTCTTCCTCAAGTCCTATTTTTCTAAATCTGGGAAAAGAAAATAAATAACAAGATTGTTTAGAAGTTCATCAAAATTCAGAAGTAGCAAACATGTTGCCAGCAACAAAAACAACATCTTATCAACCTGAATATTTTATTGGCGGGTTTCTGTTCATGACTAAAAGGCTCAGGGGTCACTCCAGTTGAACTGGGCTAATCAGGGAGCGGCAAAATAACCACACAAGAGACACAAATACCTTTTTCTTTGGGGTCGCTGGGACAGCTCTTCTGACCTTAAGGGTCTGCAGGAAGAGAGAGGGAGAGAGAGAGAGAGAGAGAGAGAGCGCAGGAGCGAGCACAGGCTGACCCCTTTTATTGAGGAGAAGCTATTCAAATGAGGCAAGGGGTCAGGTTTCAGGGGGCTGAGTCTATCTTCATGATGTCCACTGTGGGCAGGTTGAGTGACTTCTAGGTAGGCCACACCCAAGAGCACAGTAAGAGAAGGATACACACACAAGGCACTTCCATGGAACATTCTATCTTAAACAGGGCAAGGGGTTACATTACAAAGGAACAGGTGAGCATAGCTCCACCCATGGGGCTGTAGGAAGACATGCCCGGGCACGAAGACAGTCACTCGAACCCTAGAAGAGGGGGCAGTCTAGCAGCATGGGTGCCTGACACCACATCGCCCAGCAGGGGAGTTAACTCAGTCATGTGCGAGGTTGGTCTCCCACATTTTATTAATAATAATTTATATTATATTTTATATAGTAGCCTGTCAATTTCAATTCTGGATCTCCTTTCTCCCATCATCCTATATGTGGCTTAAGGTCCTGTTTAGGGACCGCATGATCATTCAGGAAGATGGTCGAGCTCTCTGTGCATTGCCTTTAGTTATTTTAACATCACAAGACTCTGCCTAGCCTCTGAAAATGTGCCACACAAAACACATATAATTTTATCAAAAAAATTATTGTAGTAACAGTTGCAGAATTTGGTGGTTCTTCTATGTGACATAACTGGAGGGATTAAGATGTCACACAATTAGAGCTGGGAGCCACAGCCTCATCACCTCTGCAACCTGCAGCCCCAGTGAATGAACTATGTATTCTCTAAAACTGGGAATACAGAATACATTCAATCCATATGAGGATTTTTTTCACCTACATCTGCATGCATTGTCCTGAGAGCCTATGGCTGGTCTCCATGGAGCATCCTGGAAGAAGTCCTTGCACCTCTCACAGTTTGGGCCATCTGTGTTGTGCTGACAGACGCACCGACCGTGAACCTGCATGTGCAATAAACAGTGTTAAAATATGCCTTTTCTCTGAAAAGCCCTGGGGTTCTTTAAGTGAAAAATGAAAGATCTGGCCATGGGCCCTCTCTGACTCTTCTTTTTCCACGTGTTAGTGACAATAACAACCTCAACTATCTTCAATTGCCTGCTTAACTAGCTTTTAAACTTTAAAAATTTTCAAAAGTTCAGTGAACATTTAAATACATTTTTCCCCTGAATTCTATTTCAGCGCCAAACATTACAACCTCAGTAAAATGAGAGACAGAATGGACATGGGAGTGTTGAGGGAGGGGTGTTTATTGGGTGTTTAGAACCATAAGGGGAAATAGGGAGTTAAAAAGGGAAACTGTAAGACATGTGATTCTCTTGGTTTTTCTCTAAATGACCAACGTTCAGAGTGTTGCTCTATTTTGGTGAAACATAGAAGTTGTTGGGTGGGAAGATACAATGGCCTAGACAGTAAGCCTGAGATTTATGCCTAGTAAATGGTCTAAATTTATTTAATAGGCACACCCCTGGGACTTTGCACAGAAACACAGTTAGTGGGCTGGGGATATGGCTCAGTGGTAGCGTGCTTGCCTGGCACATGCAAGGTACTGGGTTCATTCTTCAGCATCACAACAAAATGAAACAAAAACAGTTCTATTGGGGTTGGGGTTGTGGCTCAGTGGTAGAGCGCTCACCTAGCATGCGTGAGGCACTGGGTTTGATCCTCAGCACCACATATAAATAAATAAAATAAAGATATAAAAATAAACAAACAAACAACAACAACAACAAAAAAAAAACAGTTCTATTACACCAACCTTTAAGACTAGTTCCAAGAATGAGGGCAATCTTCAGTATTAAGATATTGTTATTCAGAGTAAAAGAATATTACTAGGATTGAACATTTTTATAACATCAGATATTTTCTGAAACAGTTTAGCTTTGAGTACAGTATCTCACATCAACAGACCTTCAATAATTTTTTGCAAGAGAATGAATGTGAAATTCTGGTTTAGCCCTATTAAATCTCCATTTCCTGAAAAATAACAAAAGGAGGTCAAGATTGGCCATCTTGAAATCATAAATTATAAAATCTGCTCATTAGTAAAATGAAATTCATAGGTGGCATAATTCACAAGAAACTCTGGCTAGAAGAAAGGCCCCCAGATGGCCTGTTGGACAAGGTCGAATGACAGTTTCCTGCTCCAACAGAAAACTGGCAGTAGGATTTGTTGATCTCCATGTAGAGGTCTGGAGTGCATTCAGCATCAGGACAGCAAGGGACAGGAAGAAGAGCCAACTTTTCTTTGGATTAATGACTCACCATTCCTGGGGAGCTGAAAGTGTCGCCCCGCTCTTTCTGTGAAGGACCACATTCACTGGCATGGCCATTGCAAAAACAGCTTCCCCGAAGAACCATTTCATACAGAGCATAGTAGTATTTATCAAGGGAATCATTTTGCTTCCTTCCCAGAAAAGTATCCCCAAGTGTATGGAGTTTGGTAAAGTTTATCCTCAGGTTTGTTAATGTTACAAGATCTAGAGAGTGAAAATGAAACAATATATAAATATGCATTTAAGTTGCATTAGTTCAAGGCGCCCGCCTTGACTAACATTCCCTTAGCATGCTATGGAGATGCTGTTACAAGGAATAGTCCTGGCACAAAATTTAAAGAGAAGCAGGAAACATACAAAACAATTCATACCCTGGATGTAGGGGCTGTAAGGGTTTTCTATTTCAAAGCTGGGATCCAAAACTTTTAAAACAACCTGTAAAAACAAATGTAGATAAATGTATAGCATGTAACCCCAAAACCTAATTGTCTAATTTTCTTCGAAAGAGTTTTTGATCTCGCAAGTAGACTTAGCTGATGTAGGATATAAATTATCACTTGGGTTAGAATATAAATAAAAGTACCAAGAACAAATATGAATGCCAGGGGTGAACCAGTCCTTCCTGGCTCTTCATCACAGGTATCCCTACAGACAGAAGGAATGATGCTATTGGTGAAGAGGGGTCCAAGCTGGGTTGGGGTGGAGTGGTAGACAATTCAGCAAGCCACCATCAATTTGGGCTGGCAAAGAGTTCTGAAACTATCACCTGCCACCAATTCTTTCTTACCTCCCTGATGAAATAGTACCTCCAACCCCACTCCCACCCTGACCCCCTGCCAGTCACCAGCTTTGCTTAGAGGGATGTTCCTGGAGGTTCCACTGGGTGGTGGTTTGAAGAGCATGGGAATGGGATGGTGAACCCAGAGATGCTGCTGGCCTGTGACTCCTTTGCAAGGGTTAGAAACAGGTGACCAGGGCCATAGGGCCCAGTTTAGATTTTAGCCCTGTTTACCCTTTAGCTGGGCATTCTTATGAAGGATTATTTCTAATGTATTTATAATTTCTTATTCAGGAATCATTTCAATATAGACACTTTCATGTTTAAAAAACAAACAGCTCAAGTTATATTTCAGTAAGTAATATAAATTTCTTCTAAAATTTGAGTCAATCACATTTTTGAAAGTTTTGAAAAGGAAGGAAATTTTACCTCGCCACCAGTTGAGGGTTCAATATCTGAATATTTGGAGTCACAAACAAGGTCTCCCACTCCCTGGGCCTGGCCAGATGTGACATCAGGAAAGGAGGCAGCACAGTCTTTTGCAAAATATCTGAGCACTTTCCAGGAGTGTCCGTAGTCTGTGGATCGTTCCACTAACATTGCAGCAGGCCGAAAAGTCTATGAAAATAAGTAAAAGTTGTAATTGTCACAGAGGCAGATTTTATTACCTACTTCACATTGAACATTCTTTTTTTTTTTGGGGGGGGGGGGTACCAGGGATTGAACTCAGGAGCACATCCCCGGCCCTTTTTTTGTATTTTATTTAGAGACAGGGTCTCACTGAATTGCTTAGTGCCTCCCTGTTGCTGAAGGCTGGCAATCCTCCTGCCTCCGCCTCCCAAGCCACTGGGATTGCAGGTGTGTGCCACTGCTCCCAGCCATTCTTATTTTGTAATTCCATTTTTTTCCAACTTTATATGTATCTTTTAAATCTACTATATAGTAAACCCACCTAGATCTCATTCCAGTAAGTAGGGAAGAATTTGTGAATAAATACTTTGTCCTCAGAATCTAATTGCATTTTGAAAATATTTATGACTATGTGAACTAGTAATTGAAGGAAGATGGCATGTAAGTTGAAAAGCTAATGCCATTAATATTTAACAGCAATTCACTTTGATTCCCTTAACCTAGAATATTTTTCCTCAGGCAAACTCTTTTACATCCTTCAAAACTCATCTGTGAAGTTGATTCTGATTCCCCAGAGCAGATTTAGCCTCTTCAGCTAAGTTTCCTTGCATTCTAATCATGCCTCTATTTCTGTACTTTGTATTACAACTTCCTATTTATATGCTTGTATTCATCAATAGATGGTAAGTTCTCTGGGGGCAAAGACCAATAATCATTTTTGTTTGTTTTTTATTTTACACTCATTCTTTATTATCAAAACTAGTACCAGGCCTGAAATCAAAGTTAAAATTTTGATGAGTGATTATGAAAGACTCTAGCACAATGATTTGCTCTGGCATCTGACCAACCTTAGTAAAGAGTCTAATTTTTCTTCTTCTGTTGATCACAATCTTTCCATCTTTCCCCCAAATAATCCTCAGTTCCTGTCCTTTTCTCCTATGAATTATGTTTCTAATTCTTATGGTTCTTATCACCTATTACCTGAAGTTTGCCTCTTTCTTGTCTTCTAAGATTTTAGAAAAAAAAATTTAACCATTTACTCATTAATTAATAAACAATTTTTAAAATTTTACTGAAGAACAAAACCCAAGTGACAAAAGTTGAGGCTAGACCTATTCTGCTTTTGTTCTCTGTAAAAAAGTGAAAGTTCAGATTATGGGACAGGTAAAAGGGACAGGTAAAGGGGACAGCCAGCCTGTCCCTCTGTACCTTAAAGGTCAGTATAAGGTGGCTGAACTGAAATATCGCCTCTAGGTCCAATCTGATGCTGACGTGATCAAGGCCTAAAGAAAAATCCAGAAAGAAAAAAAAAATCAATGCTTTTGAGAAATCCCGGCTTATCATGTTAACCCCTTATTTTGGCTTGCTTATAGTAAGATACCTTTGACATCACAGGCAGGTAGTCAACGCTCTTTGCCAGTCTGGACATGCTGCTGGGCCACTCCAGGCCCAGGAAATCTATGTGAGAATAGCATAGATATATCCTGGTCTCTGCAGGCATGCAGGCATGTTTTGGTGGCAACATAAGCAGCCACTGTGTGGCAGCATCACATGCCCCCGAGGGAGTTTCAGGCCCTTTCCCATGGGGTGAGAAGAGAGAGTTCATTTCCTTAGGCTTAGATCTAGACTACACATAAACAGGAGCTAGCAAGCTGGAGCATGATGAAAATCAACACACCCGTTTCTTCCAACAGTTGCTAACTCATT
This sequence comes from Marmota marmota marmota, assembly GCF_001458135.2. Taxonomy (NCBI): domain Eukaryota; kingdom Metazoa; phylum Chordata; class Mammalia; order Rodentia; family Sciuridae; genus Marmota; species Marmota marmota. Next base: position 22,571,706 of record NW_026000142.1, on the reverse strand, counting down.
TGAACTAGAATTTACTCATTTATCATAAAACATAGCTTGGAACATTCCCCTTGAAGTGGGGGACCTGTGGGCTCCTCTGTGACTGAGGAGATGACAAAAGTCCTAGCCAGGACTTTGCATGGATCTAGTTAGCTGTGATCCATCTCTAACATGCAAATGGAGCATCCACCTTGACCTGGACCTGATGGAAGCCCAGAGCTCTTGAGAGCAGCACTGTCCAACAGAAGCAGAACATGAGTCTTATTCAAAATGACTCATGAGGAGGACATGAATAATTTTTTTTCTAGTAACTACTTTGAAAACAGAAAGTGAACCAGTTAAATTTATTTTTAATAACATACTTAAACCAATATAGCCACAATATTATCATTTCAGCCTATAATCAATATTTTAAAATTGAAATGCTTTGTTAGACATTTTCTAAATGATGTTTTAGAAATCTGAGGTGTTTTTTCATTTGTAGCACAACTCAGCTTGGATTGGCCATGTTTTAAGTGCTCAGCAGCCTCCTGTAGCTAGGGGCTAGCAGACTGCATGGTGCAGCTCTAGACAACAGTGGTCTGACACAGTGAGCTGGTGTCCAGCTTAGACCCTAGGCTGAACAGGGGGGAAGAGTTTGCTGCTGAGAGTTCAGCCGTATTCTGGGTTTTGTGTCAAAGGCTCCAATGCTTTCTAGGAAGAGATCTACTTTCCTCTCTTTGAAAACGCTTGGTTGAGAACCCTCATTGTGTATTCGGCTCTGACAGAGTGACATTCTCTTTGTGAGGACAAGTGGAACAAATGCTGGACGTGTGGGTCAGAACAGCTGTTAAGCAAAAATGGCAACCATTCATCAGTGAAGACGGGACTGCAGTAAAAACAACATTCTATTCATTCAGGAGAGTCCAATGCTCAACGATAACTGGGATCCAAAATGAAATGGCATTTAGTAGACACCAGTCATGCCTTTGTCAAGCAGATGGCATAGAAAAACTGCCTCATGTTATGCTTGCCCCAAACTATCTTATATAATATGATGATTCCCATGCTGTTCTCTAATGGTCTAGGATCCTCTAAAAGAAATATATTTAGAAATATGAAGAGAATAGAAATATTAGAACCCAAAGTGCAACCTAGAGATGTGGTGAGTGGAATGATTTTGTTGCTAAGGGAAACTGAGAGGGCTCCACACCCATGTTGAAGAGGGGCTGCTGCGAGTGAGGAGGCTGCCCCTTGGGGAGGTCTTCATGCACGGAATGGAGTTAGGTCATGAAGATAAGGCCCAGGGATGGGTGGGACAAGAGGGATCCCTCATCAGGTTCACACTTAGAGTGGGCCTGTCAGACCTTCAGACCAACAGATGGTCATGGCCAGTGTGGGGCTCCATAGCACCATTGTCACAAGCAGAGGAGGACGTCACTTCAGGGAGGAAAGAACTTAAAGTTAGTAGCCAATTATCTTTTCAATTTTAAATTAAAAGCTTTAGCTCGTTGTAAGGAGCAAAATGTTCTTTATCTCTCTCTTCATGGATTAAAAAAGGAAAAAGTACCTGGTGTTAATTCCCAAACATCCCCTGGCATTATTCATTCAGTTCACATCAGTGTGTTTTAGATTAGGGTTAATTCACCAACACTTCATAAACTTTTTAATTTTTTTATAAAGAACAAAAGGATACAAAGATAGTTTCCTCCCCCATATGGGAAGAGTGAAATATTCTGAGGTAGGTGCTGAAAATACATTTCGGTTTCTCTAAAGGAAAATATTCTTTCTTAAAAGGAAAATAAGTTTGGCTCACATTGTTGGTGGATCACATCTTGCAGTGCTATTGTAAAAAAGCAGGCAAAGAGGAAGGTGCCTTATTAAAATATGAAGAAATGAAAAACTGAAAAGAAATTTGATCATACCATTCTCAGATTGCCACCATTTCTTTCCTCTGTCTGGTTCAAAACTTGTGATTACATTCTCAATGGTGTGACTGTTAGGCTGGGAATATGGGTCATAGGGAAATCGGGAGTCACACATGAAACATTTTTGTTCCCCCTGGAAAACACCATTATTAAATTTAAAAATAAGGAATTTTAACTACTTATTGTTGATCTGAATCTAAAAACAAGCTGTACACACTATATTTATCTTTCAATCGGGCTAAAAATAAAAAGCAGAGGAAATAACAAGACATCACTTTTTCCATCAATAGGTGCTTAAATACAATAACAAATTGAACTCAAATATGACCTAGAAATTATATAAGTTTATGCATTTGGGGGCAAAAATACAAATGTGTTACTAATTTTTCTCCTGTAAGAGGCAGATATTCTGCAAGTTATTTTAAATATAGAGAAATACTCATGGTGTATTTTTTGAATTTTCAGGAGAGTCCAACTCAAAATAATTTTTTGAATTATTTCCTTTAGCCAAAAAAGGAAATAATATTTGGAAAGAAGAAATTCATGAAACACTGGGGTACTAGGTTATCTGCAACTGTCATTTGATTCCTTTTCTATCAGCTTAGATAGTTTGGGGTAGGGAAGCTTTCATGACAAAAAACCTTTATGTCACATTTTTGGACAGAGGAAAAGGATTTCCATTAAATTCACAACAAAGAGGCCCATCCTCCTGTCTTGCAGACTAGAAGATCTCATTTACTGTTCTATATATATATATATCTCCCTGGAATAGTGTCTAGCACAAAGTTGATGCTCAATAAAATTGGAACTAGTTCTGCTTAGGAAGGATTGGAACTAGTTCTGCTTAGGAAGGATTTTCAAAAGTGACAAGAGAAAAGCCTGGCTTTTGAGCTTCCTTAGTTTAAGGTGTAGCTTAAATTGTAGCTCTGCTTAAAACTCCTCGAGGGCTCTATGCACATTTTCAAAGGACTTTCAGTGGCCTGCACAGTTATTCCTGGCTCACACTTGAGGGACTCTGAGGGAGAGTTTTTGTAAAACTTCCAAGAAGTAGAGACTGCTCATTATAATTTTCTGTGCCACCAATTACCTGTGACATCCTATGTCCTCAGCGGGCAGGTCCCTGGTGACTGTTGATTGTCTGATCAGGGCCATGGCTTTAACTTTATTTCTACCTGTCTTCCTTTGTCACCTGGCTCTAGCTACACGTGCTTCTTGCTATTCTTCAAGCTCACCAAAAACCCTTCTTCTTTGGGGTCTTGGCAGAAGTCATTCTCCCACCCCAATAGTCTTCTCTCTTGATCCTTCCCTTCTTTCAGGTCCCTGTGTAAATGCCAACCTCTCAAAGAGCTTTTCCTCAACTACCTTATCTAAAATGCCACCACCTCCCCTCACCACGGCTTGCTATCACTGTTGACCTTTTCTCTAACTTACGTGTTTTGTAAATCCTTACGCTACTTGAGACTATATTATGTATCTCCATCTAGAATTTAAGCTGAATGAAGGCAAGGACTTGGTTTACTGTTTCTCTATATATATCCCTTCCCTGGAATAGTGTCTAGCATAAAGTTGATGCTCAATAAAATTTGTTGACTGAACGCACATGATTTTAATGATTATTTCAGCTGGAATCTGTCCAAGTAAACCAGCCCTCCAAAAAATCCACATAATCAGTGTGCTTCAGAATCACTGGATGCCTTAAGCTTGTTGTTGAAGAAAAATCAAGATGTTCTTTGAAGATTAAGACACAACAGACGGGCCTTGGGATGTGGCTCAGTAAGAGAGTGCTTGCCTAGCATGCATGAGACCCTGGGTTTGATCCCCAGCACCACAAATAAACAAACACACAACAGATGCTAGATCAATTCTTCCTATGAGTCGGTTTGTCCCAGACCTGTCCTAGAAGATCAGCAGAAGACTTGTGATGCCACCAAAAGATGCTAAGTCCTTGAAGTATTTCAAATAATACTATGAAAATAATTAGGGAAAATGTTTAACTTTGGGTCTTTTAGGCTATTTTTTTTTCTGTAAACATTTTAGAAGCAATGTCTTTCACTGGGTTGGCTATAGAGGATTCTTAGCTGTGGCCACCAGATGTGGGCATTCCAACTTGGGAAATGCAGTGCATCAGCATTGACTTGAAGCTTCTAAAGAAAATGTTTTGCTTGTCACTTCTCTTAGACAATGGGTGCAGGACAATCATTCTCTTTGCTGCACAAATGTTGACATAGACTCAGATCTGTAGCCCCACCTGTGATACTTGTCAGCCTGAAATATTTCGAATCACCCCCCAGGTCTAAGCTTTCTGTCATTCTCCAAACAAAAGAAAGCCTTTACTTTGATTTTCTGAATAACTTTTATTTCTAGTGGTATAACTTTGAGATATAGAATCACCAATTTCTGGTGATTGACAGAGTACACTGGCTCCTGACCACCGTAAACAAATGCCAGACGTTGAAGAACAAGATGGACGGTGCTAGTGCTGGAGAGTTGAGAACCACTTTTGTCTAGAGGAGCTGGACTTAGTAAAATCTCTTGAAGGGCTATCTATCCCAGCTGGCCTAGGGTTGAGCAAAACTTCCTCCATGTAATTTCCTTACAACATGTAGAGGATTTGCTTTCTTACATAAGTACTTCCCAAACAGAACAGTGCTAAGCACACAAGTATTGTCTCCACCTATTTATAATCATCTTCTTTTACTCAGAATCAATTAGAATACAAAGCATTTTCCAGAGACCTAAACAAGATGCCTTAAATAAACAATACATGGAAAATCCTGGGCCACCAACATTAGGCTTATGTCCAACTTCCTTCCTGTACATCCTCTCATTTAAGGGTGAACGTGATTGTCTCAGGGTTCTCAGCAGGTACGATACTCAGATGACCTTGGATGCTTGTTCTGCCGCCAGGATACAGGGAGGAAGAACCCTGAAAAGCCACTGGTCTTCTTATAAAAACTGGTTGTCAAGGGGAAAAGACATAAAAATATGTTCACATTGGAATCTATGGTTTTGAAACAATGCAACTTCCAAGTGGTATCATGAGGGTGATGTGCAGTCCATTCAAAGTCCTCTGTCTACCTAAGGCTGAGCAATGGGGACTCATTTTCAGAGCAATGGTTTTGAGGCCCTGAGGCACCTTTGATGTTCACTGAATGAGTCAATTATGTTTGCTCTATGGGAGTGATAAGTAAAACGGTAGATTTTATTGTAATTCCCGTCAAGGATTGAACCATAAAGACTTTCCTGTCTAATTCTGAATGTACAGGAAATAGAAATTTGGCAGACTTTCTGTATTTTCTGATTAGTCAAGGTTTCCTAGACTTTTAATTATATTGCCCGGGTCACTTCAGGAAGGAGCATTGTCCCATCCTTCAGTGTTGTCTGAGTGAGCCCAGGTGTACAGGAAAAATCTACATCATTGATTAAATAATGACCCAGTAAGTAAACAAGGGACTGACCCACCTCCAGGTAGCTGAGGATACAGTATTTCTGGGCTCCATTCAGCCCACAGGTAGAAGATGCAGTAAGTTGCGTGCTGCGGCCCAACAGGAGATTGCCAGGGGTAGGACGGCAGGCACCCTGGTCACATTTGTCTTGAGCTTTCGAGCAAATGAGCCACCCTTGAACACAACAAAAACAGCTACACAGAAGGTGGCCCAAAGGAGCCCAAGGCCTGAAGAAGCAATTGGTTAAGCTGGAAAGTTAACGGTTCATCTATTTTTAATACCAGTTTCGTGGATATTCAAGTTTGTGGATGCTGTTGGTGCCCTCAGCCCGATGGGAATCTCCTAGCATGGGAGAGTTCACCATCTGCATCCCTGGGCCCCACCTGGGACAGCCAATGTCTGATGAACACAGGGTTCAAAAGGGTGATACCATTGGATCCACTCCACCCTGGGGTTCATGCTCAGCATCTTCTCTTGGCACATGGCTGGCCTGTGTTCACTGCCTTCAATCCTTTACTCCTGATGGCACTCTCTCAATGAATCACTTCACATCAATTCTTGTGTCAGCTCTGCTTTGAGGAAACCTCTTCAGAGACAGTTTCTGTTTACTGGGAATTCTTTATGTGTCATTTTAGGGCAAATAGTGAAGCCTAATGAATAGACACTAGGAAGGAGAATCCTAATCCTGACTGTTAAATCTGTTGTTTCAATGGCAAAAATGAAATTGGAGACTTTAAGACATACATGGGAAATATCTTTCCCTTAAAATAAGTAGATCCAGTAGAACCCCTTTATAACCTGATTGTTGGGTTCAGATAACCCATGGAACAAATCATCCCCCTTTAGGATAAAGTAAGAGTTTCAGTCTGTATGACAAACAATTCGTTTTGATGCCTAATGTCCTATAGATGTGCAATGAGGGAATTTGGTCATGAGTGAGATAAGATCACTGCAGGGGTAATGCTATCTTAATCGCTACCTCAGTTCTCTATTATTCATGTGTAGCTTCTGAGAAAATATTCCTAAGTCTAAGTTTGTGTGAGTGTGTGTGTGTGTGTGTGTATACATTTTTCTTTATCCATTAATCTATTGACAGGCACCTTGGCTGATTCCATAGCTTGGCTATTGTGAATTGCACTGCTATAAACATTGATGTAGCTGCATCCCTATAGGATGATGATTTTAGATCTTTTGGATATATACTGAGGAGTGGCATAGCTGGGTCACATGGTGGTCTCATTTCTAGGTTTTTGAGGAATCTATACTGCCTTCTGCAGTGGTTGTGCTAGATTTTAGGTCCACCAATGATGTATAAGTGTATCGTTTTCCTCACATTCTTGCCAATACATATAGTTATTCATGTTCTTGATAATTGCTATCCTGACTGGAGTGAGATGAAATCTAAATATGGTCTTGATTCGCATTTAACTAATTGCTAGAGATATTGAGCATTTTTTCATGTATTTCTTGTCCATTTATATTTCTTTTCTTTCTTTCATTTTTTGAGAATTGCCTGTTTAGTTCTTTTGCCCATTTATTAACTGGGTTATTATTTTTCTTTTGGTGTTAAGTTTTTTGAGTTCTTTGTATATTTTATATATTAATTCCCTATCTGAGAAGCAAGTGGTAAAGATCTTCTCTCATTCCATAGGCTCTCTTTTTTCATGTTCTTGTTTCCTTTGCTGTGCAGAAGATTCTTAATTTGATGGCATCCCACCTATTGATTTTTTTAGTTTTATTTCTTGCACGTTAGGGGTCTTGTTAAGGAAATTGGTTCCTGTGCCCATATGCTGGAGTGTTGGACCTACATTTTCTTCTAGTAGTTGCAGAGTTTTGGGTCTAATTCCTAGGACTTTGATCCACTTTGAGTTGGGTTTTGTGTAGGGTGAAAGATAGGAATCTAGTTTCATTCTTCTACATATGGATTTCCAGTTTTCCCAGAACCATTTGTAAAAAGATTATCTTTTCTCCAAGGAGTGTTTTTGGCATCTTTCTCTAGTAACAAATAACTGTATTTATATGGGGTTGTCTCTGTGTATTCTATTCTATTCCATTGTCTTCATGTCTATTTTGGTGCCAATACCATGAAAAGCATTTTTTTTTAATCCACCTTAGATTAACACTCCATGCAACACTAGGAGAACACTTCAGGAAATGCTAAATTCCATCTTATTTAAGTGTCTTCTGTTCTAAAAATGCTTCAATTCTGTAAGTGGGGTATTATAACATCTGACTTGAAGACTGATTTAAAGTTAAATTTCAGGAATTGATTTAAGATTTTAGTCATATATAATTAAATTTTCTCTGGAACATTTCATAAATTGCTTATATTGCAACATACATGACTTTGTATACACAATTCTAAATACAATATTTGAGAGCCACTGAGTTAGATAAAGAAAGGAAACTAGGAGCAAATGAATGGGTAATTTGAATCATTGTAAGTTAATTGTTAAATCCCTATATGTATAAATGAATTTATTTCTTGCCTGCAGAGTATGCTTCATTATCTTATGTTTTTCACTCTTGTAATAATAACATGAATGTATTTTCTAATTGTTGTGAAGTTTGAATAAAATGAAATAGAATCTTATTGGAGTTAAGGTCTACAGCTAGCATGCAGATAAATTCGAATACATAGAATGAGTGCATTCATGTACTGTTTTCTGAGGCAAGCACTCTATCAACTGAGCTATATCCATAGCCCTTCTGTATTATTTTGTGGGTTGCTATTTGTAGAAATAGTTGTTTCCTCTTTTAAAAAGTATATTTGAAATGGCATGGGAAACCTTGTTATCCTTATGTAGAAGAATGAAACTAGATCCTTATCTCTCTCCCTTCACAAAAGTCAACTCAAAATGGACCAAAGACCTAGAAATTAGATCAGAAACTATTTCTTTGAAGAAAATATAGAGTCAACACTCCAGCATATAGGCAATGACTTTCTCAATAAAACTCCTAAAGCTCAGGAAATAATGCCAAGAATTAATAAATGAGATGACATCAAATTAGAAAGCTTTCATACAGTAAAGAAAATAATTAGAATGTAAAGAGAGAAACTATAGAATGGGAGAAAATCTTTGCTAGCTACTCTTCTGAATTAATGTCCAGAATACATAAAGAACTCAAAAAACTTAACATCACAAAAATAAATAACTCAATTAAATGGGCAAATGAATTAAACACACTTTCAAAAGAAGAAATGCAAATGACCAACAAATACATTAAAAAGAGTTAAATATCTTTAGCAATAAGAGAAATACAAATCAAAACTATATTGAGAGTTTATCTCATTCCCGTTAGAATGGCAGCCACCAAGAAAACAAATAATAAATGCTGGAGAGGATATGGAAGAAAAAGAACAGTTTTGCACTGTTAGTGGGACTGTAAATTAGCACAACCACTATGTAAATCAGCAGGAGGTTTCTCAAAGGACTAGAAATGGAACCACCATATGATCCAGTTATACCACTCCTTGGTATTTATCCTAAAGAATTAAAGTCAACATACTCTGGCGATACATGCATACCTCTGTTTGTAGCGGCACAATTCACAATACCTGAACTATGCAACCAGCTTAGGTGTCTGTCATTAGATGGATGGATAAAGAAAATGTGGAATATATGCACATCAGAGTTTTATTCATCCATAATTATGTCATTTTCAGGAAAATGGATAGAACTTGGGACCATTATGTCAAGTGAAATAACCCAAACTGAGGGTAATATATTTTATCTCATGTGTGGGAGCTAGAGAGGAAAAAGGATAAAAAGTGCGTGTGTGTGTGTGTGTGTGTGTGTGTTCTCATGAAAATTAAAGGAAGATCTGTAGAGTAGAAGAAAGGAACATTGAGGGGAAATCAGGAGGGAAAGGAGAAATACTGGAAATTATATTTTCCAAATTCTATTGTTATATTATGTGCATTATTAATATGTAACAATTAATATCACCATTATGTGAAATTATAATGCACCAATAAAATATGGAAGAAAGTATATTTGAATAGGATAGTACAGTATCACAGGTTTTCATGTGGGCCTAAGTTGTTATTTCTCTGCAATAGATGCTCAAGAGTGCAATTGGTTATATGGTAAACATAGTTTTGTAAAAAGCTATCAGATTTTTCCCCAGAGTGTTTGTAACACTGTATATTCCCACCAGCAATGTAGGAGGGATACACTTTTTCCACATCCTCTGTAATGTCTGAGGTTGCCACTATTTTTTATCTTAACCATTATGATAGGTGTATAATATCTTTTGTGGTTTTGAATGGTGTTTCCCTAATGAGTAGTAATGTTTAACCTCTTTTCATGAGCTTATTTGCCATCCTTATATCTTCTTTACTGAAATGTCTGCTTCTGTTGCTTACCTTTTTCCAATTGGACTGATTTGGTCCATGACCTAATTGAGTAAATATTTATATAAGGCATGAGGTCATGTTTGCATAAGATAAAACTGCACAGAATTAAATATATATACATATAGGTATACACATAAAACTGAATGAGGTCAGTGAATTATATCAATGTCAATTTCTTGGTTGTGATATTGCACTATCATTATACAAAATATCATCATTGAGTAAAATCGAATGGAAGATACACAAGATCTGTCTGTATTATTTCTTACAGCTGCATGTGATCTCAAAAGATAAAGTATCCACAGCCCCCTTGCAAAAAACAAAACAAAACAAAAAAACTCCCCATCAGTCTCTGGAGAGTGAACCAAGGAAAGCTCACACTCTACAATACCACACACATGACATTTTTCAGCTGCTGTTATATACTTTTTTTTTCCTGTGAAATATGAAAATTTATGCCAAACCTTTCCAGTAGATAGGAGTGAGAATAAGGGGTCTATAATGAAAAATAATAACCTCACTGTGAAATATATTTTGCTTCTCCTCAGATTTCCCCCATTATAAAACATAAAGAAATAATTTCTTCTCATAGACTTGTTTGACAGTTAGTGGATTTCTTTCATCTTGACCTCCACAAATGTAGGCTTTTGAAAAAATCATTTCTTATATGGACACATTCTCCACATAAACTATTCTACTATTCTGGTCATGTTGTATCATCAGGCATGAAACATACACAGATCATGAATTCTACATTTGAGGATATTATCCCTGATGTCTCCATTACTAAATGACGGTTGGAATAGGGACTTTCCTCTCCTCAACCTCCCTGTAAAGAATGCTATTTTAAATCAAAGGCACAACATTTCTTTCTCTTCCTTTGAGGTAATTATGTAAAGAAAGTCAGCTCCATCTTACACCCTTTTGGTGGTATAATACATGATCCTAGATTGGTAAATGTGGATTTTTCCTTTTATTTATTCAACAACTCAAATTCACATCTCCTCTTATTTCCTAGTATTAGGATTTAGGATAAAATCCTTTTTAGGAGTTTGGACTCTAATAATTAGAGATTTTTTTTTAAAGTTCAGGTATAAATTTTTGTTCATGCTACATGTGGATTAACTAAGATTTCCCTTCCAGGGATTTGTTCTTTTAGACAAGTTGCATCCTGAATTATTTTATTGGCATTGATGCCTTAGAACTTTAACATGTTTTATTAACCTGACTTGGCCAAACTTGTTTTGATTAGATGTTGTACTTTTCAGAAAAAAAAAATCCCAGGACTTGGGGGAAATTGAACTATTATTCTTATAATAGTATAAGTGCAAATAGGAACTTTTAGTCTAAAACACTTGATTAAAAATGGCTGGAAACACAGAAATTAAAACTTCATGCTGAAGACTATTTAAAAAAAATTAAGTGAATTGCATCTGAATTTTCAACTGCCAAAGTATCACAAAGCAATAGGTAGAGTTGATTCAGAGAACAAAAACGTTTATATTTTTGGAAATTCGGTTCATTCCACACAAAATGTCATGAAACATGAAGAGAGAATGTTATTAAAAATGAATTTAGGAGATATGCTCATTCAAAGAAAATGTGCATCTGTTATCCGTAAAGGATCATTTTGTGGAAATCACTATCATTGTATAATATTTCTGGTTAATAATTTTGCATATTGCTACAATGTTCTTAATCATGTGAGATGTTTTCACGTTTTAGAGTCCATTGCAGAGTTTTAGAGGATGCAAGCACATACCTTTATATTCCCACACACATTTAGTTATCATGGGTGATAAGGAATGTGTGTTACGTAAGGTTTGTACTTTGCATCCAATTTCCAACATCTGGAGGCCAATGCAATTTTTATGATTCTTCTTCTCTTCCTCAGTCAGAATGAAATGTGAAATGTTTAAATAGGGTCTAGTAATTGCATAAATACTTATAGTCAAACTCCCAACTAGAAAATGCCCACGTTGATGATGTGTGGGCAACCTGGTTGGGAGTTTGACCTTAGGCAATCCTAGAGATTTGGTTTTGAGTAGGGCAAGCTTAGGTTCAGGAATCCAGAATCCATTGCAGTGGGTCCTTTTTCTGGCAGAGCTAATTTAGTATTGAAGATATTCCCTCCAACCCTCAAGAAAGGGGAGGGATCCCTCAGTTACCTTGGAGTGGCTTAGATCCGTTGTAATGTGTGGTTAAGGGATCCCACACACAGGCCTGGGGAAGACAGATCCTCAGTGATCTATTCTAATACTGAATACTAGTTTAGTTCCAAAGAGGACATCTAAGGCAGCCACAGAAGACACAGCCAGCTGAGGCCAACTCTAAGCCCCATAGTCCTGGGCTGTGGATATCAACCAAGGGCCCCAGGTGGCCCAGGAGTCCCTGCTTCCACTGTCCTGTGGCTCCCCTTTCCAAGGCAGGGAATTCTCAGCAGGCGAATTGAAGGCTCATCATTCTGCAGCTGCTCCTCTAGCACCAGCAAATCTAACTGAGAAATTACCTCAGGATTTGATTCTGAAAGTTGAAGAGAAGATTCTAAGCGACTTAGTATTCAACAACTAAAGGCAGGGCTGTTATAGATATAGAAACGTCAGGGCAGAAGGGAGTAATTAATTTTTGGAAGCATCTTCTCTATGACTAATGCAAATTATTCTTTGTTTATTAAAGACAGCAAAAGCATGGAGAATTTGGCCTTTTTGAGTTTGGACATGCTGCTCATTTAGAAGAGGGAATTTTGCCTGTGAGTTCTTCACAATACCTTGTCACTGGGAAGAGTGCTATGTTCAAAGCAGACTATTTAAAAAAAAATTAAGTGAATTGCATCTGCAAATTAAGAATCTTAAACTATTCAACATTCTTTAGTATCTATCCTACCTGCTGATGATGGCTTTCTGTTAAGGAGCAACAGGAACAGCTATGTGTGAATACTAAACATGTATGGGTGGAATTTTTCAGTTGTTTGAAACAATTATATAATAGAATGGCCATGCAAAAATAGCAGTATGAAAAAAATAAGAGAATATGTTTAAAACTGATTTCTACTAAATATTTTAGGATAACTCAATACAAGCAGAAAATGGATTTTGACAACTGCTACTCACCAAGGTGTAAAAACAGGGTCAGTCGAATTTCCATTCTTTTGCCAAGAAAGGACTGGATTCAACTTTGCTAGGTTAAAAAATGGTTAAAGTCAGTCACTGATAGATTCAATCATTGTTGTCATCACGAATTATTTAAAAGTCCTCAAATTTGACTGCTGGTTCTTACTGTTTAGAGACACAAAATATCTACAACACCCAGTTCCTTAAAAAAATAGGAGTATAAAAATTATAACGGATATTCATTTGCTATTAATTGGTGGGGATGGTTACTGGGGATTGAACTCAGGGTCAGTTAACCACTGAGCCATATCCCCATCCTTTTTTTAACTTTTATTTTGAGACAGGTTCTCCCTAAGTTGCTTAGGACCTCGTTAAGTTGCTGAAGCTGGATGGAACTTCCAATCTTCCTGCCTCAGCCTCCCAAATCACTGGAATCACAGGTATGTGCCACCATGCCCAGCTGCTATTAATGTTTACTATTTTTGGAAACCACAGAATTCAATAGTTTATGAGCAATAATATGAAATATAAATTTCCTTCACATATTTAAATTTATCCCATTTAGAATTTTTTTTCTAAAAAATTGTAAAATTTTATAGACTTATTATAGAAAAAGTAGAACAGGCAAAATGAAGAAAATATTACCTACAGTACCAACACCTAGAGAAAACAATTGATATCTTGTTCTTCAGAATTTTGTCCTGGTATGTAAATAATTTTCAAAAATGGGATCATAGTGGTCACTTGCTTCAATCAATATATCGTGGACATCTTTCTGTACCACCAACTACATTTTAAAATTGGTGGTTTTAGTTTAGTGTGGGGCATCAGGATGTCAACCTGGCATCAGGATGACAAAGCAAACTAGCAACTCTTCTTTGAAGCTCTTTGTATTCCCTGGGAGAGAGGCCTCTCTCCACCCTAAGACACTGTTGTGTGAGCCCTGATTCAGAAGGGTATGTACAGACACCTCAGAAGATTGTGAAGAAAGAAGGTAAAACTGTTCTCTTACACTAGAATTTTAATTACTGCATAATAGCTCTCTGAATGCAGGAATCAGAAGTTATTTAATGATTCTCCCATTGGTTTATGTGTACTTTGTTTCTAACATTTTCCTATTATGAATATTTCTGCTAAATCTTTAAAATTCACGTCTTTATCCTCTAAGATGGAATGGAAATAATTGGTCAAGATGTGTATGTGTTTTAAATAGACATACCTGTGTAATAGGTAATAGGTATGTGTGTATATATATATCTATATATCTATATATATATATATATAGATATATATGATAGATATATAAATGTAGACATATATATACACAGATATATGAGTACACAAACTATATGTATATGTGCATGTATATTTAATGTGTGCACCTGTGTGTGCATATGTGTAAACAGATTTTGATGTTGCTGTCAAACTGCCAATATAGGAAGTTTGTCCCAATTTATACTCTCATAACAGCTTATGGGAACAACTGTTGGCTTAAACCCTTGTCAATACTGAATATTATGAATATTAGATCTTTGTCAGCTTAAAAAGCAAAAACGTTATACCTCATCATTATTATTTTAATTTTTTATTTGAATGACAGTGAGTGAAAAAACATTTTCATGCATTTATAGATGAGACTCTCTTTGACATTCTGTCCTTTGAGGTGTTTCCTAATGAGGCCTGTGTTCATCCTCAGCAGTTCCACACTCTTTCTTTTTTTATTTGTTCTTTTTAGTTATACATGACAGTAGAATGTATTTTGACATATCATACATACATGGAGTATAACTTCCCATTTTTATGGTTGTACATGTTGTGGAGTTACAATGGTTGTCTATTCACATATGAACATAAGAAAGTTATGTCTGATTCATTCTACTGTCTTTCCCACACTCTGAATTCCACTCATCCACATTCTCTGGACTCCAGCTGGATAGCACCTCCTGCTTTCTGAACCCTCTTCTGGTGCTATTTCCATTGCCTTAAAGGCACCTTCCTAAACCCAAATGCCAGCCTCCAGTGAAGTCTTGAAATGGAGTGGGGGTGTTTTGAAATGCTTGATTTTAGGTAAATTTCCTATTCTGTGGTCCAAGCTCCTTACACAGCCTGGGGATCATTTCTGAAGTCCAATGGCATAAGAAAATGACCTAGTGACATAGTCCTCTTGCAGCATCTCCCTCTGCAAATGAGCTCTCTGTTAGAGAAGGCTGAAGGGCTACACTGATGACCTTATTTAAAATTGTATAACCTGTAGGAGATTCCAGGGCCATCATGAGGCAGACCACCACCTCAGATGAAAAGCCTAGGCCGAAACTTGGTTTTTGTTTGTTTTTGGCTGATTAACCATTTTAAGTATATAGTTCAATAGCATTAAGCGCATTTACATTATGCAACCAACCTCCTGAACTCTCTTTCATCTTGCAAAAATGAACAAGTTCTCATGAACCCCTCCTACTGGCAATTATCATTCCGGTTTCTATTTGGCTTTCTCTGCTCTCAATACCTCACATAAGCAGAATTATGCAGTATTTGTCCTTTTGTGACTGGCTTATTTCACTTGGCCTGGTGCCCTCATGGTTCATCCATGTTGTAGCATGTTTCAGAATTTCCTTCCTTTTTAAGGCTAAAAATATTCCAATGTATGTACCCAGGTGTGGGAGACCAACATTGCACTTGACTGAGTCACACTCCCCAGCTGGGTGCTGAGACACTCAGTCACAAAAATGTGGCAGAACTTTCCCCACCCTTCTTGGGTTCGAGGGTCCGTGTCTCGTGCATGGGTGTGTCTTGCTACAGCCTCATGGGTAAAGCTATGCTCAACCATTCCTTTGTAATATAACTCCTTGCCCTGTTTAGGATAGAATCTTCCATGGAAGTGCCTTGTGTGTGTCCCCTTCTCTTACTGTGCCCTTGGGTGTGGCCTACCCAGGTGTCAGTCAACCTGCTGACAGTGGACATCATGAAGATAGACTCAGCCCCCTGAAACTGACTCCTTGCCTCATTTGAATAGCTTCTCCTCAATAAAAGGGGTCAGCACATGCTCTCAGCTCTCTCTCTTCCTGCAGACCCTTAAGGTCAGAGGAGCCATCACAGTGACCCCAAACAAAAATGTATTTGTGTCTCTTTGTGGTTATTTTGAGCAGCCCAGTCAGCCCAGTTCAACTGGAGTAAACCCTGAGCTTTTTAATCTCGAGAACAGAAACCCGGCACCCAGGAAGATTTTTAAGCCACCAATGTTCAGGCCCAGTCCAAACTAAATAAATCAGAATCTCTTTGGGTGGAAACCACAGATTAAAGTGTTTAATGTGCTCCCCAGAGGATTCTCATATGTAGCCAGGGTTGATGAGAGCTATCCGGTGGCTTGCAAGCATCTAAAACTCATTAATTTGTCCAATATGCCTGTCCTCCTCCTGGATTCCACTCTAAGATGAGGGCATACCCCCCTGGTTTCCAAGCTTTGCTATGCATTTGGACCACCTGGGGAGCTTTTAAAACTCCTGCTACCTGGGGTCACATTCCATACCAAGTACATCAGAATACCTGGGGATAAGGTGCAGGTGTCAGTATTTTTTAAAGATCCCAGATGATTCCAATGGGTAGCAAAGTTTGAGAACCACTGCACCACCACCAATTAACTTGCTCAGGCCAAAAACTTGAGAGTCATCCTTGATTCCTCTGTCTCTAATCCTTAAATCAAATTCTCATCAAATCCCTGTGATCTTATCTCCTGAAACAATGGCTCTCAAAGGGTGGACTGAATAAGGCAACAGATTCATCTGGGTTTGCTGGGACTTTCCTGGTTTTAGCACTGAAAGTCCCTAGGTTTCAGAAATATTCATCAGCCAGTCTGGGGCAAACCACTGGATCAGCAGCACCACCATCACCTGGGAAAAGCAAGCAAAGGATCAGACCCCAGCCCAGGACCCCCTGCTTCACAAACTCTTGGGAAGGGGCCCAGCTTTCTGAGCTTTCACAGATTTCCTGGTGAGTCTGATGAATGCTTCAGTTTGAAAATCACTTCCCTGAGGACCTCCAAGTCCACAGTGCAGTGATCAGAGATGCTGTTGCTTTTAGGGCCAGCAGCTAAAACCTAATGAGAATCCACTCTGCAGCAGAATCATTCTTCTTGTTTGTTTTTGTTTTTGCTACTAGAGATTGAACCCAGGGGTATTCTACCACTGAGCTACATCCCAGTCCTTTATTTTTTATTTTGAGACTGGGTATCACTAAGTTGCCTAGGTTGGCTTTGAGCTTGAGATCTTCCTACCTCAGTCTCCCAAGCCTCTGGGATTACAGGTGTGCATCACTGTGCCTAGCTAGCAGGTACATTCTTATGATCTGGACAGCCTGAGTCCATCATAGATGCTGCAGGTCCACCCTCTGGTGTTGGGGTATGCAGAGACTGGCTGGCGATGTCTGCAGACATATTTGGCTATATAGGAAAGGGGGATGCTCTTGGCATGTACTGGCTAGAGGCCAGAGATTCTGCTCAATAAATACTCCACAATGCATAGGACAGTCCTTGTCCTCACAGCAAAGAATCATTCAACACAAAATATCAAGAGTACTGAGCTTGAGAAACACTGCAAGTGGCTTCACTGCCCCCAGTCATGATGTTTATCATTCCATCCTTAAAATTGGTCATTTTTAGTATTTATCCAGTTTTCTATTTTCCATTTTAGGTGAGTTAAGCCTCCAAATAGATAAAGTTACAGTAAGTCAACTTCTACAAGTTCTTTTATCTGAAATCACCCACCCAAATTTCATAAAACCCATAGCTGCATGTGTAGCACAATTTCAGAAGTTGTGATGTCTGTCCCCTCCATACCTTTCTTTATCAAGTTTACATTTAATTGGTGCTGCTTTTCTTGTTGTTTTACCAAAGCTGACATTTGTGAAGCCTCACAAGGGTTATATGACTTTCTTTTTTTTTTTTTTCCTGGCTCAATTTTTTGGTGGGTTTGAATAATACATGTAAAGTGATTGGTATTAAGAAACAAAGCTATGCTTTCTTTGGATGAAAAATGTGTAAATGTATTTCCAAAGGCACAGGATGCATTTGGGTAATTGTTTAATGAATGCTGCTAGGTGACACGAATCTGAAAACTTATTAAGTACTGCAAAAAACAAACAAAAAAACAAAACCCCCCCAAAAAACAAACCAACAGCAAAATATATTAAACTGACAATAATGAACTTTTTAACATTGCTAATTAGTTAACTTACTATCCACTAACATTGCCTTAATAGCCCTTGCTTGAAGACCATCCTGTCCACACCTTATCAAAGAGTTTCCTCTGCTTTTGGAGATAGTTTGTATGAAACAGATGAAGCCAGGTAATGCCCAACTGCAGAGCCATAGGCCCACAGGTGGAAGCAGTGTTTGATAAAGCCTTCTCTATGGGAAAAGCACATCCCACACTGCTTCTACTACTGCTCAGTTCTTCTGCAAATGATGCAGTAATATGCAACAGAGGGCCTGATTATAATAAATTGATTAGTCTTTAAAACATTTTCTAACACAAATAAGCTAGAGTTGTCATAGAAATCTTGTGTTTAACCCTTTCCATTATTTGTATGACATTTTTTTCATATTACTTATGGAATCATTAGCTATTTCAACGTTTTCCCCCTAAATTGCATCACAGGGAGGAATGCAGAATGCAGAGCTATGAATTTTACTTTTGTTTCAATCAGAGCAGATACTAAGTTTTCCTTAAAATTTAATATTTATTCATATCTAGGATATTAACAAAATATCCAGAAAGTATGGGTAGTTCTAAAGAATTTACACTTTTTCTAAATTTTGCAAGTTGTTTCTCCATGTTGACAATAAATAGTCACCAAATGCACAAGTAAAACTTGTGATTTCAACACTACGAACATCACTTGGAGCTTCCTTAAGATGTAGAAAGACTCCATCATTGGGGGCTCTTCACTATACACTAAGCATCAGTTTTCCCATGGACACTGTTTTATACAGCAATAATCTTGTGTATCATCTGATTAGTCTGTAAATGTAATAATTATAATTAATGCTCTGCTATATTATATGCTAGTTTTTACTCAATGCTGCTTTCCCATATAACTAAAAATTCAGAACTTGCTGATAACTTCACTTATCCATAAAATGCCAACTTATCAGGGAAACCAGGTAAGACTTACCAGGATTTGAGTCTCTGTCGAGAGGTGTGCAGGCAGCAAACAGGGCGTGTAAAGACACACCTGAAAGTGAGAGTCAATTTAAGTAGAAAATGTTCTCCCCGAGGCACCTAAGGGTAGGAAAGAACATGAGAGGTATTCCAAAACCTGCCAAAAAGGTGATTTGTGAAGTTACTCACCTTAGATTTTGACTACACACCCTGTATGCAGAGGGAAATAGAACTGAATTTTTATGGCAAATGTTCTTGTTTTCTCTAAAACCACTTTTAATGCCAGGGGAAAATGCAGAGATATGTCATTCTGTTTTATTTATTTATTTATTTATTGGCTCATGTTTCAGCAGTAATTTTTAAACAGCTTGGTACTTTCTAGCTATGAATGTGCTGAATTAGAGGGGCTTGTTTCTTAGATATGAGGGACCTCAATCCCACCCCAATCCACTTCAATAGGGCCAGGTGAGGTACTATTATTAGGGTCCTCAAGGCTCGGTTCAGTTCTAACTGGCTTGGGATCACCTTAAAAGTCTCACACATTTTGTTTACCTTGTGATTCTCCAAATACAACCATTGTTGGAATTGCAGGTCTAGCTGGTTTGGAAACCCATGTAGTTTGGAATTCCATTCTCCTATAAACAAGGTTTATAGAATAGAAGTGAAGTTAAGAGTTTTAAATTATAATAGCATGTCAGGAAACTAAAGTATCAATGTAAAGAAAACCTGTGCAGTTTCAGTGGGTCATTTTATTGGTTCCTTGAAAAAGATGTATTTGGGATTCCTAGAAATTCATGGAGAACACCTCTTGGAAGAATAATGGTTGTGAGCTGAGCCAAAACGAGATACTAATTTTTATACAATATTTACACATCAGGGAATACATTTGACAAACTTTCCCCAAACACTAATGTTTTATACCTTGAAAGTTTTTCAGAGGTGTTGTCAATGGCTCTCCCTTGATAATTTGTGTTGTTTTATTTATTGCTATATTTTAAATTGATGTCACTGTATTGCTTTCCCTGCAGGTCAAGCCAATCTGCTTATGTCTGACATCCAAGAAAGCAAACTCCTGAGCCATGGCTTCTCCATTTCAAGACTAAGTAAGTACAAGGAAACTTTATAGTCAGTATTTGACAAACTAAAAATTCCACAAAGCACCAGGCATTAGGAGGTGAAAGGTCAATATTTGATTTTTAGGTAGAAACTTCAGCAGGATCTGAGTGAAATTGAGAAACTTTTCAGTTTGTTCAGTTGATGGGTTTGCATCTGTTGAGTAGTCCAATACCATGAATTTTCCTTCAGACTTTTAGAGTACAAAGCATAAAAATGTAGGCACTGAATATTTATATGTTTTAATCTTATTTCAAACATTGCAGTTCCACAAACTGTTTTTATTCATTTTAAAAATATATGATGTTGCTGCATTCTTGAGTGATTTTTTTTTCTTATCTTGAGTGTATCTTATACACTCCTATAAGTGTATCTCCAGTTTTATAATGAAAATCCAGTGACAACATGGTTTAAATTTCAAAAGTTGCCTTCAAGTCATGATGAATCAGTGGTCCTGCAGGCTGTTTTCCTATAGACTGATGCCATATCTTGGGATACTTAACTCCATTTCAGAAAGGCTTAACTATTCGCCTATTGGGATTAGGGTTAGGGATGGAGAGTTGCCAGACAGGAGATAGTTCCAAAAAAAAGAATTTGGCCATGGAACAGAAAGGTCATTCTATCAGTGAAGGAAGAAGTGGTCTCTCAGCATAGGTCTTCTTAAAGTCTTGGCATCTTTCACTTGTCTTTGTCAAAATGAAAATGGCTTTACTGCATTTCCTGAACAATCATGTGTGCTCATTTACCAAAACCAGACAGTGCAAAGACATATGAAACCAAAAACCAACTGAAAGCCTACAATCTTTTAGTATCTTTCGAGATCTCTCCTCTCTCACTCTCTTGTTCTTGCTTGCTCTCTCTCCTCTCAGAAGTAGAGGACAGGCTGAAGGGCAGGAGCAAGACTCAAATCCCAGCTCCTAGAACTTTCAAGACTGGGAACTTCTGTCAGGTACAATTTACCTATCAAATGTCATTGACTGTAAACAGGCAGTTCAGTGCCTTCAGCTGAACTACAGTGACTTGTGAGAGAACGGTTCATCTCTTCCTTAGGACAAGGTATTTCCTCGGAAGGCAGCCTGGGAAGAAAGTCCTTGGTGCTGCCTCATCTCCACCAGAGCTGCTAATGACTCTGCTCCGACTGTGGCCTTGCCTGTCTTTCCTTCTTGGGGGCCACCTATCTGAGGTGGAGAAGCTGCCCCTAACAAGACTTGCCCAGACTCCAGAAGTCTGCACTGGACATGGTGAGCCTTGCAAGTCCTTACAGGATGTGTGGGGGATTACTCATTCTCCCAGAAGCCTCCAAACAGCTCGTCAGGCTTTAATAGGATTTGAGAGCCCAGTGAAGATCCCGGTGCTTAATGAGGCTGACACCAGCTGCCAACACTGAGAGGACAGATGGGTGTGGTTTGCCTGAGAAGTCCTCAGGCAGTGAGGAAGTGCCAAACCCTTTTTGATGGGCCTGGTATCACCGGTTTTCTACTATCTCAGAGTGACACATGAAACTGCAGAGAACCCCAGGTGGATTTGCCCTGTGTTTTCTCTTATAACCTTCCCTGTTTCTTCTCTAAGGAGGAAGATAGGAAGAACTATGCAGCCTGAAGTGGCTTGGCCCAAGGTTACCCTTGAAGGCTCACCTCAGAATCTCCCTTGGGGCACCCTAGTTAAAGAGACTGAGGCAGATGAAATTGGCAGGGCATTTAAGAGATAGCAGGATAGCAGGGGACTCAAGTCCACCAGATTATTTGGCGNGATATATGGGTAAAACCTGTTTCATTTCTATGCAAAAATTGGTAGTACAGGCATATAGAGTGTGACACCCCTTGAGGACTTGAGAGATAAGTAACCCTTTGTCCGCAAGATAAGAAAACCAAAATCTAGAGAGTTAAGTAACTCGATTAAAGATACACATCAGTCCATAGCCACCCTTCATCTTCCCTGCTTTAACAGCCCATGTGGATAGCTGTGTTTCTTTTATTTTGTTCTTTGGTGTGGTGGCTTTGTGGTATGGGATCATTCTGGAACACTTGAAGTTTTCAGAGAATCCAAGAAAATATTTTGTAGGAGAATGAGGCTTATTGAATAATTTACTCCCCACCTCAACCTTGTGAGTTAGGTGCTGAATTATTCTCATTTATAGATGAGAAACCTGAAGCACAAAGAAGTAACTCACCCTTTCCCAATATCCACATGGATATCAATGTTTGCTTTTTTTGTTTGGTTTTTTTTGGGGGGGTGGGGTGGGGGTAGTACTGGGGATTGAATTTAGAAGCACTTGGCCACTGAGCCACATCCCCAGCCCTATTTTGTATTTTATTTAGAGACAGGGTCTCACTGAGTTGCTCAGCACCTCGCCCTTGCTAAGACTGGCTTTGAACTCGTGCTCCTCCTGCCTCAGCCTCCTGAGCTGCTAAGATTAGAGGTGCACACCACCATGCCTGGTTTCAATGTTTCTTTTTCAATGTTTCCCCTGAGATGAACTAACACAGCAAGGAAACAGGGGCGGAATAGGTAGAAAAAACCAAGTTGTTGGGGCCCATCATATGTAGTGAACTGACTCTTTCCTTTTGATCACAAGGAACTGTGGCAGAAAAATGTTAAAAATCTTTGAAATGGGCAGAAAGGTGCCTGGATATCCTATGTGGTATATCCATCCTGTTTACATATGTCTTTCATTGACTTTGAGCTATTTTACAACTCTAGAAGTCTTAAAATATTGATAGTAATGAAAATGATTCCTCATGGAAATGTAAATTAGATCCTGTAAGGATACTATTGATTATTGTCATGTTGCTATCAGCCAACTGATTTCAGCCTTTCTGATAGCCTGTATATATATGTTTTGAAAATACTCTCCTTTGAACTGGTTATAACATTTTTCTAGTTCTCTCCTTCATTAATGAATTAAAGTCATTGACATGTGTTTGTTTATAGTTACATGGAAATCATGATTTTATCTTTTAAATGACCAGTCTTCTTATATGCTTGTCGTTCTTGCATGTGCCTGTGTGACTCTCCCAGGTGCTGTTTCTTCTGTGGGTTGTACTTTGCCTACTTCTTCATCTAGATCAGGGGTCAACAAATCTCAGGCCCTGTATGGCCAACTCTCTGCTTTGGAATGGCCTACAAGCTAAGAATGATTTTCACATTTTAAATGGTTAAGAAAAATCAAAATAATAATAATACTTTGTGGGAGCATTAAAATGAAATACAACTTTTAGTGTCCATATATAACATCTAATTGAAACAGTCATTTTGATGTGTTTAGATGTTGTTGGCAGCTGCACTGTGTATGCTACAAGGCACAGTTGAGTAGTTGCAAAAGAGACAACACACCTGCCAAGTCAAAAATATTTGTGACCTTGACCTTGAGAGAAAAAGTCGGTTTACTCACGATCTAATTAATGCCTCTGGAGTCTCAGCATCACCTCTGGGACCCTCCACTTTCTCTAACCTTCTGGCCCATACTGAGTTCCCCTTCTGGGTTCCCTGTACCTATGTCTCTGGTAGCAGCTGCCTCTTTATCCCTTCATTCCTGGTTTTTATGTCCCTCAGACCTGGGCTCCATCTTGCTCAACCTGCATTCCCAGTGCCCAAGATAACAGGCTCAATATTTGTTGAGTGAATGCTTCTTTCATCCTTTGCTGGATGAAACGAGTATTTGTACATCACATTATCCTGAATAAATATTTAACAATTGGCTATCTATCAATCCATTTTAAAAATAAAATGATAGAAGTCAATATTTCTTTTGATTTTCCCAGCAATTAAATGATATAGCAAGGAAGCGGTGGGCTTAATGCTGTGAAGACCAGCTGGTTGGGACTTACTGAGAGTGGCAGCTCTGAGAGGATAGAATGTGCCCAACAGGAGCACAGACTTAAAAAGTTGGAGGAAGCCTGAGTTTCCAGAGTTCATGAAGCTCCAGCTTGGGAAGGGAGAGGAGGGCCACACAGTTTCTGGGAGTACCTTTGACATTGTTTTCTACATAGCTACTTCATGGTAGCTCCTCTTGCTTGTCCTGTTTATCACTCTATTACCACTAATTCTTGTTTTTTTCTGCTTTATCCTTGTTGCCACGCCAAGGAAACATCCCCTTGCTCTATCAATCATTGTATGTGAGCCCAGTTCTCCCCAGATTGCAATTCTGTTTTGTTGTTTCCTGGAAGCTCTGAATGTTCACTCCCACAAGGCGCTACTGGGGAGAAATGCCAATGCGTCACGCTCAGTAATCAATTCAGGACTTAGGTCATCAAAACAGCTTAGAGAATGATAACATAGTTGGAAAGCAGATTTGCAGAAAAAACTCTAAGCACCTTTAAGAATCTAAGCATTGTACTATTTTAGTGTACCCCAAACTGCGTGGACTCCTTCCTCAATCTGTTCATTATCTTCCTGGGTCTTCAGGTGAGACTCTAGCTTTGTCCTGGCATAGGATTTGCCATTACTTGGATGACCTACAGAGTCTGTGGTCCCAGGCTTGAGACCACGTGGAACTTGATACCACCTTCACCTACTATGGGCCTAGGCACAATTTTTAGTTCTTCAAAGACAGCGACCTTATCTTCCTGTTCCCTTGGCAACTCTCATTCAGATGTCATACGCCGAAGCTACAGGAGGGATTGGCACAGACAGGATTAAACTCCCAATTACCCACATGCTTTGGCTTGAACTGTGTCCTCTATCCTTCACTCCAAGTTCATATTGTTAAAGTCCTAACCCCTCATATTTCAGAATGCCACCTTATTTGGGGTGGGACTTCAGCCCATCATCACACCTATCTTTGTGATCATGGTCTATGGACTATCACAGTGCTGGGTCCCACCCAGATCCTTAATGATTGGGCATGAAGGCACTCAAGTCTCCACTTTCAGAGATTCTTGTTTCTATTTTTCCAGTCCTCCTGGAACACTATTTAGCGACGGGCTCAGAAATGTGTTGCTTGACGGAAGGATTGATTCTTTCATGGAGCACTAGATGCAGAGCAGCAAATCCAGGTATGCAAATGAGCCTTCTCTTTTTTTCTGTATAAAATAGAGGTGAGACTCTGCTTGCATGAGAAGAGTGGAAAGCTGAGATCTCAAAGTCCCTGTCTGTCCATAAGCATCTTCCCGGAGTGGAGCTGGTATTCCACAAGACATGACTTTCATATTCTCATTGTGTCTTTCTCATCTTGATGGAAAGTAATGACACACCCCTGACAACACCTAACATGTGTCATCAAGGGTAAGAGACTTTATGAGCCAACTTGCAGGTTTGGGGAAAACTGAGAAAGTTTTGGCATGGCCTGCTGGAGCATATGTCAGCCTCACAACCATAGGAACTGAGGTGATTTTCCAAAACCGATTGTCCTCATATTGGCTCTATATGCTAAAATGTAAGAATAGGAAGATGTGGGTCTCTGTTCTTATATTAGTGCGGGTCCATGTCTAGGTAGTGCCAAACTAGGGATGCTCCAAACCCAGGTACTCAGATACAGTGATGTCTTTCTTTTTTATAGCCTTTGGACTGAGGGTCTAGGGGCCTTTAAAAACAATAGGCTTTCTTTTCACTTTTAAATATTGGTTTTTCACAATTGGATAGACCCACAGTCCTACTATCCTCCTAATTTTGGTACCAAACTTTCAACTTTTGTAGTTTAGATTTTTTTTTAGTTTTTTTAGTTGTCATATTTATTTATATGTGGTTCTGAGAATCGAACCCAGTGCCTCACACATGCTAGGCAAGCTCTCAACCACTGACCCCAGCCCTGTAGTTTAGATTTAAGGATAAATAATTTAAAGAAGAAAGCGCTTATATTTTGGAGTCAGACACATTTGAATTCATATGCTAGAACTCTCCCACAGCTGTGTGATCTTTGGAAAGAAAAGTGGCATTTCCTCACAGGGTTGGTAAGAATATTGAATGGGAATATTCAATATTGGATAATTGAGAATATTTAATATTGTGGGTAAGAATATTGATGGACACATTGCCTTGTATGGTATGTGGCATTCAACAAGCACTACAGATAGCTTAGGTGTTTTCTTCTTCTTCTTCCCATTTTATTATAGCAATTCCTAGCTAAAAAGAAGATTAAATACTGAAAACACATGTAAAGTAGGCAAACATTTCAAAGGTTGCTTATATTTGAAGGACAGAATGTGAAAGAACATAAAGTGATTTGCAAAGGATTATGCTTTAGTCGGCTTCAGCTGCCAGAATAAAATGCCAAAAGACTGGGTGGCTTAAATAGCAGAGATTTATTTTCTCACAGTTTTGGAGGTTAGAAGTCCCAGATGAAGGTGCCAGCCCATCTACTTCCTGGTAAGGGCTCTCTTCTCCTTGTGTCCTCACATGGCAGAAGGAGAGAGTGAGAGAGCAAGAGAGCACTCCTGAAGCAATTTCTTTTTATAAGAACACTAATCCAATTATCAGGGCTCCACCCTTATGACCTCATTTGACTTTAGTCCTCCTGGTAAAGGACCTAAATGCACATTGGGACTTGGGGTTTCAACATATGAATTGAGGCGTACAGGACACAAACATCCAGTCCATAGGTCATATTTACACTTGGCATTTCATTTCAGCTTTTATTTTGGGAATTTAAAATTGAATTAAGATTTATAAAAAATGCTTCTTTCCTTATCCTGCCTTTCTGGATTCAGGCAGGGAAGGAGGCCAGAAGGCTGTAGCAGCATCCTACAATTTGTTGACATTTTCCCACAGCACTGGAGGTGTGTAGTCTTCTCTGGGCAGGTCAAAGTTTCCAGGGTTCACTGCAATTGGAATGGGGCTTCAAAACTGCCCTCTTGGGCGATGGGGGAGAAATTAAGAGAAGGAAGGAGTGAGAGAGACAACAGATCTCAAAATCCATGTCCCTTCACACCAGAGATTGTGAGGTCTCTCTGTTCCCCGCCCCTGCAGGGCCCTCCCCCCCAACTAATCAGTTGTCAATTGACTCCATCAAGCTGCCCTTGCTGCTGCTTTTATTTTCACTGTTTATTCTGATATCCTTGTTTTTCCTCTCAATGCAGCAGCATATTATTGGGAACATGCATTTAATTACAGTGTTTTTGTGAAAAGCTGCTGCATGCCTGTTTTCTTGTACACTATCCAGAAACATTTTATAAAATCATCTTTTCTTTTTAGAGGACTAGATTTATTAGTTGATTTTTTTTTTTGGTCTTTTTTTTTGCCAGAGAAGACAAAGAAAAATAAAAAAAATAAAAAAAAAAAAAACATCAAAAACAGGTCTGAAGGAGAAGACACACATGAGAACAACCAAATGGGAGATGGTGCTAAGGGAAAGACATGCCATTTGCCCTGATGGTCTGAGGAGGTTGGTTTGCCAACCTCAATTATTAACACCCACTGAACACAAAGTATTACCCTAGGCTCTGAGCCTCACAGTCTGGTGAAAGGAACAAAGGAGAATATTAAAATTACTATTTGCAAGGTAAAATGTTCCTGGGTTAACTGAGAACCAGTCCCCAAACACTCAGAGACTTTCTAGTCTTCACGTGGCTTCTAGGGGCTTCATGAGCCAAGAAGAAAACGTGAAACTCCCACCCTACAAAATGGTCATGCAACTTCAAAAAGAGTCTCCAATAGTTAGATGGAGTATTATGTTCAAATATTAACACAGAAGCCCTCTGTACATTACAAGGGGATGTGTGATGTAAGGAATTGCTTTAAAAATGCTAAAGTATATGGAAAAAAAACGATCACATGGTGAAAATTACAGAAAGAATCTGGGAATGGTAGCAATTATTCATTTGCCTTTATTCACTCAATCAATATTTATTGAGGGTAAACCATGAGCCTAGAATGGAGTCTGTCACATATCAGGCACACGATAACTATCCCTGAATGAAGAAGAGAATACATCATTTTTCCGTATTTTATTCTAGGCCTGAGGGATGTGTAGTGAAAACAGGACCTGGCTCTACCTTCCCAGAGGTCTAGTTGGGAATGCAGAAATTCAGCAAATAAATAAATTCACAGGTGGACTTCAGACTGCAATAGCAGCTGTAAAGAAACAAACAGTGTGGCTGGGGATAGAGCTCAGTTGGTAGAATGCTTGACTTGCATGCACAGGGCCCTGGTTCAATCCCCAGCACCACACATACACACACACAAAAAAAAAAAAAGAAAGAAAGAAAGAAAGAAAAAAAAAACAAATAGTGTGATGTGTTTGGTGGGAGAGAGTAACAGAGGAAAGGGCCTACTTAAAGACAGGGTGAAGGGAGGCACCTAGAGGATGAGAACAAAACTATGCAGATACCTGGAGAAAGAACCTCTAGGCAGAGGAAATAGCAAGTGCAAAGCTTCTGGGGTGGAAAGGGACTTAGCATGTGTAAATAAAGGGCAGTGTGGCAGAGTGGGAAAGAGGAAGGGAGGGAGAGTACGTGGTCTGAAATTTGGATTTTCTCATAAGTGGAGTGGGAAGTCAATGAAGTATTTTAGGCAGGGATCTCTCTATTGTAGAGAACATAGCAAACCATGGTCCTGAGGCTGAATATGGCCAGCCACTTGTGATTGCCAATAAAGTTTTATTGGAGCATAGCTACACCCATTCCTTTAGGTATTGTCTATGGCTGTTTTCACTCCAAAACAACAGACTTGAGTGGGTGCAACAGAGACTGGATGGCTTGCAGAGCCTAAGTTATTTACTGCCTGAATTTTTTTTTAAAATTTGCCAACCCGGCTCTATTGTGTGAAATATCACGAGGACAATGGGGAAGCAGGAAGCGTAGCTGGGAGACTGCAGATAGAGTATATGTCTGTTCAACATATATTTTGGAGCCAGTCACAGTGGCCCATGCCAGTAATCCCAGCAGCAGGAGGCTGCAGCAGGAGGATTACAAATTCAAAGGCAGCCTCAGCAAAAGCGAGGTGCTAAGCAACTCAGTGAGACCCTGTCTCTAAATAAAATACAAAATAGGGCTGGGGGTGTGGCTCAGTGGTCGAATGCCCAATTTCAATCCCTGGTACTCTCCCCGCCCCCCAAAAAACCCCTATATTTTGGAAATAGACTTACAGAATGAACCATGAATTTGTTGGGTTTGGGGAATTTAAAACAATGTCTTCTAGGGTTTTGCCCTGAGCCAACATGGTGCCATTTACTGAGACTAGATGTTTTATGACTACCCCTACTAATTCATATGTTAAATCCTCATTTCCCTGTGATGGTGTGGTTTTAGAGGAATCAATGTCCTTATAAAGGATCCTACAGATATTTCTATTTCCCCCTTCCAAGGTTTGAGGACACAGTAAAAAGATGCTATCTGTGAACCAGGCAGTAGGCTCTCATCAGACACTAAATCTGCTGTGCCTTGATCTTGAACTTACAGCCTCCAGACTGTGATAAACAAATTTCTGTTGTTTATTAATCACCCAGTCTAAGAAACTCTATTATAGTCCCCCCCACACACAAATGGATTCGAAAACAATAGAGAAGAGAAGGGCTATAGAATTAAAAAAAAAACAAACCTCAAGATTTAAATTTTGAACAGATTAATTTTGAGATGTCAAGTAGACCATATTTGGACAGAGGATTGAGAGCTAGGAGATAGGATGCTGTTTAGCCCAGGAGAACAAAACTCAGAGAAGTTCCAGCACACAGTAAAGACAGTAAAAAGCTTGAGAAAAATAGGAGAGAGAAGAAAGGGCTGAGGTTATAGTTCAGGGGTAGAGTGCTTGCCTAGCATGCATGAGGCCCTGGGATTGATCCCACAAAGAGAGAGAGGGATAGAGATTGGAGTGAGGGAGAGTGGCTTGGAGTACTACCATATAGACACCATCAAGCTAAGGCCCCAGAAGTGGTTTTGTCACAGGTCTGGAGAGAGAGAGGCAGATATTGGAAAGGCACTATCTCCTTGTGCCAGAACCAGCTTTTGCTGCCCCTCTCCCTCCTGGAGGTGAAGGATGGAACAGACATAGCTCTGGCTATCAGGGTGAAGAAGTCTGAGTTTAGAGTTAACTTGAGAGTACAGATTCGGGAATCAGAGGTGGAAATCAAATATTGCTTCATTTCTAACATGGGTTTGTAGATTGTGGTTCTGATGGTCAGCCATGTCTAGGTTCCCTGCTCCCCACCCCATCCTGCACTTCTGAACCTGGGGCCACCCAACCAGAGAGGTCTGCATGTGTACCAGAGCCCAGGCCTGACAGAAAGCATTAGCTACACTGCTGATACGGGACAGAGATGGCCACCCTGAGACCTTTCCCCAGATGGTGGGCCCAGACCACTAACATGAAGACCAGTAGAACCCAGTGATCCCCAGCTTTGCTTTGGGCAGTCAAACCAAAGAGAAAGAGAGAACTAAGAAGGAGAAGAGTCACTTATGCTGTTTTTTCCCTGTCAAAATCAATTTTATTGAGATACACTTACGTACAATAAACCACACTCATTTTAGGTATATAGTTTTGTGAGTTCTGACAAATGAACACCCCTATAACCACCACCATAATCAAGATATGGACTGTTTCCATCATCCCTAAAAGGTCCTTCTGCCCCTTTGTAGTAAATATCTACCCATCCCCTGGCAATCACTAATCTGCTTTCTTTCATTGTAGGCTGGTTTTGCCCATTTCAATGTTTTATATAAATAAAATTTCCATGTTTGGTTTATTTCACTCAGTGGAATGAGATACCTATATAAGTAGTATTTATAGCTGATTAATATTTCATTGGTATGAGTATTGATATATATATATACCAAAAGATGTTTATCCATTTACCTATTGATGGACATTTGAATCTACAGGTGGGAGAGGAGAAAGGCTGGGCAGTAGATTGAGTGCCATGTTTCTCGTGTGCTAATGTGCATCAGAATCACTCAAAGAGCTTCTGAAAGCACAGATGCTTATTCCCATCCTCAGAGCTCCTGAGTCAGTACATCTGGAGTGGACTGAGGATTCGTGTTTCTAACAACTGATGCTGGTGTCACTGTTCTAGGGACCACACTTTGAGAACCCTATGTCTTGCATCATTTCCTTGCAGAAACTGGAGGACCTGGAGGTGAAGTGCACCGTTACACTGGACTGTATGCATCACAGGCTTCATTAATACACAGCCCTATTCACTTTGACAAATATAAGCCTAGGAATGGTTTCGTTGAACAACTTTACTAAGGTGTCACTTATTACCATAAATTCCCTTGTTTTAAGTGTAAAATTCAATGATTTTTAGTAAATTTACCAAATTGTGCCATAATCAACACAATGCAGTTTTAAAACACTTCTATCACTGTAGCAAGTTCCATTACCCAGTCTATGGTCTGTTCTTGTTCCCAGTCTCTGGCCCAGACAGGCACTAATCTATTATCTGTCTTCATAGGTTTGACTTCTGGACATTTCAAGAAAATGGAGTCATGCAATATGTGTTTTTTTGTGTCTGGCTTCTTTAATTTAGCACAATGTTTTTGAGAGTCTTTCACATTGTGGCGTACATTAATATTTTTTTAAAACATTGCTGAATAACGTTCAATTTCATTGTATAAACCTACCATTTAATTGTATTTCATTTTGTTTATCCATTCATTGTTCATGAACATTGGGGTGTTTTTTGGCTCTTATGACTAATGATTCTCTGGACAGTCATGTCTGAGGCTTTGTGTAGACACAGGTTTTCATTTCTTTGGGGCACATGCCTAACCATGGAATAGCTAGGTCATATGGTAAATTTACATTTAACAACTAAGGAAACTGCCAGACTGTTTTTCAAAGTGGATATGCCATTTTATATTCCCACCAGCTGTATCTGAGGGGTCTATTTTCTCTAGATATTTTTTGATGAGAGGAATAGAATTTGAGAGACACCAATGGGCTGTGTAAAGAAATGTATTCAAAATTCTGTTCATTGACTACTTTAAGTGCACACACTATAGTGTGGGAACGAGTTGTTCCTTTATACTGGCTTCCGGCTTGACTGCACATTAAAATCATTTGGGGAACTTGAAAAATTGTGATGCCTAAGCCGAAGCTCAGAAAATAATGAGACTCTGTGGGGCTGAGTGGGCAGGCAGCAGGCCTGTAAGACTCCCCAGGTGGCTTGCTGAGAACCTTTGATTAAAAAGAAAATTTCTTTTGTTGAGTCATCTACTGAGATAATGAGCATCAGAGTTACAGCTGAAGAAATACATTGTCTATAGGATAAACCGAGCAGGTCTGGAGAAATTTTATGGCTGTAGAAGGAACAAAGGATGTACTGTCTGGCAAATAGCAGCTTCTGTAATTACCCTCATATACTTTTGTGGTATTATTTCAAACTTTTTGACCATAAAGTGGAGGAGAGAAGATGATAATTGAAGGAGGAGAATGGGATGGGGAATAAGAGGTGTCAATGTCTGATTCCAGAGAGACTTGAGTTGTTTAAATGTCAATAGACATCCAGTGGAGCAGGAGCAGGGATAACTAATGGGTGAGAATCCCCCAAGGAGGAAGAGGCTTCCAGACCCAGGCAGAAAGTCTGGCCTTACACAGGAGGAAGGACAGCTCATCTGCTTTAACAGAAGATAGAGGTGGCACTAGGGTACTGTGGTGCAGGGAAGCCAAGGGGAGCAGGGAAACAGCCCAAGCCAGGGGCCCCCAATCAAAGCCCAAGGACTTGCAGAGAGAGAAGGACCACCAGAGGCTCAAGCAAGGAGCCAGGCCAGGGAATGGAGACCCAAGGGCAGGGCTGGGGCAGGGGGCTCAGGACAGTGGACAGGGCTGGGGAGGGAAGGCAGGGGATCCAGCAGGAAGGAGGCAGGCTCAAGGGCAAGGGCCACTGCCAGGTATCAGGGTTGCTGGAACAAGACCAAGGGCCCAGGGAGAGCACGAGGGGCAGGGCTCTGTTTCCCATAAAGCTCCATGGCCTAGATGAGACCTGAACACCAGGGACGGGGCCAAGGATGCCTGGCAAAGGATGGGGGCCAGGAGGAGGGCAGGAGGGCACAGTGCAGGGTCACAGTTGGGTGCAAAGAGGGGGGAGAAGCAGGATCCAAACAAAAAGCACAGGCAAAAGATCTACCCAATGGATCCAGGTTGAGGTACCCAAGGAGTAGGAAGCTTACCGCCTGTGCTAGGGGAATGGGAGATGGGGAAGGGGAGGAAGAGGCTGCGTGAGGATGAGGAGAAACCCGTCAGAGCAAGGGGCACCGAGGGGAGCACGCTACAAGACCCAAGAAGTGACCCCCAGGTTAAGAACCTACAGGAAGCGACATCACACTACACAAGGCGACTCAAGGAATGCCGTCAGAGATTAGGGCAAGCGGCCAAGCAGAGCACCACGAAGGGTCAGGGTTAGGGAGGGCTGGGTTGGGGTAGGGGGCAGCGTGCAAGGTGAGAGGGCAAGAAGGAAGGGAGGGGATTGCGCAAGCCAAGGTTGGGCGCAATGCCCACATCTACTGCCAGGTGTCAGGCTTCTGGCAGCCAAGGGGGCCCAGGTGAGGGGCAAGGCTGTGTTTCCCTTAAGGAGCCTTCAGGGCGCAGAGGCCAGCCAATTCCAGTCCTCTGCCCCAGGTGACTAGATTCTCAGAGAGGGACGAGGACCAAAGGAGGGCCAAAGCTGGGCACTGTGTGGGGATACCCTGCGTCCAGAAGCAGGGGTGGGGAGCCAGGACCCATTGGAGGAGCCCAGGCTAGGGAGAAGCAGGGGCAGCGGAGGGTCCAAGCAGTGCCAGGATACCACAGCATGAGGGGGACAGAGGGGAGACCCAGGAGGGGGTGTGAGCCAGGTGCCTGAAATCAAGGGACAGGGAAAGGAACAGGGTCCTCCAGAAGGGCGGCAGGGGGCTCAAGCAAGGAGCCAGGCCCAGGAATGGAGAGCCACGTGCCAGGGCCCTGGCAGGCCTGGGGAGGGGAGGGAGCGGGTGGCGCAGGGGCAGGAAGGCTCAAGGCCCAGGTCCACTGCTGGGTATCAGGGTTGGGGAGCAGGGCCCGGGCTGAGGGAGGCTAAAGGGCCCAGGCAAGGGGAGGGCTAGGGCCAAGAGGCCAGGTCCGCTCGCCTGGCCCGGGTGAGCATCCTGGGAAAGGGATCCGGAAAGGGGGCCTGGCAGGGACAGGGACAAAAGGAGGGCCAAAGGAGGGCACAGCAGGTGCTGGTGGGGTGGGGGCCAGGACCCCAGTAAGGAGCCCAGGCTAGGGACCTAGGAGGGCCCACGCCAGGGGAGAGGGGGCGGGGGGCACTAGTGGACTGCAGTGCCCCTGAGGAGCAGGGCAGCGGCCCAAGCAAGGAGCCCGCAGTCAAGGCCCAGGGACGCGCAGGGCAATAAGGGCCACCAGAGGCTTGAGGGAGGAGCCAGGCCAGGGAATGCAGAGCCAGGGGCTGGAGAGGGAAGGCAAGGGATCCGGCAGGAGGCAGGCGGCTCGAGGCCAAGCGCCATGGCCAGGGATCAGGGTTCTGGATGCGGGACCAAGGGCCCAGGGAGAGCAAGGGGCCAGGTGAGGAGCAGGGCTTTGTTTCCCATAAGGTGCGCTGGCCCAGAGGAGGATCCTGGGCCAGGGACCTGGCAAAGGGGGCCTGGCAAGGGAAGGGGGCCAGGAGGAGGGGACAGGAGGGCTCCGCACGGGGTCTCGCGGTGGGTGCAGAGAGGGGCCAGAGCCAAGACCCAAGCAAGGAGCCCAGGCTAGGGACCGACCCGACCTAGGACAATGAGGGACCCAAGGAGCAGGGAGACCACCCGAGGGGAAAGCGGGCAAGATGAGGAAGGGGTGTTGCGGGGATGAGGAGACAACCGGCAGGCGGCACAAGGGGCACAGAGGGGAGCACGGTAGGGGGCCCAAGCAACGGCCCCCAGGTCCGACCAGACACGGAGAGACGCCACGCGACGCCGCGCCACACCACGACCACGGTCAGGGGCCCAGGCGAGGAGCCAGGCCCGGGGACTGGAGTGCAAAGTGTCAAGGTTAATATTTGTTAGTATTGATGGGCCTTTATTTTATTCAAGTGCTGAGAATTGAACCCAGTGCTTCAGACTTGTGAGGCAAGCACTCTACCACTGAGCCACAACCGTAGCCCCAGGCTTTAAGATTTTTTTTTTCCCAAGGATGTGTATGCCTCTATGTGTCCATTTATAGTGGATACAAATGAAGACTGCTCTGCTTCTGTTGAGGTATAAATGGCAGATAATTGTAGCTTATATTTCTACAGTTTTTGTTATTTTAGAATGGCCTATAAAGTGCTTTGTATTTAGTCATTCTATTAACTTGAGAGCAAGTAGAAATTCTTCTGTTCTTTTTTCTTTTCTTCTCTCTCTCTCTCTCTCTCTCTCTCTTTTTTTTTTTTTTTTTTTT
>NW_026000142.1:22518399-22534571 GCF_001458135.2 Marmota marmota marmota | reverse complement strand
TACAGGCATGTGCCACTGGGATTACAGGCATGTGCCACTGGGCCTGGCATGAGTAATAATTATTAATAGTAATTAATTATTAATGTAGCAAATTTATAAGAAGAGAAAGTAGGTAGGCCCAGTGGCACATGCTTGTAATACCAGTGACTTGTGAAGCTGAGACAGGAGGATTACAAAAAGACCAGCCTCAGCAACTTAGCAAAGCCTTAAGCAACTTAATATTGCTGTCTCAGAATAAAAAATCAAAAAGGCAGGGGATACAGTTCAGTGGTAAAGACCCCTGGGTTAAGTCCTCAGTACAAACAAATAAACAAGAAAAGATAAGGAATGAGCCCTAAGTTTTCTTAGTTTTTAAAAAATTATTATTTATTTTTGCATTACAATTCTTAATACACCTTTATACCACAATTTATCATATCTCTGATTGTATATAAGGTATGTTGACACCAAATTCACATCTTCATACATGTATTTTGTATAATGATGAGGGTCTCTTTTCACCACTTATTTTTTTTAAAGTGTTTTGAGTTGTAGATGGACACAGCACCTTTATTTCATTTATTCATTTATTTATTTGGTGCTGAGGATTGAACACAGTTCATCACACATGCTAGGCAAGCACTCTACCATTGAGCTACAACCCCATCTCTTCTTATAGTTTTTGACCTAACAATTTTTCAACCTTTTAGAATGATTCCATATATACTTTTTCATTTGCAAGTCAAAATTTTTACTTAAAATATAATTTAGGTTACCTGAATGATGTACACATTTTATGAAAACATTTGTTGTGTAAACAAAACTTTAATAATCAATTAATATGTACACATTAAACCCTCAGTTTATGGTTCAAGACAATAGTGGTGATGATGACAACGATGACGATGAGGATGACGATGATGATGACAATGACAACAAAGGCAAGGAAGATGATGAAGACTGATTTTAGTTGAGAGCATGCTCTGTGGCCAGGCATAGAGGTTGGTGTTTTCCTATGGTCCCAACTATTATGGAGGCTGAGTTTGAGACCAGAGTGGGCAATTTAGAGAGCCTGTTTCAAAATTTTAAAAGCCTGGGGGTGTAGCTTAAGGATACAGTGTTCCTTTGTTCAATCCCCAGTGCCAGTCAGAGTTTGGGGAAAGAACAGTTGATGGAAGTGGATTGTTTGAATTTGAATTCCTGGCTCTTACTCTTTATTTTTTTTAATTTTTTATTGTGGGTTGTTCAAAACATTACAAATTTCTTGACATATCATATTCCACACTTTGATTCAAGTGGGTTATGAACTCCCACCTTCACCCCATACACAGATTGCAGAATCACATCAGTTACAC
This sequence comes from Marmota marmota marmota, assembly GCF_001458135.2. NCBI lineage: Eukaryota > Metazoa > Chordata > Mammalia > Rodentia > Sciuridae > Marmota > Marmota marmota. The sequence goes on along the minus strand of NW_026000142.1, from coordinate 22,533,237 downwards.
ATCCATTGATTTACAAATTGCCATACTAGTGTCTGTTGTGCTCCGCTGCCTTTCCCATCCTCCACCCTCCCCCCTCCCCACCTCTCCCCTCCCCTCCCCTCCTCTCTCTCTACCCCCTCCACTGTATAACCCTGAGGGTCTCCTTCCATTACCATGCAATTTCCCTTCTCTCTCCCTTTCCCTCCCACCTCTCATCCCTGTTAAATGTTAATCTTCTTCTCCTGCTCTTCGTCCCTACTCTGTTCTTAGTTACTCTCCTTATATCAAAGAAGACATTTGGCATTTGTTTTTTAGGGATTGGCTAGCTTCACTTAGCATAATCTGCTCTAATGCCATCCATTTCCCTGTAAATTCTATGATTTTGTCATTTTTTAATGCAGAGTAATACTCCATTGTGTATAAATGCCACATTTTTTTTATCCATTCGTCTATTGAAGGGCATCTAGGTTGGTTCCACAGTCTTGCTATTGTGAATTGTGCTGCTATGAACATCGATGTAGCAGTGTCCCTGTAGCATGCTCTTTTTAGGTCTTTAGGGAATAGACCAAGAAGGGGAATAGCTGGGTCAAATGGTGGCTCCATTCCCAGCTTTCCAAGAAATCTCCATACTGCTTTCCAAATTGGCTGCACCAATTTGCAGTCCCACCAGCAATGTACAAGTGTACCCTTTTCCCCACATCCTCGCCAGCACTTGTTGTTGTTTGACTTCATAATGGCTGCCAATCTTACTGGAGTGAGATGGTATCTTAGGGTGGTTTTGATTTGCATTTCTCTGACAGCTAGAGATGGTGAGCATTTTTTCATGTACTTGTTGATTGACTGTATGTCCTCCTCTGAGAAGTGTCTGTTCAGGTCCTTGGCCCATTTGTTGATTGGGTTGTTTGTTCTCTTATTGTCTAATTTTTTGAGTTCTTTGTATACTCTGGATATTAGGGCTCTATCTGAAGTGTGAGGAGTAAAGATTTGTTCCCAGGGTGTAGGCTCCCTATTTACCTCTCTTATTGTTTCTTTTGCTGAGAAAAAACTTTTTAGTTTGAGTAAGTCCCATTTGTTGATTCTAGTTATTAACTTTTGTGCTATGGGTGTCCTATTGAGGAATTTGGAGCCCGACCCCACAGTATGTAGATCGTAGCCAACTTTTTCTTCTATCAGACGGCGTGTCTCTGATTTGATATCAAGCTCCTTGATCCATTTTGAATTAACTTTTGTGCATGGCGAGAGAAAGGGATTCAGTTTCATTTTGTTGCATATGGATTTCCAGTTTTCCCAGCACCATTTGTTGAAGATGCTATCCTTCCTCCATTGCATGCTTTTAGCCCCTTTATCAAATATAAGATAGTTGTAGTTTTGTGGATTGGTTTCTGTGTCCTCTATTCTGTACCATTGGTCCACCCGCCTGTTTTGGTACCAGTACCATGCTGTTTTTGTTACTATTGCTCTGTAGTATAGTTTGAAGTCTGGTATCGCTATACCGCCTGATTCACACTTCCTGCTTAGCATTGTTTTTGCTATTCTGGGTCTTTTATTTTTCCATATGAATTTCATGATTGCTTTCTCTATTTCTACAAGAAATGCCGTTGGGATTTTGATTGGCATTGCATTAAACCTATAGAGAACTTTTGGTAATATCGCCATTTTGATGATGTTAGTTCTGCCTATCCATGAACAGGGTATATTTTTCCATCTTCTAAGATCTTCTTCTATTTCTCTCTTTAGGGTTCTGTAGTTTTCATTGTATAAGTCTTTCACCTCTTTTGTTAGGTTGATTCCCAAGTATTTTATTTTTTTTGAAGATATTGTGAATGGAGTGGTTGTCCTCATTTCCATTTCAGAGGATTTGTCGCTGATATACAGGAATGCCTTTGATTTATGCGTGTTGATTTTATATCCTGCCACTTTGCTGAATTCATTTATTAGCTCTAATAGTTTCTTTGTAGAGCCTTTTGGGTCTGCTAGGTATAGAATCATATCATCTGCAAATAGTGATAATTTAAGTTCTTCTTTTCCTATTTTGATGCCTTTAATTTCTTTCGTCTGTCTAATTGCTCTGGCCAGTGTTTCGAGAACTATGTTGAACAGAAGTGGAGAGAGAGGGCATCCCTGTCTTGTTCCAGATTTTAGAGGGAATGCCTTCAGTTTTTCTCCATTCAGAATGATGCTAGCCTGAGGCTTAGCATAGATTGCTTTTACAATATTGAGGTATGTTCCTGTTATCCCTAGTTTTTCTAGAGTTTTGAACATAAAGGGATGCTGTACTTTGTCGAATGCTTTTTCCGCATCTATCGAGATGATCATATGGTTCTTATTTTTAAGTCTATTGATGTGGTGAATAACATTTATTGATTTCCGTATATTGAACCAGCCTTGCATCCCAGGGATGAATCCTACTTGATCATGGTGCACAATTTTTTTGATATGTTTTTGTATCCGATTCGCCAGAATTTTATTGAGGATTTTTGCATCTAGGTTCATTAGAGATATTGGTCTGTAGTTTTCTTTCTTTGAAGTGTCTTTGTCTGGTTTAGGTATCAGGGTGATGTTGGCCTCGTAGAATGAATTTGGAAGTTCTCCCTCTTTTTCTATTTCCTGAAGTAGCTTGAAAAGTATTGGTATTAGTTCCTCTTTAAAGGTTTTGTAAAACTCTGCTGTATACCCATCCGGTCCTGGGCTTTTCTTAGTTGGTAGTCTTTTGATGGTTTCTTCTATTTCCTCAATTGATATTGGTCTGTTTAGGTTGTCTATATCCTCCTGACTCAATCTGGGCAGATCATATGACTTAAGAAATTTATCTATGCCTTCACTATCTTCTAATTTATTGGAGTATAAGGATTCAAAATAGTTTTTGATTATCTTCTGTATTTCTGAAGTGTCTGTTGTGATATTGCCTTTTTCATCCCGTATGCTAGTAATTTGAGTTCTCTCTCTTCTTCTCTTCGCTAGCATCGCTAAGGGTCTGTCGATTTTGTTTATTTTTTCAAAGAACCAACTTTTAGTTTTGTCAATTTTTTCAATTGTTTCTTTTGTTTCGATTTCATTAATTTCAGCTCTGATTTTAATTATTTCTTGCCTTCTACTTCTTTTGCTGTTGTTTTGCTCTTCTTTTTCAAGGATTTTGAGATGAAGTATGAGATCATTTATTTGTTGGTTTTTTCTTTTTTTAAGGAATGAACTCCAAGCAATGAATTTTCCTCTTAGAACTGCTTTCAATGTGTCCCATAGATTCCGATATGTTGTGTCTGTGTTTTCATTTATCTCTAAGAATTTTTTAATTTCCTCCTTGATGTCTTCTATAACCCATTGATCATTCAGTAACCTATTGTTCATTCTCCAAGTGATGTATGCTTTTTCCTTCCTTCTTTTATCGTTGATTTTCAGTTTCATTCCATTATGATCAGATAAGATGCATGGTATTATCTCTACTCCTTTATATTGTCTAAGAGTTGCCCTGTGACATAATATATGATCTATTTTTGAGAAGGATCCATGTGCTGCTGAGAAAAAAGTGTAACTGCTTGATGTTGGGTGGTATACTCTATATATGTCAATTAGGTCTAGGTTATTAATAGTGTTATTGAGTTCTATAGTTTCCTTATTCAACTTTTGTTTGGAAGATCTGTCCAGTGGCGAGAGAGGTGTGTTGAAGTCTCCCATGATTATGGTATGGTGGTCTATTAGACTCTTGAACTTGAGAAGAGTTTGTTTGACGAACATAGCTGCACCATTGTTTGGGGCATAAATATTTATGATTGTTATGTCTTGTTGGTGTATGGTTCCCTTAAGCAGTATGTAGTGTCCCTCTTTATCCCTTTTGATTAACTTTGGCTTGAAATCTATTTTATTTGATATGAGTATGGACACTCCTGCTTGTTTCCGAAGTCCATATGAGTGATATGATTTTTCCCAACCTTTCACCTTCAGCCTATGTATGTCTTTTCCTATCAAATGCGTCTCCTGTAGGCAGCATATTGTTGGGTCTTGTTTTGTGATCCATTCTACTAGCCTGTGTCTCTTAATTGGTGAGTTTAAGCCATTAACATTTAGGGTTATTATTGAGATATGGGTTGTTCTTCCAGCCATATTTGTTTATTTCTGTTACTAAACATGGTTTGTTTTCCTCTTTGATTATTTCCCCCCCCTTTACTGTCCTACCTCCCACTGTTGGTTTTCATTGTTATTTTCCATTTCCTCTTCCTGTAATGCTTTGGCGAGGATGTTTTGAAGAGATGGTTTTCTAGCTGCGAATTCTTTAAACTTTTGTTTATCGTGGAAGGTTTTAATTTCATCTTCCATCCTGAAGCTTAATTTCGCTGGATACACAATTCTTGGTTGGAACCCATTTTCTTTCAGTGTTTGAAATATGTTATTCCAGGATCTTCTAGCTTTCAGAGTCTGTGTTGAAAGATCAGCTGTTATCCTGATTGGCTTACCCCTAAATGTAATCTGCTTCCTTTCTCTTGTAGCTTTTAAAATTCTCTCCTTATTCTGTATGTTGGGCATCTTCATTATAATGTGTCTAGGTGTGGATCTCTTATGATTTTGCACATTCGGCGTCCTGTAGGCTTCTAGGATTTGGGATTCTGTCTCATTCTTCAAGTCTGGGAAGTTTTCTCGTATTATTTCATTGAATAGACTGCTCATTCCTTTGGTTTGGAGCTCTGTACCTTCCTGTATCCCAATGACTCTTAAGTTTGGTCTCTTAATGTTATCCCATATTTCTTGGATGTTCTGCTCATGGTTTCTTAACAGTCTTGCTGAGCTGTCTATGTTCTTTTCCAGTTGAAATACTTTGTCTTCATTGTCTGATGTTCTATCTTCTAAGTGTTCTACTCTGCTGGTAGTATTCTCCATTGAGTTTTTAAGTTGGTTTATTGCTTCCTGCATTTCTAGGATTTCTGTTTGTTTGTTTTTTATAACCTCTATCTCCCTGTATAGTTGATCCTTTGCTTCCTGGATTTGTTTGCGTAATTCATTGTCGAAGTGATCTTTCATTGTCTGATTTTGCTGTTTAATGTCTTCCTTGATACTCCAGATCATCTGAAGCATGTATATCCTGAATTCTTTATCTGACATTCCATCTGCTGCAGCTGTTACCTCTTCTAAAGTTGCGTTGACCTGCATTGCTTGTGGTCCTTTCTTTCCTTGTCTTTTCATACTGCTTGCGTATCTTTCCTGCAGGCGCGGGCGGCGGCTCTGCTCTCTCCTTATTCCAATTGGGGTGTCGTGGCTACCACGCCGGCAGGTCACTGGGCCTGTTCTGGGCGCTGGCGGCGGCTCTGTTCTGCCCCTACTCCAATTGGGGTGACGAGTGTACCACGCCGGCAGGCCACCGGGCCTGATCCGCCAGTCGGTTGCAGGTTTGCCTACCCTGCAGACGCGGGCGGCGGTTCTACTCTGCCCCTACTCCAAATGGGGTGTCGTGACTACCCCGCCTGCAGGACGCTGGGCCTGTTCCTGGCACGGGCGGCGACTCTGCTCTGCCCCTACTCCAATTAGGGTGGTGTGTGTACCACGCCGGCAGGCTCCTGGGCCTGATCCGCCGGTCTGTTGCAGGTCTGCCTACCTTGGAGGCGCGGGCGGCGGATCTGCCCTGCCCCTCCTACCACGCCTGCGGACCCCTGGGCCTGATCTGCAGGTTGGTCACAGGTCTGCTCACCCTGCGGGCACGGGTGGCGGTTCCGCTCCGCCCCCACTCCAATTGGGGTCACGTGACCACCACACCGGCAGGGCCTGATCCGGGCGTGGGAGAAGGATCTGCTCTGCCCCTACTCCAGTTGGGGTGACGTGTGTACCACACTGGCAGGCCACTGGGCCTGACCCGCCAGGCTGTCACAGGTCTGTTTACCTTGCAAGCGCGAACGGCGGCTCTGCCCTGCCCCTCCTACCACGCCCATGTACCACTGGGTCGCGGGTCTGCCCACCTTGCGGGTGCGGGTGGCGGCTCCGCTCCGCCCCCTCTCCAATTGGGGTCACGCGGTCACCACGCTGGCGAGCCGCTGGGCCTGCTCCGGGCGCTGGCGGCGGCCCGGCTCCTCCCCTCTGGCTCGACGACAAATTGAGGAGACTCGGGTGTCTGTGCCTCACCCCCCCTACCAGGAGACCAACTGTTTCTGTCGCCGCTGGTATTGATGAAGTTCTCTCCTCCGCCGCTTTCTGATGACATCAGATCTCTGCCATGTTGGTATCCTATGCGAATGGCAGCATTTCGTTCCCCTTGCCGGGCAACCAAAGCAACGGGTGAGTCCTGACCGGCCCTCAGCAGGACCCGGACCGAGAAGCAGTTTCCGCGGGCTCCTAGCCCCGGGCCAGGGAAGTTCCGGGAGCCGGAACTCGGCCGCTCCGTGCTCGGTGTAAGCTCCTATAAGAGTAGGCTCCAAGAAGCAGTCCCCGCTGGCTCAGTTCCGGGATCCGGAATTCGGCCGCTTAGTGCTTGGTGTATGCTCTGATAGGAGCAGGGTCCAAGAAGCAGCCTCCGCAGGCTCCGCAACCCTGGGCCAGGGCGGTTCCGGGAGCTGGAACTCGGCTGCCCACGCTCGGTGTTCACTCCGATAAGATCAGGTTCTAAGAAGCACCCAGGCACTGAACCCTAGCAATCTGTCTGCAAGCCGCAGGCGAATGGCAGCCTGAAATTACCTGTTCTATGGCTGAATGACCTGCGGTCAGTCGAAAACAGGGATGGTGACGTCAGCTCTCCAACATGGTGGCTGCTGGCCTCCTCTGTGGTCTGACCGGTGTGGAGAACCGAGATGGACCACTTCCTTCCCCCGTCTCAAACCCAGAATTCAGCCCTGAGTACGGTGCTTGCACGGCTGGCAGAAACTGCAGCGCTGTATCCCTGCGTCGCTATCTCCTCGTTTCCCAGCACGCGCTGCAGACTCTAGCCGCGGGGCGATTTGCTGAATAAGCAGTGTTACCCTCCGTGCGACAAACCTCTCGCGTTTGAGTCCCCGTAGCCGATCCTCGTGCGATGGAAATCCTTCCTCCAGGTTTTGGAGCACCCCACTATTGCTGGAAATTCCTAACAAGATAGCCTTTAGCCGTCCTGACTTGTCATACTCCCACACAGTGAAGCAGCACACGGGGGCAATGCACTCCCCTCGCCGCCATCTTCCCTCTCCGGCTCTTACTCTTATTGACTGTGTTGTCTCAAGGAAGTTAGTTAACCTCTGGACTTTAATTTCCTTATGTATGAGAGGTGATCATCATCATCATCATCATCCCATAGGCCAGTTATGAGGATCAAATGAATTAATATCTGCACCCTTTTAAAATAGTATCTAGCATGCAAATTCTTGGTGAATTAGAATAGTGCCTAGCATACAGAATGCACAAAGTTACTATTTATTAAACAAAGCAATGATAATGAATATTCACTGCAAACTTACTGTGTGCCTGTTTCCAAATTTAGTATTTTGAACACATTATTGCTTTTCATTCTCCCAGAATCCTATATGAAGGATAGAGATTCAGGTTACAGATGAGGAAACCTGAAACCCAGAATGTTTAAATAATTTGTCCAAAGTGACACAGCTTGTGTGTAGCAGAATTGAGGCTGAGTTAGCCTATCTCTATCTAGAAGTTATATTAATACCCACTGCATGTCCTTGTTGCATTTAAACCATTTTACTATTGATCCAGTTGATTCTGTACAATTTGGGATCCTCTGTAACCTCAACAAGCTTCATAAATATTCAACTTTGTCATTCTCTTCTTTTTTGTAACAATTCAGATAAGTCTTAATTTATTCATGTCTTTTTTATATCAAGGTATACACATTTTTTTTGAGACAGTTTCTCTCTATGCTGTCCAGGAAGTCCTCAAATTTATAATCTTCCTACCTCAGCTCTCTGTGTAGATGGGATTTCAGACATGTCCCACCATGCCTGGCTAGAAATATATTTAATGCCAAACAAAATAACATAGCTGTTTTTAATAAGCATATAAGGATAACAAAGATGTTTTTAGGCTCACAAATATTCTGACTCTGCTAATAAGGAGATTACTTGAATTATTTAATCTATTACTTTGGTGGCTAAATATTTTATTTATTTGACCTCAGATTGAATCTTTATGAAGTAGAGCAAGGCGAGAGGTACCAAGAATTGAACCCAAGTGTGCTTAACCACTAACCCATATCCACAGCCACTCCCCAGCATTTATTTTTACTTTTATTTATTTATTTATTTTGGTATCAGGGATTGAATTCAGGGGCACTCAACCACTGAGCCACATCCCCAGCCCTATTTTGTATTTTATTTGGAGACAGGGTCTCACTGAGTTGCTTAGTGACTCACCATTGCTGAGTCTTTGAACTGGTGATCCTCCCGAGCTGCTGGAATTAGAGGCATGAGCCACCTTGCTGGCCCCCACACCCCTTTTTATGTTATTATACATAATATTTAATATTTTTAGATGTTGATGAACCTTTATTTTACTCATTTATTTATATGTGATGCTGAGAATCGAACCCAGTGCCTCAAACATGCTAGGCAAGTGCTCTGCCACTGAGCCAGAACCCATCCCCCTTTTTATGTTATTTTGAGACAAGGTCTCCCTAATTGCTGAGGGCCTTGCTAAGTTCCTAAGGCTGACCTCTGAGTCATCCACTGAGTGAGTAAAGGTTCCCATGAAACTTTGGTCAAATGTGGCCTTTCTAAGATTATCCACTCTGGAGTCAGTTCTCTTTGAATCCCAGCTCTAATGCTTGCTTTGATAAATCATTTAGTAAGCCTCCATTGCTCAGTGTTTAATCTGTAATATTGGGGTAATAAATGAACCTTAATCATAGGGTTTTAATCAAGATTAAATGCTTAAACATGTCAAAAGCCCAAGAATTGTGCCTTGCAAATATTGAACATTATTTTTATTATTGTTTCTTCTAAGCAAATAAACCACCCCAGGTCCTCCATCCTCTTAATGGGTATTTGCTTTGTGCTCTAGAGGGTTTGAACTGACTTGATGATGCTGTTTCATCCCAGGACATTTGTGAGGAAGTTACGGTTAGTTAGGGCTCTTGTTGGTGACCAAGAAGCTGAGAAAACTTATGTAACACTTGAGGGATTATATCAGGTCTTACCTGTTCCCTTATGCCTCTCCTTACAGCTGACTCCTGTCAAGAGGTTCTATATTACTCCAGGACAGATGCTGATCCTGGGCAAAAGGAACTTGACCAGCTCTTGTCTGACATGCTATTCATGAATAAGCCATCTCACAGATAACCTGTCCTGACTAGCCACACTTGTGCTCTGTTCCCATGTCTGTGATCTTCCCAGAGCTTGGTTATTCCATCCCAGCTCCTGCTTTACCCTGTTCCTATTCCCCACTCCTACCCCTAGTCTTCCTGAATACCTATTGGGCCACTAGGTCTCCACTAGTTAAGACTGATTCCCCAAACTCCTCCTTGTTCCATACCTGAAACTCTGAGCACTTTGCTCATAGGTTGTAATGTCACTGTGACCATTCTGTCTTTTGAACACTTTCCAATTCCTATAAGCCTGCCTACACTGCCTCATCTGTGGACTATCTTGTCTGCCTATAACATTGGACTTTATCTTGGTGTTTAAAACAGTGTGTTGTCTTCACCTCCAGCTGCTTCCTGATACTGTTGTTTAATTTAAGTTGATAGAGATGCTATGTGTTAACCAAAACTCATTTCTTCTGCCTTGTGAGTGTAAAGTTAGACTACATGTTCTAACTTCCTTTACAATTAGATTTGGTCATGTCACTGAAATCCAACTGAAGGAATGTGGGCATAAATGATGTCCTGCCTTCATTTGAGCCCCCACCTTCTCTCTCTTTCCCTGTAGATTGTCTAGATACAGGGTTCTAATAGAGGGCTCCAAGGCCATACAAGAAAACAGAGGCAGGATGCAAGGAGCCTGGTTCTCTGAATGATGACAGACAAGACTGCCTACTGACTAGGAATTTCCACACTGATCTTTATGTGAATGAGAAACAAACTTTTATTTTGCTAAGTCACTTTTAATGTTTTTAAATATTCTATATAATTGAATGTCACCCTATTTTATATTGTGGGCCTATCTAACTCCAATTCTCAGCTATTCTCCCATTTTCCTGTCTAGTTTTGCTATAACTCTCCAGGCAGACCTGACTCAATTCTCTTCCAAAGTAAAATACTTCAGAGGTACAGCTTTAATTTCATGATCCTCAAGCTTTAACTGACATGGGTGTATTCAACTTTTCCATACCCCTTAAATAATATTATAATCATGAATCTTAGACCCCTTTTGAAACCTACAGCTGATCTCCCAAAACACAAAAATAAAAGAACAGGAAGCCCATAAACACAAACATGTGTTTAAATTGCCTGAGAGTTCAGAGATCCCTGAAGTTAACAGAGCCCATGCTCTAGGTGTGAACAATGAAAAAAGTCAGTTTTTTACTAGTTCTCTCACACTGGGTAGCCCTGTCTTCAGAATTACATAAAAGCATTCGAGAGTAAGGGTCTTGCTAAATTGCCCAGGCTGGGCTTGAACTTGCTATCCTCCTGCCTTGACCTCCATAGTTACCGTGACTACAGATGTGCACCCTCATGCCCAGCTCATGTATCTATTTTATTAGTGAGGTTGAACCTTTAAAGGCTGGTAATCAATCACTTGAATTTTCCCCCCTTTTGAATTGCCTGTTCATTTTCTTTGCCCATGTTTTTACTGTGGTATTTGTCTTTAAGAACTCTTTATACATTAATGATACCAAGTATTTGCTACAAATATTGAAGATTTTATTCCCTCATATTGTCGTCATATTTTACAAAACTATTTCTTTCTTCCTTCCTACCTTCCTTCCTTGTCTTCTTTACCTTAACTTCCCTGGCTAATAATGTTTTTAATATTTTTGATCAATATGCATCTGTTCTCGTAATTGTGATTGATGTAGTGTGTTGCATATAAGTATTCAATTTATGAGCTGTTTGCAAGGAAGTGGCTAACACACTGGCAGCTGTAGGAACAATTGCTGCTGCAATAGTGATACCAATAATAGTGGCTATGAGAGTAGCAAGAAAACATTTGAGACTAAGTAATATTAATTCATCATTGGATATAGATAAGACATTATGCTATGGACAGGTAGGAGACCTGGAATCCATCTATGAGTTTGTTGTTTTAAAATTATGGTTGCAATAATATTTAAAGTGATATTATGGGTAGAATAATAAGGGGCTCTATTTCCTTGAAGGGTAACTTTATAGAGCCATGGTTCATGGTGATATAATTATCTTCTCATTTAAGGCAAGCATCTGCATGCTTTCTTGACAAAGGGCCAGAAAATAAATATTGTTGGCTTTGTGGGCCATATCATCTCTGTCACAGTTATTGAACTCTGCTATTAAGCCATGGAAGTAGCCACAGTCAATATGTAAATGAACGGATGTGGCTGGGATCCAGTAAATTTTTATTTGCATAATGTGGCCATGGGAATGGGTTTGTTGACTTCTGTTTTTTTCTTTTTAATTATTATTATTATTATTTTAATTTGTATTATTTTTTGTAAACCCTGTGTGGCTCAGGCCCCTGAAAATTTCAAACAAGAATGGGGATGGGGTCACCATTTTTGAGGGCTGCCTCTGACTTGAGGATGAAGTGGGTGAAACCACTTTGCCGTCTCCCTCACATCAAACCATTGTGCATTGGACTGGTGGTTAGAGGCATAACTTGGGAGCCAGACCACCTGTGTTCAAAGCCCAGCCATGACAAAAATCAGCTGTGTGACCTTGGATCAGTTGCTTTACATTTCCATGCCTCAGTTTTCTCCTCTGCACAATAGGGGATGGTGATGACATCCTGCCTTGGAGGCTGTGGTGGGGATTAAATGAATTAAGACAGAGAATGCAGAAGTGGGCCTGGCACATATGGCGCTTGGTACAGGAAACCTGCGACTGTGACCTGAGCATCTGCCAAAGATAGGGCCTACACCTGGTGAAAGGTGTTCACAAATCATTGCTCTAGCCCCTAAGAATTTTACATGGGTGGGGAGTGTTGTTACCCTGTTCTCCAGACTAGGAAAGGAGACTTGAACAGGAAGGGTCACGGGGTATCCTGCAGTGGCAGCACAGAATACAGTGATGGTTTTATTTTTAAATCACTGGTTCTCAAGCAGGTGGATTTTTGCAAACTCCCTGCCCACCAAGAGGACTCATGGCAATGTTTGGAGGTATTTCTTGTTATCACAACTTGGAGGAATATGAAAGCTTTGCTACTTGGCCACAAGGGGTGGAGCCCTGGTATGATGCTCAGGCATCCTTCCATGCACAGGACAACCCCCATCCTATGAAGGATGCTTCCAGCCATCACAGCAGCAATGCTAAAGTGGAGTAGCCCTATCTTAAATACACTGCTTCATCAGGATTTCCTCAGAAAAGGACCCCAGTGTAAGTTGATAATTTGGGAGGTGCTGCTAAGAAGCATGGGTATCAGGGAGGTCAAGTGAGACAGGGTAGTAAAGATCAGGGCTATTACCAAGCAGGTTTCCATGAGAGCCAACTGTGCCTAATCTTCTTGGGGACCCCTGAGGGGCTTTGCAAAGCATGCGTGTTTCAGAGCTTGCTCACCTGTGGTGCAAGGGAGCTGGGTATTTATACACCAACACTGTCAGCCATGGGCTGAGGGATGCCCCAGGGAGATGCTGATTTCCTGACATTTCCAACATGCCTCACTGATGGGAAGAAGGAGCCTGGTGGCCAGAAAACCTTTCAGGTAAATATTTTCCTCTGAGATGGGGAGCTACAAATAAAAAACATGCCCAGAATGGAAAGTGCCAAGGACTGTGGGTTTTCACAGCTGGCCTGTTCTTCTGGCCACATTGATTCCAACAGGAAAACATGTATATACCCCAAATGAGCATCCAGCATCCAGCCTTGCTTTCAGCAAGAGTGAGAAAATTATTTGTTGGATGAAAATCTGCAGAAAGCATTTCCTGGGAAGAGCTTCAGGGGATCTGGCCTTCACTGATTAGCAGGCTCACCAGTGATAAATCAATAAGGGGTATCATAATGCATGTCAACCTGACGGGTGGGAATCCAGGTTTTGGAAAATGGAACAGAAGTCAGCGCCACATCCTGGGGAACTTCACTATCACAGATGGAGCATTTTCAATACTGGGGCAATACAGTCTTGGTATTGAGCCAGGGCTACTTGAGAGACCTGTTACCATGGGGAGGCTGGGAGGGCTCAAAGATTGATGCTGGTCAGCAAGGCCATGTTAGTGGCTCTGTAACACCTGGGTGAGGTGGGCACACAAGGCGTTGATCCTAATTGGTCATGAAAAAATATGAGTGAAAATACAGTCTAACCCAAGAGACATAATACCTGACCCCCAAGCCTGTTCCACACCCCAGGTGGTGCTTGGCCATGAATGAATACCAAGAAAGTAAGGGGCCTGGCTCCATGAGCCTACCCTTATCAGGGAGAACATCTGTCTGCTTTCCAAAGAGCATCTCACTGCTCAGCGCATGGTCACTTACCCAAATGGAGGTGCAGGGATACTGTCCATCAAATGGGATCAACATGAACATGGCTGGAGAGAGTTCAACAAATGAGTTTAACAGAGAGAAGCTGGAACTCAATACTGGTATAACAGCCCCCCAGAGAGTGCCACCTAAGTACCTACCAGGCCCCCTTCTGTGTGCTTTTCAAATATTTATTCATTGTATTCATGTAGCACTCCCATGATCATAATGAGCTGCCATTGGCAGAGCATCTCTTTACAGCAGTTACCATGCAGACCGTGTGGCATCTACATCCATGATTCTATACTGATGAATCTAAATTGAAGATTTGACATTGATTAATTTATGTCAATGCATGGTTATCAATGAATCTATATCAATGAAATGAGATATTGAAAAATTGATATCAATTAATCTACATCAATTAATATATATCAATAAATCAATATCACAGAGTGTATCAATGCATGGTTATCAATGAATCTATATTAATTAATTGATATTGATTTATCAATATCGATGACTATATGAATGAATCTATATGAATGAAATGTTATCAATGAATCTCCATTAGAAAATCTATATCAGATGAGCGAAGATGGCGGCGAGGGGAGTGCATTGCCCCCGTGTTCTGCGTCACTGTGTGGGAGTATGACAAGTCAGGATGGCTAAAGGCTATCTTGTTAGGAATTTCCAGCAATAGTGGGGTGCTCCGGAACCTGGAGGAAGGATTTCCATCGCACGAGGATCGGCTACGGGGACTCAAACGCGAGAGATTTGTCGCACAGAGGGTAACACTGCTTATTCAGCAAATCGCCCCGCGGCTAGAGTCTGCAGTGCGCGCTGGGAAACGAGGAGATAGCGACGCAGGGATATAGCGCTGCAGTTTCTGCCAGCCGTGCAAGCATCGTACTCAGGGCTGAATTCTGGGTTCGAGACGGGAGAAGGAAGCGGTCCATCTCGGTTCTCCACACCAGTCAGACCACAGAGGAGGCCAGCGGCCACCATGTTGGAGAGCTGACGTCACCATCCCTGTTTTCGACTGACCGCAGCTCATTCAGCCATAGAACAGGGGAACGAAATGCTGCCATTCGCATAGGATACCAACATGGCAGAGATCTGATGTCATCAGAAAGTGGCAGAGGAGAGAACTTCATCAATACTAGCAGCGACAGAAACAGTTGGTCTCCTGGTAGGGGGGGTGAGGCACAGACACCCAAGTCTCTCTCGATTTGTCGTTGAGCCAGAGGGGAGGAGCCGGGCCGCCGCCAGCGCCCGGAGCAGGCCCAGCAGCTCGCCGGCGTGGTGATCGCGTGACCCCAATTGGAGAGGGGGTGGAGTGGAGCTGCCACCCGCGCCCGCAAGGTGGGCAGACC
>NW_026000142.1:22510758-22514820 GCF_001458135.2 Marmota marmota marmota | reverse complement strand
AGATGCCTTTCAATAGACGAATGGATAAAATAATTGTGGCATTTATACACAATGGAGTATTACTCTGCATGAAAAAAATGACAAAATCATAGGATTTGCAGGGAAATGGATGGCATTAGAGCAGATTATGCTAAGTGAAGCTAGCCAATCCCTAAAAAACAAATGCCAAATGTCTTCTTTGATATAAGGAGAGTAACTAAGAACAGAGTTGGGAGGAAGAGCATGAGAAGAAGATTAACATTTAACAGGGATGAGAGGTGGGAGGGAAAGGGAGAGAGAAGGGAAATTGCATAGAAATGGAAGGAGACCCTCAGGGTTATACAGTGGAGGGGGTAGAGAGAGAGGAGGGGAGGGGAGGGGAGAGGAGGGGATGGGGGATGGTGGAGGATGGGAAAGGCAGCGGAGCACAACAGACACTAGTATGGCAATATGTAAATCAATGGATGTGTAACTGATGTGATTCTGCAATCTGTGTATGGGGTGAAGGTGGGAGTTGATAACCCACTTGAATCAAAGTGTGGAATATGATATGTCAAGAAATTTGTAATTTTTTGAACAGCCAACAATAAAAAATAAATAAATAAATAAATAAGAAAATCTATATCACTTAATCAGTGATAAGTGATGATTTTGTATCAATGATACAGATGAAAATATCAATATCAAATGTTATATGATGAATTGTTATGAATGAGTCATTATGAATTCATTGATCTCAAAGAGTCAATATTGGGCTGGGGTTGGAAAGTAGAAGAGCACTTTCCTAGCATGTGTGAGGCACTGGGTTTAATTCTCAGCACCATATATAAATAAATAAAATAAAGATCCATCAACAACTAAACAAAAAATATTAAAAACTAAAAAGAGTCAGTATTGATAAATCTACATCAAGGTATCTATATCAATAAATCTATATCAATGAATCTAAATCAATACATCAATATCGGTGTATTTACATCTCTAAAATATATTGATTAATTTATATCAATGAATCTATATAGACAAATTGATATCAATCAATCTACATTGATGAATTGATATGATGAATCCTTATTGATAAATCAAAATCAATGAATAGATCTCATTGAATCTACATTAATTTTTCTATATTAATGAAACAATATTAAGAAACTATATTGTGCTGATGAATCTATATAAAAGGTTATATGATAAATTGATATCAATGAAACTATTGAATAATAGATCTTGAAGAATATATCTTGATAAATCAATACCAATTAATCCATATTGATGAATCAATATCAATGCATCTACTTCAATGAATCTATATCCATGAATCAACAACAATGTACTTACTTCTTTTTTAATACTTTTTTTTAGTTGTAGATGGACAATATACCTTTATTTTACTTATTCATTTTTATGGGGTACTGAGGATTGAATCCAGTTCCTCACATGTGCCAGGAGAGAGCTTTACCATTGAGCTACAACACCAGCCCGACAACAATGTACTTATGCTGATGAATCACTATTGCTAAATCTATATCAATAAATCTATATCAATAATCAATATCAATAAATTACTATAAATGATTCCATATCAATTAAACAATATCAATAAATTGATTCAATAAATCTATATAAAACATTATATGATGAATGGATATCAATCAACCTGTTTTGATTAATCTATCTCAATGAATCTATATGGTCTAATCTATATTGATGAAATGATTTGTTGAATTCATATCAATAAATCTATATTGGTGAAAGGATATATTGAAGAATCAATATCAATGAATCTATATCAACAAATTGATATTAATGAATGTATACCAATGTATGTATACAAATAAATCTGTATTGATGAATCTATATTGATGAATTAACATTAATGAATCTATATCAATAAATCTGTATCAATGAATCTAAATCAGTGTATCTGTATTGATGAATCTGCATGGAGGATTCTATATCAATAAAATGATATTGATAAATCAAGATTGATGAATCCATATTAATGAATCAGTATTGATGAATCTACATCTATGAATTTATATCCATGAATTGACAACAATGAATCTAAATTGATGAATTGATATCAATGAAACTGTATTGACATGTCAATATCAATGATTCTCTATTAATTAATTGATATCAATGAACTGTTTTAGTCAGCTTTTTTGCTGCTGTGACGAAAGGATCACCAGAACAATTGTATAGAAGGAAAAGTTTATTTGAGGTTTCACAGTAAAATGTAACTAAATATTTCATGTCCTATTGAGAAAGTGAATTCAATCATTAATGAATTAAATATTCTAGGTCCATTTGATTCAGAATATTTTTTTTTTCTGTACAATCTTCACTAAGTTTATGTCTGTATAATCAATCTAGTGGTGAGAAAATTGTGCTAACTTCACCAAGTATTATTGAATTGTGGTCTATTTGATTCTTAATATCAAGAAGAGTTTTTTATGTACATAGATGTGCCATTGTTTGAGGCATAAATTTTTATATTTGGTATATGTTTTTGTCAGATGATTCCCTCAACCAATATGAAGTGATTTTCTTTGTCTTTTCTGAAGAATTTTGGCTTGAATTCTATTTGGTTCTTTTTCACATCTCCATCTCCTGTATTGATCTGACACTTTCTGTGTTTTCTAATTTCACTCCTTACATCTTCTTTTATCTCATTGAACAAATTTAACTATGAATTTCTCAATATTTTTCTCTAAAATTTTCTCAACCATTGTTCAATGGAGTCAGTTGCTGAAGTGCTATAGACCATTTGAAGACTTTTTCATATTTCTTTCATGTCTATCTATTGAGATGTTTATTGCTTCTTCATTTAAGGAAGGGGTTACTTTGTGAGCTTTCTCTTAAGTGCCCTAGGTTGGACAAATAACTCAATACTGATACCTATACTCATGTGTGGTCTTTTATGATCCCTGTAACAGTACCATTTGAGAAAAGTCATTTAACCCTATTTACTACAGTCTCTGTGAGTCAAGCCATGTACTATTCATCCTAATAAAAGTGAAAAACTTGTTGATATTGTTCTTCAATGTTCCTGTAATCCATATAATCTTCTAGTAGAGTTCTGAAACAAACTGAAAAATTAGTTATTTAATATAGTAAACTGCTAAAACATTAAACAAGGATTGAAAAGGGCAAAAAGAAGGATTGGGTAAAAGAAAGAGAAGAAGAAAGAAAAGATGGAAAGAAATAATATACACCAAGATGAAAGGAAAAAAAAGATGTACTTGCACTAGCAACAGATAATGTAAGAGGGAGAATAGGAGTTAAGAGGAGCAAGTATAATCTAGAAGTGGAAAAACAAAGAGATGAAGAATGATTCCAATTAATGTTTTAGAACATTAGAAGACATTCAAATGTATTGAAGATATAATGTTCACTATTAGGGTAACAAATAACAATAAAGAAAAAAAATAATATACATGATCAAATCTGACTTTAGATTTCCTGAAAACATTCTTTTTAAAAAATATTTTTTGAGAGGACCCAACATGGCGGCCGGCGGGGAGGCAGCACTTTTATTACCTCTGCATTAACGGGATCAGAGAGACGCATTAATACGCCTAGATTCTTCCTGCTGAGAAACTTCTAGCAAAATTCTGCTGAAAGGAGACCAGCCGGGAATTAGTAAGTTTATTGGAGGTGAAAGTTTGCCCCGACGAGTGAATCTTGGCCACATGGCGCAGAGGTCCAGTCCCGCCGGCCACTGCAGAACGGCCGCCGCCCGCCCGGCTCTGCAACAGGCTCCTGCCCGCCCAGCTCAGTGAATGCCCCCGCTGAGTGGCTCAGAGAATGGCCCCCGCCCGTGCGGCTCAGTGAATGGCCTCCAAGGCGCGGCCCAGCAGGCGCCGCGAAGGGACTCTAACCAAGCCTTTATGAAATAGCAAACCAGGAACTAAAACAAGAGAGTGGGTCAGATCAGAGACAAGCCAGTCCCACCCCTCCCTTCGGACACTCCAGGAAGGAGCCTGGGGCCCGCCATAGCAGAGAGGTGACGTCACCAGAGTTCGGCCAACAAGATTCCTTCCCAGCGGAATCCACTTTAGCAGGTGTGTGACTCCCACC
>NW_026000142.1:22495968-22507288 GCF_001458135.2 Marmota marmota marmota | reverse complement strand
AGAGAAGGGAAATTGCATGGAAATGGAAGGAGACCCTCATGGTTATACAAAATTACATACAAGAGGAAGTGAGGGGAAAGGGGAAAAAAAAACAAGGGGGAGAAATGAATTACAGTAGTTGGGGTAGAGAGAGAAGATGGGAGGGAGGGGATGGGGGATAGTAGAGGATAGGAAAGGCAGCAGAATAAAACAGACAGTAGTATAGCAATATGTAAAACAGTGGATGTGTAACCGATGTGATGCTGCAATCTGTATATGGGGTAAAAATTGGAGTTCATAACCCACTTGAATCAAAGTGTGAAATATGATATGTCAAGAACTATGTAATGTTTTGAATAACCAACAATAAAAATTAAAGAAAAAAATATTTTTTAGTTGTAGATAGACACAATACCTTTATTTATTTATTTATTATTTGTAATTTTTATGTGTATTTCTATATGTAATTCATCACATCAAGTGGGATTCATCCCAGGATGCAAGGTTGGTTCAACATACGGAAATCAATAAATGTAATTCCGCACATCAATAGACTTAAAGATAAGAACATATGATCATCTCAATAGATGCAGAAGAAACATTTGACAAAATACAGCACCCCTTCATTTTCAAAACACCAGAAAAACTAGGGATAACAGAAACCTATCTCAAGATCTTTAAAGCTATTTATGCTAAGCCCCAGGCCAACCTCATTCTAAATAGAGAAAAATTGAAAGCTTTTCCTCTGAAAACTGAAACAAGACAAGGATGCCCTCTTTCACCATTTGTATTTAACATAGTTCTTGAAACAATGGCCAGAGCAATTAGACAGATGAAAGTAATTAAAGAGAGATGGATAGGTAAATAAGAACTCAAAATTAGCACTATTTGCCAATAATATAATTCTATACGTAGAAGACCCAAAAAATTCCACAAGAAAACTTCTAGAACTAGTAAATAAATTCAGCAAATAACAAAATCAACACCCATAAATAAAAGGCATTTCTGTATATCAGTGACAAATCCTCTGAAGGGAAACTAGGAAAACTACCCATTTACAATAGCATCAAAATAAATAAAAAATTAAATACTTGGGAATCAAATTAGTGAAAGAGGTAAAAGACCTCTACAATAAAAACTACAGAATGCTAAAGAAAGAAATTAAAGGAGACCTTAGAAGATAGAAAGATCTATCTTGTTCTTGGATAGGCAGAATTAATATTGTCAAAATGACCATATAACATCAACAATGGTTTCTATGACATACTAGACAAACTTGTACTACAAGGTCTGAATAATGTGTGGTATTAGGTTCAGAGATATTTTCGGGTAAATTGGAACTGCCAGTATTTATTCCCTCACCATAGACTCCTTCAAGAAACTGGTGTGGCAAATAATAAACTTTTCTTAAAGGGAACAGCTTATGGTTGTACTTCTCAATATCCTCATTCTGCACCAGGACACTGGACAGCTTTTGTGTTTCACAGCATACAAGATTCCAGGGATATGATCATTGCATTCAGCTACACTAGTCTCTTAATCTTTCCACAATAATTTCTTTTTCCTTTTTTCTTTATATATATATATATATATATATATATATATATATATACATTTCAGCTACAAATATATATATATATATATATGTAGTTGTAAAAGGAGAGCAGGCTTTTATTTTATTTGTTTATTTTTATGTGGTGCTGAAGATTGAATCCAGTGCCTCACACATGCTAGGCAAGCACTCTATCACTAAGCTACAGCCCCAGCCCCTCCACAATGAAATTTCTATTTTTTTTTCATATTAGGGGTTGAACCCAGGGTAGCTTAACCACTAAGCCACATCCCCAGCCATTTTTATATTTTACTTAGTGATAGGGTCTCACTGAGTTACTAAGAGCCTTGCTAAGTTGCTGAGGCTGGCTTTGATTTTGTGATCCTCCTGCCTTAGCCTCCCAAGCTGCTAGGATTATAGGCATGTACCACCACTCCCAGCTGGAGTTTCTATTTTGATAATTAATAGGTGTCTTGGCAATTTAAACATTTCTTACCCAGATTTCTGTGATTTTCCCAAATCAAACAAAATCACCAGGGTAAATTCGGTTGCAGAGCAGCCTGGCAGCCTGAAACTTTCCATTTTAAGACCATATAGTCACTAAGATTTAGCAGGAAAAAATTTAGAGATGCAGTCCCCTATTTTTCCATAGAAATGGGAGGCAGAAATTGACAGTGGGGAAATGTAGCAGGTGTCCATTTTAGACTTTGAAGATAATCTGCTGGAGCTTATATTCAAACTGACATAGTTTATTTCCCTTTTTCTTCTCCCTCCCCTATCCCTAATCTTGGGAGAAGCAATAAATTGGTCAAACTGTGGATGAATGTCCCCGATAAGAGAATTTCCCTTCTTCAAATGCTGAAATAATAAGGAAAGCTGAAGTAAGTTTTCACCAAAAGAGCAGGGGACAATCCAAATGCAAATTTGTCATTTGTAGGCAGTCTGAGGCCATTCATAATAGGAGTAGGGAAAAAGAAATTCCTGGATATAACTATATCCCAGGGAGTTGGTTTCCTTGGTCACAGGAACTTTTCAGGATTTTGAGTTAATATGTGCAGATAGAGTCCTGGACTTCTATAATGCTTAGGGTTCATCTGCCCCAATGATGAGACAGTGGAAATCCTTTTTCCTGATCCCAGGTTTGTGGTATAATATGTAGTATAAATTTGCAAATCCCTATACCATGTCTCATGTCCAAAATGAACACAATACTACTTCTTGGACAATTCTGGGTGACTGGAATTAACCTCCCTTGTGAAATTTAGAAAAATTAGGAGGAGATCATATGTTCAAATCATGGAAGCTTAATGCTGAGGCAAGTGCCTTGCCATGTGGGTAATCCATACTTCATGGTTTATCCCATCAGTAGGAAATACAGAGGCAACCCTGGTGTATGCCACCTGAGGCCCTTCGTGACACAAACAAGGAGTACAATATTACTGAAAGAAATTTCCTCCCAGGTTCTGAATGTGTCTGAACCCAGGTTGTGTCTGGGAGAGGAATTGTGCATGCATGAATACCTGCCCCAGATCTGGGCACCTTGTTGCCACACAAAAGCCTTCTATGAATCTCCTTCTAGCTAGAGTAATGAGAATGATTTACCACAGCTAGTAAGGCAGGGAGGACACAAAAGGCCATGCCCTGGTCTTGATGCAAGGAGAACTGAGGGGAAGCTAGTTTAAACATTTCTAAAATGAAGCAGAAGACACTCAGGATGAAAATTTGTGTAATTCATGCAGTCTAAGGATCTTCCTGGCGTCACAGTGGGGAAGACATTTCAGTAAAGAGGAAATACTTTCTGGTTTGGGGCAAGAATTAGCCCCAGGATGGCTAGGTTATACAATTCACATTCTCATCTGAAACTGTTGGAAGACAAAGAAAAGCTGAAGTAAAGTTTAACCATAGAGGAGTGGGCAATCACAATGTAAATTTGCCAATTATAAGTAGCCTTACACCATTCCTGATAAGGGGAAACAGGCTGGAAATGTAGCTCAGTGTTAGAGCGCTTGACTGTATGCATGAGGTTTGATTCCAAGCATCACAATAAGAAACAAAAAGAACTAAGGGAGAAATTTGTGGATACACCAATACTATTTATCTCAGGCAGTGGGTTTTCCTTGTCCATAGTCATTTTTCAGGATTTCCAAAGTACATGCATGGATACTGCACAATGCCTATGGTCTTAGTCCTTTTCATTCCTTAGGGTTCATGAGACCCCACATTGGGTCATGAGGATTATTCTTGGCTGGTCATATTGAAGAGGAGATGGATTGTTCAGAGCTGGCTGGTAGGGCCTTAATGAAACTATGTCTGTGGGAACTTCTGGGGTAGGCAGAGTAAGCAGAAGTAAAGTTTTAACCCATCATAGGAGAGGCTAACAAAATAAAAGTGCCAGTGTCAGAAACCCTTTTTTTAACTTTTTCAACACTGTGACAGAAATACCTGAGAAGAGCAACATAGAGTATGAAAAGTTTACTTGGAGCCAATGAATTTAGACTTAGTCATGGTTGATTTTATGGCTCTAGGCTCCAGGTGAGGCAGAATATTATGGTAAAAGCTAAAGGTGGAGGAAAGAAGCTCAGGATATGTCCACTAGGAAGAAGAAAAAGATTTTCTCATCAGAAACAAAATATAAATCCCATAGTCATGCCCCCAGTGACCTACCTTTTCCAGCCATTCTATATTCTTATAGTTAATACCCAGTTGATACATAATTATATTTAAATACTCATTCAGTTACCTCTGACCATTCTCAGGTTGTCTCACACACGAGCTTTTAGGGGACACCCAATATCTAAACCATAGCATGCTGCCCTTGGTCCCTAATACCTCATCCCCATCTCACAATGCAAAATATACTTAGTTTATTTCCAAGAGTCTCCATAATCTTACCATCTCAAGAATTACCAAAATGTACAGTCCAAAGTCTCCTGAAAAAAGGCAAACTCTGAGCTCCATAAAAAGGCAAATTACATATATCCAATATATCATTATATTAAATATATCAAATATTTACAGAGTAAATATTTCAGTGTCACAAAGGAGACTTTTTTCTATAAAGAAGGATGGGACCAGAGCAACACTGAAAATCCAACTGGGCAAGTAAGTCTGTAACTCCATATCTGGGTCATATGTCATTGTGATGTCCCCTCCAAAGTGCTTGTATAACTCCACTCCTATGGCCTTGCTGGTAGCAGTCCTCATGACCTCTGTCTAGTCTTATTTCTGCTCAATTACTGCAGTTTTCCTAGGCAGATGTCCCTCTTTACTGGCATCTCTTAATCTCAAGTTTCTCTGCTTGAATTTTGGCTTCCTTTGTATATCTTCAGGCATCACCATATCAGGGCAGCCAATCAGAGCTCTGACTCTTTCATTTTGCTAGCCTCCCAAGCCTTCTTTTGAAATCTAATTTCATGCCTCCATGACTCCCAAACCACAGCCCCATGCATTCCCTTAGAACCATCACTATGTGGTTGACACCAAATTCTGCCACCATTTTGAGCGATAGACAAGCCTTCTGAGATCCCTGTGGCAGCTATTGCTGAGTGCCTGGACAGCTGACTATGGTGAAAAAAACTTCTTAACCTGCCTCCATATGCAAGCAGAGTGTCCCTTTTACCTCTTCTTAAAGAAATTTTTACCTTTACAACCTTGAGCCTGAGATGGGTGTTGTCTTAGTAATTTCTGAGAAGCCCTCAGTCATATCTTCCATTGTTCCTGGGTAAAATACTTAGCATTGCTATAGAGACTAAAGCATTTCTTTAATAACCCTATTTCTGTCATACTTTTATGGCCAAACTCCAAGTTTTTCAAATCTTTCTGTTCTACTTTCTGCTCCTGATTAACATAGTAAACTTGATTCAAAGTGGCCAGCAATATTCATACCACCATCTAAATGCTGTACAGTTTTGAAATTACCTCCATCAGATTAATTAATCTGATGGAGGAATTTTTTTAAGTGATTTAAAAGTGATAAGATTCTCAGTTTCATAGAACTACATCACTTTTAAATTTAGCCTGGCAAAAAACTCAGCACAGAAGCAAAATATAGCCAACTTCTTAACCAGAAATGACATGAATGGCCCCTAGTCCAATTTCCAATAGACTCCTCTTCCTCTGAAATCTTGTGAGCTCAATCTTTATTGTTCAGCATTCTATTGGCATTCCAGTTTTGGAGCTCCCACCAGAATCACCCATTAAGATCTACTTGCAACATTCTGAAACTTCCAGCTTGCATCTCTAAAGTTTTCAAAATTCTTCCCAACACAAAGCATCTCTAAAGGCTTTTGAACACAGATCAGGTTCTTCACAGAAACAATCTCATTTCTCAGGAAAAATTTCCACTTTAGTCAGTGTTTTCAATGCTGTAACCAAAAGATCTGACAAGAACAATGTAAAGGACAAGTTTATTTGGGGGTTTTGCTTTCAGGAGTCTCAGTCCATAGATGGCTGACTCAATAATTTTGGGGCTCCGGAAGAGGCAGAATATCATGGTGGAATCCCGTGTCAGAGGAAATCTTCTCAAGCCATGACCACTGGAAAACAGAGAGAGGTCTGTGCAGGAGACAAAAATGTAAACCCTAAGACACACCTCCCAAATGACCCACATTTTCCAGCCACATCCTACGTTCCTACAGTCATCACCCAATTAATTCATATTAGTAGATTAATCCATGATTGTGTTAAATCTCTAATAATCTAATTATCTAACCTCTGAATATTCTTGCATAGCTTAAATGTCCTGAGTAAACTGTATGACCTAGCAGCCATGATGACCTGAATAGCTTCTATGACCTGCATAGGCTTTATGATCTGAAGAACTCTGCCCTGCTTAGCCCCTAGGATCTGTGTAGCCTCTATGACCAGCAAATCATCTGTTACTTTCATAGACTCTATGACCTGCAATGTTTCTATGGCTTGGGTAATCTAAATGACCTAATAGTTTGTAGGCTCCAGACCCCGAGTAGCTTCTATGGTCTGTTCCATTTCTAAGAACCACCTTCATGACTTGGAGATCCTAAACAATATAGCAGCCTCAATGACTTAACAGCCACTATGATTTGCATTGCCTCTATGACTGAGTAGCCTCTATGTTCTATGTATCCTTTGTGACCTGCATAGCCTTTATGGCCTGAGTAATCTTAATGTTCTGAGAGTCTTTGACCTGTTTAGCTATTATACAAGTAGCCTCTATGACATGAGCAACCTCTATGTCTTGAGTAGATTCTATAGCCTGTGTTGTATCTATGGTCTGCATAACCTCTATGACTTGCTTAGTTTCTATGACCTACAAAGCCTCTACCACCTGAGTAGCCCTTATGATTTGTGTATGACCAGAGTAGTCTCTATTGCCTCTGAATTCTCAATAGATGTAGTTCTATGAAACTGAGAATCTTATATTGCTAGCCTAACTTTTATGACATGCATAATCCCTATGATCTGAGAAACCCCTATAATCAATGCAGTCTCTATGCCTGAGTAGCTCCTACATCCTGCATAGCCTCTATAACCTGTGTAGTATCTATGACCTGAATTGTCTAAATGACCTGAATAGACTATATAATCTCAGTAGCCATTATGATCTTTGTACTTGCTATGACCTACATATCCTCTATGATCTGTGTGTCTTTTATAATGTGAGTAGCCCACATGACCTTCCTAGCCTGTATGGCCTTATTAGACTTAATTCACCTAATAGCCCCTATGATCTCTGTACCTTGCATGTCCTTCATCACCTCTATGATCTAAAAAGCCTCTAACATCTGCATAGCCCCCATGATAAGCAGAACTTCCATGCCATTGTGCAGCCTCTAAGACCCATGTAAGCTTTATGTCCTGTATGGCCTTAAAGACCTGAATAGATAGTAAGACCTGTGTAGGATTTATGAGCTGAGACATCTATGGCTTGTGTAGTCTTTATCATGTAGATTATTTGTCCTGCATTTATTCTGTGACCTTCATAGACTTTATGGATTACTCTTTGATGTGAGTATCCTCTATATTTATGATGTCTCCATGGCCTATGTAGCTTATGATCTGAGTAACTTCTATTACCCATGAAATTTCAATGACAGGCATACCTTCTATTGTGAAGCTCCTATTACCTGTGTAGCCTCTATGATGTCCATAGCCATATGGCCAGTATAGGCTCTGTAACCAAGTAATAACTATGACCTGCTTATCTTGTATGAGCTGCATAGCCTCTGTGTCCTGTGTAGTTCTATGACCCATGTTACCTTCAACGGCCTAAATGACCTCTTTAGCCTCCATGATCTCAGTAGCCACTTTGACATGTTGAACTTCTATGACCAAGAAAACACTTTGGCCAGCCTTTCCTCTATTACCTGTGTAGCCTAAATAATCTTAGTAACCCTGATCACCTGTTTTTCCTCTGTTTTGTGTAGATTGGATGATCTGCATAGTTTCTGTGTCCTAAGTATCCTGTATAACTGTATATCCTTTATGTCTTGAGTGGTCTAACTCAACTGAGTAAAACCTGTGATCTGCTCTCTCAAGGGACCAAGTAGCCTCAATTTCCTAATGGCCTCTATGACTTGTGTAGCTTCTAGGACCTACCCATATCTGTGGCCTGAATTACCTGTACTACTTTCATACACTCTGTAAACTAAATATCCCAAATATTCTGCATATCTTCTGTGGTCTGAGTAGCCTCAACTACCTGTTAGTCTCTATAGCCCAAATAGCCATTGTGACCTGTATCTTCCATGAACTTTTAGACTCTATGATCTGAGTGGGCCCTATGACCTGCATAAATCTTATGGCCTGAGTAGCATCTATTACAGAGTAGCATCTATGACCTGTGTAGACTGTGAACTAAGTGGCCTCTGTCACAAGCATAAACTTTCTAAGACTCTTTAAAGTCTCTAAATCTTTGCGGGCTCTATGGCCTGTGTAGCCTCTATGGCCTATGTAGCCTGTATGACTTGAGTAGCCTCTATGACCTACAAAGTCTTTTCAGCCTGAATAGCCCCTATGACCCAAGTAACCTCTTGGAACTGAGTAGCCTTTATGAATAGCATAACTTCTAAGAACTGCATAGCATATATGGCTTGCACAACCTCTATTTCTGGTATATTCTGTCTGGTCTCAGTAGCCTCTGTGGCCTGCATAACATCTATGACCTGCATATCTTCCATGATTTTCATATACTGTATGACTTAAGTAGTCTATATGGCCTGAGTGGCTCCTATGAATTATGTAGCAACTATGGCCTGAGAAGCCTCTTATGCCTGTGTACCCTCTATGTGCTTAATGCATTGTGAAAACTGAGTATCCCTTATGACCAGCATAACTGCTATTACCTCATAATCATAAGATTTTTATAGCCTGTATGGCTGTGTAACATCTATGACCAGTACAACATCTAGGGCCTGTATTTCTTCCATGACCTGGATAGCATCTGTGAATTCTGGCATTTCTATGGCACAAGTAAGCTCTATGGCCTGAGTCGCCTGTATGTTCTAAGAACACTCTTTGGCCTTTGTGGCCTTTATGGCCTGATTTGCCTCTATGAACTGCATAACTTTTTTTTTTAGAGAGAGAGAGAGAGATTGAGAGAGAGAGAATTTTTTAATATTTATATTTTAGTCTTCAGCGGACACAACATCTTTGTTTGTATGTGGTGCTGAGGATCAAACCTGCGCCACACGCATGCCAGGCGAGCGCGCTACTGGTTGAGCCACATCCCCAGCTGAATTACATAACTTCTAACAACTGAGTAACAACTAATCCTGCTTAGCCTTTGTGACATAGTAGCCTCTGTATGGTAGCCTGTAGTACCTGCAGTATCTTTATGGCTTGAATATCTTAATCAATCTGTATAATCTCTATGTTCTCAGTGACCTAAATGACCTTAGCAGCTCCTATCATCTTTATAGCCTCTATGACATGTGTATGCTCTATAGACTGTGTACCCTCTACAAGCTGAGTAGCTTCCATGACCTGAATATTCTTTTGGATCTGAGTGGCCTCTATGGGCTATGACCAAAGTAAACTCTATGTACTGAGTGGCCTCTGTCTTCTGAGTAGCCTCTCTGACCTATATAGCCTTTATCACCTGAGTTTGGCTACTATAGACTCTGTAACCTATCTAGCCTTTATGGCCTGAGTAGACAAAGTAACCTCTGTAACCCCTGTGCCCTTATTAGCCTAATGACCTTATTAGCCACAATGATCTGCAAATCCTTTATGACTTGTGTTGCCCTATGACCTGCATAGCCTCTACGACCTGAATAGTCCTTATGGACTGTGTAGCCTCTATGGCTTGAATAGCCTCTATAAACTGCATAGTCTCTTTGACCTACATAGCCTCTTTAACCTGAGTAGTTTCTATGACTTGTGTAGCATATTTCACCTGAGTAGCCTCTATTGCTTTTGTATCATCTATGTCATGAGTAGACTCTTGAAACTGAGTAGCTTCCATGACTTTTGTAGTCTGTATGACCTGAGCAGATTCATGAATATTCTATGTCATTTTTAGAATTCACTACTGAATAGCTTACTCTATGACCTCAGTAGTTCTATGAGCTTTGTATCCTCTCCTAATTTATGGAGCCCCAAATGGCCTATGTAGGCTCTGTAGTCTAAGTGGTCTTCATGGCCAGGGTATTCTCATTGACAGGCATAGCTTTTGTGATGGGTAAAGTCCTTATTGCCTGCATAGTCTTCATGATCTGCATAGCCACAATGGCCAAAGTAACCTCTATGACCTGTATAATATCTATGAAATATATTTGACATGTTGAACTTCTATGACCAAGAAAACACTGGCCAGCCTTTCCATGGCCTGCATAGGCCCTATGACCTGTTTAATTTCTATGATATGTATATCTCTAGGACCTGTTTAGCCTCTTTGTCTTCTGTGGTCTGTATGGCTTTAAAGCTAGACCATAGTGTAAAGGTCAGGCGAGCGTCAGAGGAAGAGACCACCAAGAGACTGTCTCATGCAACAGCAAAGGGTTTATTGGGGTCCAGCATGCTGGGGCTCAGAGCTCACTTGAATAGAGCAAAGAGCCCTGAGAACGGCTTAAGCAGAGCTTATATACTTTCCTTGGAGAGGGCAGGGAGGGAAGTTCATTGACGGGTCAGGGCGAGTGGGTGGTTTGCCTGCAACCAGGTGAGGGGATACATTCTGCAGTTTGGCAGTTGGGGCAGCACATTCTGGGAACAAGATTAGCAAACAGTTCTCAAGATTATTAACCTTTCATTTCCCACTTCTTCTTCTGGTTACTTTTAATCATAAAAGTGATCATTGGGGGGTGTCACATTCTATGTCTGCTAGTGGGGTATATTGTTGTCTGATTACCATAAGTTTGACTTGTCCAATTTGAGCTTGGACAAAGGAAACTACACGGTTGAGCAAACAGGGTCCTAGAGTTAGCAACAATATAAGGATTATTAAAGGACCGGCCAGGGCTGATAAAAGCATAGTTAACCAGGGGGACTGTGTGAACCAAGTCTCATACCACCCTTTTTGGGTTTCTCTCTCTCGTTGACGCTCTTAAAGGCATCTTCTTAATTTATTTATAGATTATTTTATAACTCCAGTATGGTTGGCATAAAAACAACATTCTTCCCTCTATGCAGCACCAAGGCTTTCTTCTCTCATGAAGAGGAGGTCCAACCCTCGCCTGTTCTGTAAAACAACTTCAGAGAGAGAGAGGTTAAAGATTCCTGCAAAGCTGTGATGGAGGTTTCTAATATCTTTAAGTTTGGTCCATTGCTGTTTCTAATTGGGTCATTTGTTGTGTCCCATGGACCAGGGCAGTG
>NW_026000142.1:22489396-22492949 GCF_001458135.2 Marmota marmota marmota | reverse complement strand
AAGGAAAGGCTTCACCCATGGAGGAGGAGATTCGCAGAGGTCCTGCCAAGTTAAGATATACGGCTGTTGATCTGGATGGCTATGTGGTCCTGGCTGAAAGACAAAGACAATATCTCTGACTTTTCAAATTAGTGGGAAGTAGAAAGATCCTTCTGGGGGCCATCTGACTCCAAAGGTGGGCCATTCTGAGGCACAGAGAGTCTGCCAGGTCCGGCGTTTTACTGAAAAAGAAAGATTTTGAGCCCTTAAGCGGACTTTGGTCCAGTGATCAAGGGTCAGGGACAGAGGCGTTGAAGTGCTCTGTCCCATAATGAAAGATACACAAACAGTGAAAGCAAGGATGCACGACACAGATGATAAAGACAGACAGTAAACGTTCAACACTGAGACAGGACTGAGTAGCTGGCAAAACCTGATGGGCTGGCAAACCGAATCCGAAGCAGAGTACTGCAGAATACTGAGTCGAGGAAACTACTGTTCCTCGATTTCCAGAGTCCTCTGGGGCATCCCCCAGGGACGTGGCCTGTGGCTCTGTGACACGTCTGTCAGCCACTGTCAGAGAGAGCTCACACTCTTCACCAACAGCCACTTTGCCAGCCCTAACCTGAAACCAGAAACCTGAAACCTGGAACCAGAAACGTGAAACCTGGAACCAGAAACCTGAAACCTGGAACCAGAAAGCAGAAACCAGAAAGAGGCGCCTTACTTACCCCGAGAGGGGCCTGTTGGGGGTCTTTCATCTGCTGCTGCTGGATCTCGGTGGAACCTCCAAATGTAAAGGTCAGGCGAGCGTCGGAGGAAGAGACCACCAAGAGACTGTCTCATGCAACAGCAAAGGGTTTATTGGGGTCCAGCATGCTGGGGCTCAGAGCTCACTTGAATAGAGCAAAGAGCCCTGAGAACAGCTTAAGCAGAGCTTATATACTTTCCTTGGAGAGGGCAGGGAGGGAAGTTCATTGACGGGTCAGGGCGAGTGGGCAGTTTGCCTGCAACCGGGTGAGGAGATACATTCTGCAGTTTGGCAGTTGGGGACAGCACATTCTGGGAACAAGATTAGCAAACAGTTCTCAAGATTATTAACCTTTCATTAAAGCTAGACCATAGCTTCTATGGCCTGAATAGACTACAGTTTCTTACCTCTATGATCTACTTAGCCTATATGTCCTGAGTAGCTTCTATGACCAGGGTAGCTTCCATGACCTATTTGACATCCACAACCTGCCTGTCTGCAATGATTTGAATAGCCCTTATGGACTTATGACTTGCATAGCCTCTATGCCTGAGTAACCTATAGGACATGAATAGTCCATATGGTATGGGTAAAGTCCTTATTGCCTGCATATAATGTAGCAGGCAATAAGTGTAGTGCCTGTGTAGTCATTATGGCCTGAACAACCTAAATGAACCATGTAGCATAATGGCCTTAGTAGTCCAAGTGATTTTTGTAGCTACATGAGCTTTGTAGCCCCTATGATCTGCATAGACTATGATTTCTAGCCTCTAGGCCCATGTATCATCTTTGACCTGAGCATACCCTTTATGTCCCAAGTAGCTACTTTGACCTGCATATGCTCTGTGATCTCTGCAGCCTTTGTGACCTAACTAGACTCTAGGGCCTGAGTAGCCTTTGTGATTTGAGTAGCTTCTCTGGCCTGCAATACCTCTATTACCTGAGTAGATTCTAGGATATGCATAGCCTATATTATATTGATGATATTTGATTATCAATATTTAGTACTTTCAAAGGCATTGTCCAGTTCTTATGTTTTCTTTGTTTCCTCTTTGTCTCATTCATATCCAAATTTTTTCTTTCCTGTGACTACTCATCCCAATTTATTCTCTTGCAGAACCTTCAAATATGATTCTAAATTTTTGAACTTACAACATCTCTTTATAGTTCCACCTAGTATCATAACAGTCAAGAATTCAGGATTCACTGTGTAATCTGAACTCTCCTTTCCAAATCCCAGGTTGAAATTGTCCCCAAGCATCTTTACTTTCCTGCTCTAGGAGAAACACTTATGTAGTTTTTAGGCAAGAATGTATCAGTCGTCAGAATTGAGTGAAATTTTGGTGGGGGAAGGAAATCACTGTATACAGCTCTAGATTGTCAGCAGCAAATGTAGCAGAAAAAAAGATTCAGGAAGAAGAAATTATCTAGAAGTCCAGGAAGAAGCAAGTGTCTGGAGCTGCATTGGTGATACTAGTCACAGAGCTCCCTGAATCTGCAAGGACTATTCCTGGAGTTTGGGAACTATCAAAGTTGTGTGCAGAATATTTGTTCTGAGGGGCACAAACTGCTCGCCCCCAGTCCATGTCAGCCCAACATTGCCTAGTGATCCTGAGCAAGCAGCATTCAGTTGGTTTAAGACTCCCTTTGCCCACACAGCTGAAGAGGTCAGATAATTGATCTCTCAGCGCCCGCCGCCATGTTGGATCTGTGCAGAATATTTGTGGAAAAGAAAAGAAAAGAAAGCCCTTTAAGATAAAGGAAGAATGCCAAACTAAGAGTTCATGAAAATGAACTTAGGATAAAATTTTAACCCAGGACACCAATACCAAGTACAAATACAAACATAAATGTCATTCCAAGGGACTAAACTTTTATACCTGGACTTAAAAACCTAGGAAACTACCATATCATGTGTTGATTTGAAACCAAGCTCATTCATTCTCTTAAATGCTACAGGATACAATGTTTCTGATGCAAATTGAAGTAATCCACCACTTTCCTTCTTAGTCAAATAGATGCTATTATTATACTACTCATTGAATCTGCTTTCTTCCCAGAGTTATATATTAGAAGACCTTAGCACAATCTAGCATAGGGAAATTGTTTGCCATGTATTCGTTACAATTGTTTTATGTAATTGTTCTTTTTGTTATTTCACTGAAGCAAAAATTTTGCAACATATGATTCTAGGGACCTGAAGCATTGAGCTCTGATCCACTTTTGTAACTTTAATTACTATACTCCTCTCACTTCACCTTTCTATTGTCCAATTTTCTGTGCTACCCATTGTGCTATGAGCCTTTCTGCAGTATGAAAGCTCTCACAGGCCCATGGTTAGTCAAAAAGATATTACTTTCACAGCATGTTATTTTTGCGGCTTCAGACACAAAATGAATTCATTCTCCAATGTGTACACTCAGGCTTACCTTAAGAAAAATAATGGCAGACCACATTAAAAGGAGAAAAGCAATCCTGAGATCCATTAGCTGGGTGCTACTCAACTATGCTCAAATGTGTGGCAAGGAGCTATCCCTTGGTGCTCTCCTTCTGAATAATTTCACAGAACATCAACATCAGACAAGATCCTTTGTGCCAATAGTGAGTCAACATGAATGCAAGATGACTCTATAATCACTTGTGAACACAGACAAAATCCTGAGTATTGTCCTAACCACAAAAAAATGACCACCCTACTTTGGCTGTTACCAGTGATTGCTGCTGCTTCTTAAAAATTCTTTACCAGGGCTGGGATTGTGGCTCAGTGGCAGAGTGCTTGCCTAGCATGTGTGAGGCACCAGGTTCGATTCTTGGAGATATATA
>NW_026000142.1:22482265-22485840 GCF_001458135.2 Marmota marmota marmota | reverse complement strand
ATATATATATATATATATATATATATATATATATCTCCATTGACAACTAAAAATATTTTATTTATTTATTTTTTATTAATTTTTTGTTTGTTTTAATTAGTTATACATGACAGTACAATGACTTTGATATATCATACATTTGAATCAGATGGGATATAATTTCTCAGTTTTCTGAGTGTACAGGTTGCACAATCATATTGGTCATGCAGTCACGTAAACACACACAGCAATAATAATGTCTGTTTCATTCTACTATCTTTCCTATCCCCCCATCCCTTTCCCTCCCCTCCCATCACTTCTCTCTACTTAATCTAAGGTAATGCTATTCTTTTTTTTTCCCCCTCACATCTTCATACATGTATTTTGTATAATGATGAGGGTCTCCTTCCACCATCCATGCTATTCCCCTTCCCCCTCCCTTTCCCTCCCATCTCTCTTCCCTATCTAAAGGTAATCTTTTTCCCATGCTCTTCCTCACTACCCCATTTTGAGTCACCCCCCCTTATATCAGAGAAGACATTTGGCATTTGTTTTTTAGGGATTGGTTAACTTCACTTAACATAATCTGCTCTAATGCCATCAATTTCCCTGCAAACGCCATGATCTTATTATTTTTTAGTCCAGAGAAACATTTCATTGTGTATAAATGCCACATTTTTTTTATCCATTCATCCATTGAAGGGCATCTAGGTTGGCTCCACAGTCTAGCTATTGTGAATTGTGCTGCTATAAACATTGATGTGGCTGTATCCCTGTAGTATGCTGTTTTTAGGTCTTTTGGGTACAGTCTGAGAAGAGGAATAGCTGAGTCAAATGGTGGTTCCATTCCCAGCTTTCCAAGGAATCTCCATACTGCTTTCCAAATTGGCTGCACCAATTTTCAGTCCCACCAGCAATGTATGAGTGTACCTTTTCCCCCGCATCCTTGCCAGCACTTATTGTTGTCATCATGGCTGCCATTCTTACTGGAGTGAGATGAAATCTTAGAGTAGTTTTAATTTGCATTTCTCTAATTGCTAGAGATAATGAGAATTTTTCATATATTTGTTGGTTGATTGTATATCCTCTTCTGAAAAGTGTCTGTTCAGGTACTTGGCCCATTTGTTGATTGGGTTATTTGTTTTTTAGTGTTTAGATTTTTGAGTTATTTGAATACCCTAGAGATTAGTGCTATATCTGATGTGTGAGGGGTAAAAATTTGTTCCCAGGAAGTAGGCTCCCTATTCACCTCACATATAATTTCTCTTGCTGAGAAAAAACTTTTTAGTTTGAATTCATCCCATTTGTTGATTCTTGGTTTTAATTCTTGTGCTATAGGTGTCTTAGTAAGGAAATTGAGGCCTAGTCCCATGTGATGGAGATTAGGGCCAACTTTTTCTTCTATTAGACACAGAATCTCTGGTTTAATTCCTAGATCCTTGATCCATTTTGAGTTAACTTTTGTGCATGGTGAGAGATAGGGATTCAATTTCATTTTGTTGCATAGGATTTCCAGTTTTCCCAGCACCATTTGTTGAAGATCTATCCTTTCTTCAGTGCATGCTTTTAGCACCTTTGTCTAATATAAGGTAGTTGTAATTTTGTGGGTTAGTCTCTGTGTCCTCTATTCTGTACCATTGGTCTACCAGCCTGTTTTGGTGCCAGTACCATGCTGGTTTTGTTACTATTACTCTGTAGTATAGTTTAAGATCTGGCATAGCAATACCACCTGTTTTACTCTTCCTGCTTAAAATTGCTTCAGCTATTCTGGGTCTCTTATTTTTCCAGATGAATTTCATAATTGCTTTTTATATTTCTGTGAGGAATGCCATTGGGATTTTGATAAGAATTGCATTGAATCTGTATAGTGCTTTTGGTAATATGGTCATTTTAATAATATTAATTCTGCCTATCCATGAGCAAGGTATATCTTTCCATCTTCTAAGGTCTTCTTCTATTTCTCACTTT
Source organism: Marmota marmota marmota (assembly GCF_001458135.2). Lineage (NCBI taxonomy): Eukaryota > Metazoa > Chordata > Mammalia > Rodentia > Sciuridae > Marmota > Marmota marmota. Next base: position 22,483,893 of record NW_026000142.1, on the reverse strand, counting down.
AGGGTTCTATAGTTTTTATTGTATAGATCTTTCACCTCTTTTGTTAAGTTGATTCCCAAGTATTTTTTTTTTGAGGATATTGTGAATGGGGTAGTTTTCCTCATTTCCTTTTCAGAGGATTTGTCACTGATATACAGGAATGCCTTTGATTTATGTGTGTTGATTTTATATTCTGCCACTTTGCTGAAATCATTTACTAGTTCTAGAAGTTTCTTGGTAGAGTTTTTTGGGTCTTCTAGGTATAAAATCATATCATCCACAAATAGTGCTAGTTTAAGTTCTTCTTTTCCTATAGTTATTCCTTTAATTTATTTTGTCTGTCTAATTGCTCTGGCCAGTGCTTCAAGAACTATGTTGAATAGAAGTGATGAGAGAGTGCATCCCTGTTTTGTTCCAGATTTTAGAGGGAATTCCTTCAGTTTTTCTCCATTTAGAATGATGCTGGCCTGAGGCTTAGTGTAGATAGCTTTTACAATGTTGAGGTAAGTTCCTGATAATCCCTAGTTTTTCTAGTGTTTTGAACATAAAGTGGTGCTGTATTTTGTCAAATGCTTTCTCTGCATCTATCGAGATGATCATATGGTTCTTATCTTTAAGTCTATTGATGTGATGAATTACATTTATTGATTTTCATATGTTGAACCAACCTTGCATCCTGGGATGAATCCCAGTTGATCATGGTCCACGATCTTTTTGATATGTTTTCGTATCTAATTTGCCAGAATTTTATTGAGGATTTTTGCATCTATATTCATGAGAGATATTGGCCTGAAGTTTTCTTTCTTTGAAGTGTCTTTGTCTTGTTTGGGAATCAGGGTGATATTGGCCTCATATAATGAATTTGGAAGTACTCTCTCTTTTTCTATTTCCTGAAATAGATTAAAGAGTATTGGTATTAGTTCTTCTTTAAAGGTATTGTAAAACTCTGCTGTATACCCATCCGGATCTGGGCTTTTCTTGGTTGATACTGTTTTAATGGCTTTTTCTATTTCCTCAATTGATATTTGTCTGTTTAAGTTGTGTATATCCTCCTGACTCAATCTGGGCAGATCATATGACTTAAGGAATTTATCGATGCCTTCACTATCTTCTGTTTTATTGGAGTATAAGGTTTCGAAATAATTTCTTTTTTTATTTTTAGGTACAATTATGCCATTGTTGCATTTTATTTATTTTTTTATCTATTTTTATTTTTTTTAAATTTTTATTGTTGTTGTTCAAAACATTACATAGTTCTTGATATATCATATTTCACACTTTGATTCAAGTGGGTTATGAACTCCCATTTTTACCCCGTATACAGATTGCAGAATCACATCAGTTACACATCCATTGATTTACATATTGCCATACTAGTGTCTGTTGTATTCTGCTGACTTTCCTATCCTCTACTATCCCCCCTCCCCTCCCTTCCCCTCACCTCTTCTCTCTCTACCCCCTCTACTGTCATTCATTTCTCCCCCTTGTATTTTTTTCCCTTTCCCCTCACTTCCTCTTGTATGTAATTTTGTATAACCCTGAGGGTCTCCTTCCATTTCCATGCAATATCCCTTCTCTCTCCCTTTCCCTCCCACCTCTCATCCCTGTTTAATGTTAATCTTCTTCTCATGCTCTTCGTCCCTACTCTG
>NW_026000142.1:22461779-22479970 GCF_001458135.2 Marmota marmota marmota | reverse complement strand
GTGACCAAAGCAACGGGTGAGTCCTGACCGGCCCTCACAAGCCCCGTCTCAATCCTGTTGCCACTGCCTATGAAGGCTCAGTTGGTATTTACCTCCACAGTATTCAGCAGGACCCGGACCAAGAAGCAGTTTCCACGGGTTCTTTAGCCCTGGGCCAGAGCAGTTCCGGGAGCCAGAATTCGGCCGCTCCGGGCTCGGTGTATGTTCTGATAGGAGCAGGCTCCAAGAAGCAGTTTCCGCAGGTTCTTTAGTACTGAGCCTGAGTAATTTGTCTGCGAGACGCAGGCAAATGGCAGCCTGAAATTACCTGTTCTATGACTGAATGAGCTGCGATCAGTCAAAAACAGGGATGGTGACATCAGCTCTCCAAGATGGTGGCCGCTGGCTTCCTCTGTGGTCTGACCGGTGTGGAGAACTGAACTGGACCGCTTCCTTCCCCCGTCTCAAACCCAGAATTCAGCCCTGAGCACGGTGATTGCACAGCTGGCAGAAGCCCGCAGAATCTGCAGAGCTGTATCTTCGCGTTGCTATCTTGTCGTTTCCCAGAGCGTGCCGCAGACTCTAGCTGCGGGGTGATTTGCTGAATAAGCCGCGTGACCCTCCATGCAGACAAATCTCTCGCGTTTGAGCCCCCGTAGCTGATCCTTATGCAATGGAAATCCTTCATCTAGGTTTTGGAGCACCCCAATTTTGCTGGAAATTCCTAACAAGATAGCTTTTAGCCATTCTAACTCATCATTCTCCCGCACAGTGACGCGGTACATGGGGCTGATGCACTCTCTTCGCCGCCATCTTCAGAAAATCCTCAAAATAATTTCTAATTATCTTCCATATTTCTGTATTTCTTTGCCTGTCTTTGTGATACAACCAGTTACCAGTGACAAGTTCTTCTTCCTCACATGTTGAAGTTTGAACTTTAGAGAAGCACATCATGTTGGGTGTGTGGGAGACTCCCCGCTGAAGTTAAGTCTCCCAGAACATCATGGAATCCCTTACCCCTCAGCACCAAATTCAAAGGTTTTTCTCCACCAGTCCCCACTGGACAGTGTCCATTCACTGTTCTAGAGTCACCCTGCAAATCAGCACCCACCACATCACCTACACAACCCTTCTTAAGCTGAAGCTTGCAAGCTCACACTCTCTGCCCTCTTCCTCTTCCTCTCTGCCCTCTTCCTCTTCCTCTCTGCCCTCTTCCTCTTCTTTCTCTCCTCTCTTCTACTCTCTTTTTCTCTTCTCTCTTCCTCTGCTCTCTGCTCTCTTTCTCTCTGCCCTCCCCCTCTCCTTTCTCTGCTCTCTACCTCTCCTCTTCTTCCCTTCAGTCAGCCCCCCAATAAAATCTCTTGGTTGAATCTCCATTTCGGGTGAGTTACTCGCCTTTCACATGGAGGCAAGCATATGAAGCAGGGGTAACACAGACTTCTCCCTCAAGGGAGAAGGGGGCCATAGCTGGTATCCTGGTATCCAAAGAAGTGAGTTGTTCTGCCCTTTTTGTATGTCCTAGGCTTCCTTTGTTCTCCTACCTTTTTCATTTTTTAATATTTATTTTTTAGTTGTAGCTGGACACAATACCTTTATTTTATTTATTTGTTTTTATGTGGTGCTAAAGATCAAACCTAGAACCCTGCACATGCTAGCCACAACCCCAGCCTGGTTCTCCTGCCTTTCCCCTCTTATCTTTTTTTTTTCTTGCCTAGGTGACTAGGCCCAGCACTAGGCCTAGGAATGTTTGGTGGGATGGCTCAGAGGTGGGAAATAGGTGGGCTGAATAGGGAAGGGCAGGATGGAGTAACCAAAGACACATTAACAACCTTATAGCTCCCTGTAGGGAGAGGAAATTCCTGGGACAGGTTACCTTGATAACAGGATGGAGCAGGGATATGTTCTTGATAAGGGTGGAGGAAGGGCTCTGAAGAAATTAACATTTCAATCCCTCAGGGGACAATGTCCAACTTTCCAGACTCAAAATTAGCCTCCTTGGTCCGACCTAACTTGATTTACCTATCTATACTGACAGCCTGTCTAATTCTGGCTTCACTCCGCCTAGTCTCTCATGATTCCAGAATCCATTTCATTTTTCCAGAAATTAAATCTTTCAATATTCAATAAATCAATCAGATAATGCATTCTCTTTTTTTCTTTCTTGCAGTGATGGAGTTGAACTCAGGTCCTCACCCATGCAAGTGCTCTTCCAATATGCTTGTTTCCCTGGCTCAAGATATTAGTTATAGAGTTATCCACAAATCCTCACAGCAGTCAATGCAGAGCAAATGGCCACATCCAATTTTGTTTACAAGAAACAGGACACTGATCATGAGAAAATGATATTGAGCCAATTCATCAAAGAAGGGCTGAAAAAGGAACTAAGATTGTTAAGCTACAGTCAAGTCCTCAGGACTTCCAAGCTGGGTTTGGCTCTACTCTTGGAGCTGACTCAGGGAAGGTCTTAGAGTTCTGACTTAAAAATCACAAAGTGCAGAAGTAGTGGAAGAGAGCACAGTGGTTGTCAGTGTCCAGCTCCATTGGTGATCAGTAGACATCAGCTGAGGAGTCATCTCCATTGTCACCATGCAAACTGCTTTGCTCTTCAACAAACTGTGCACAGTGCTGAAGCTCCAGGCATTTTGCCAGATGCTGGCAATGTGGAGGTGAAGGACATCACTGCCCTTTAGTCAGGTTAGGGAGGCAGGTGTGGAGACAAACTATGACATTAGAAATGACACCTAACCTATGATGTGCCCACTCCAAGAGAGCAAGTAGCACATAGGGCCACCTGGAACCCATCTCCTTTAATCAGTATTTCTATTCTTTTTGGAGAGACAATTAATTAGGATAAATATTATATGGGCTTAAGCAGACACAAATATAGATATTAGTTTTGTGTAAAATGGAGACATTTCATATCAATAAGTGAAATAATATTGGGATTTGTAATTTTCATATAGAGAAAAAATTGTGAACATCTCTACTTCATACCCAAAAGTAATATAAGCCATAAATAAGGACCTAAATATGAAAACTTAAATTTTACTACAAGAAAACACAGAATATCTATGACATTGCAATCAGACAGAATTTCTTTCTTTTTTCTTTCTTTCTTTTCTTTTCTTTTCTCTTTCTTTTTCTTTTCTTTGTACTGGGGAGTGAATCCAGGGCACTCAACTACTGGGCCACACCCCCAGCCTTTTTTTTTTTTTTTTTGCATTTTATTTAGAGTCAGGGTCTCACTAAGTTTATTAGGGCCTTGCTAAATTGCTGAGGATAGCTTTGAACTCTCTATCCCCCTGCTGCAGCCTCCTGAGCTGCTGGGATTACAGGCATGCACCACCATGCCCAGCCAGACAAAATTTCCTAAACAAATTTTGGAAATCAGATATTATAAAGTAGATGTCATTGAAAAAATTGATGCATTTAACCTTATTGAACTGTCTACATCTGTTGATCAAATACAAGAGATAAGTTAAAACTGGCATTACTCTTGGAGAAGGCATAGTAAGTAACAAAAGACAAATAACAGGATACATAATAAAGCATACGTATATTTTTAAAATTCTAAAATTTGCAGATTTAAGAAGATTTCGACTTTGTTGAGCTTAATTTATTAAAGATTACTAAATGTTTATAACAAATATTTTAAGTCAAAAAAGAGGAAATGAGCCAGGTGCAGTGGTGCATGCCTATAATCCCAGCAACTCAGGAGGCTGAGGCAGGAGGCCATGAGCTCAAAGCCAGCCTCAGAAAAGTGAGGTGCTAAGCAATTCAGTGAGACCTTGTCTCTAAATAAAATGCAAAACAGGGCTGGGAAATGACTTAATGGTGGAGTGCCCCTGAGTTCAATCGCTAGTACCAAAATAAATAAATAAATAAAAAATGAAAACGATAACCTTGTCACCAGGTTACTTACTCTGGGCCACCAGCCAAATCTCTTGCAACTCAACATTACCCATGAGGGTGCCATTGTGGTGGCCCTGGGTAGGCATAAGGAGACCAAGTGGATAAATCCAGAAGCAGGAGAGAGAGAAAGGAGAGCTTGAGGCACTGGGCAATTTCTCAGGTCTTACTAAGCTCTGAGTTTTAGCCCAAAGCCAACCCAGTCCGCCTCCCTCCCCATCAGGTCTTTCTAGTTCCTTCTTTCTCTTTCCCCTCTCCCTAGCACCTCTTTGACAGCCATATCCTTTGAAATTCCCAGGTACACTTGTGATACTCACCAGTCCAGCTACGGGTGTATCCAGATTTTTTGGAGGAGGAAGCTCATTTAATTGGGGGAAGGTTAGGGAAATCTATTTTTAAAAGACTGAAAAACATTAAGTATGCAAGTTACAAGAACACATGACTAGGGGCTTTCTCAGAAGCTCTGAGGATTCATTAACTTTATTAGACTGATTAGGTTTATAGTGAACTTTTCTCCTAATGCATCCTTTAACTGCTAAACTACCTGAATGTTTATTTCCCATCCATGGTCAGAGCCCTACACGCTTGCATTGGGAGGATGAGGGAAATGATGGAGAGGAAGAAGGCAACTATTTTAAGATCCCTCAGAACTTCGTTTCAGTTGGAAACCCCACTTAGAAAATCCACATTCCTGGTGGGCTTCACCTGCTTCACACTGCCTCTGGCCTCCCGGTGCTTTTGCGTTAGCTTCCCACTAGGTGGCATCAGAGGGTTGTAAACCCGGACTGCTTTGGGGGGGGGGGGGGCTAAGCACGCCTAAAGGAGTCCTTTCTCTTTTCCTGTAAATACTGAAGGGCGCTGCTGAAGCCTCCTTGGGCCCCTGTGGGGAGAAAATCCGGTTGCACCAGGCATCAGAGTGGTCGACAGGTAAACTGAGGCAAACTAAACTGGAGAACACAGCTTAAAGAGCTGTCTTAGAAAGGAGGCGGATGCAGGAGCAGAGCTTGCCCTGCTGCCCAGGCTTACACCTGAAGACCCAGGGCCCCCGGGCTGTCAGCACAGGTGCCCACCCTGAGCATAGTCCCTTCATCTCCTGGGGCCGCTGTATCCGAAAGGCGGGTTTCATCTTCTCTGGGATGGTACACCTGTGGCTGTGGTCCAGTTCCCCACTTACCTGAGGCCTTCTGCTCCTTTACTAGGGCTGCCCACCTGCTTACCCAACACCTGTACTGCCAGCCACGTGTCCAGGAGGAGCCTCTCCCGCCTGGTCACAGTAAGCGGGCCAGAGGGAATGAACTCCACCAGGTTCCCAGATACCAAACGCAGTTTCTCAGCTGAACCTGCTAGAACTCATGGAATCTGTCGAAGCCTTGGATTCACCCATGAAAAACAAGGTGACAGCATCATCACCATTGGGGACAAGAAGCAGATGCCAGGGTGCAGGGTCTGCTTCTCTCCAGCATATGCAGGCATATGTCAGAGCTCGAGTCGCTGGTATATGAGCCAGAGGTAAATCTATATAGTAACACAACCCTGTAGTAAGTGTTGGATTCAGGCTGCTGTGCTAGCATTCAGTTTTTCACTGAATCATAACTGAATGTGGGAACTTCCTTGCATATGCTGTCATTTTACCCTCAGTGGGAAGAAATCTGTAATCCTAGTGTATCAAGTGAGAAAATGTGCCCACAGGAGTTAATTAAAATTTACCCAAAATACTACAACTCTCACCCCAACCAGTGCTTAAGTTTTGAACTTTCTGGGGCTTTGGGTTTTTTTTTTTTTCTTCAGCTCCCCAAATGATTCTGATGCTAGGAAGGGCTGAGAACACCACTCTAGGAAAATGTAGTGAGTTCTGAATCTCTTTACTCCCACTATGTTTCCCAACTTTCTATTTTTCTACCATTGTTTCCTGTGTTCCTTTTCTCAGAAGCTCCCGAAACTCTCCTACAAGGTTAGCTTCTCTTCCTATGTTCTCAAACCATCCAGGTTGGAGACAAGCCTGGAGCCAATACAACAGCAGTCCCTGGCTGCCTCCTCCTCCCCCATCCTCATTAGGCTTAATTAAGTTCCCCCCACCCCAATACACACACACTGTTAGGATGGCCAAGGACTGGGAGAATGGTGCTGATCACAGCTCCCAACTTGCTCTTGCATCTCAGCTCACTCCCCTCTCTGATCTTTGATAAAGAATAAAAAGCTGCTGTAGCTGAGTTCCATCACTAGGACCACAGCCCTAATGATTTTATGTAACTCCAGTGCCTCACCTCATTCCCAGCTTCCTTCTATACCTTGATTTTTGTGTTATAAATGAGGTAATGAATGGGAGCCAGGTGGGGTAATATATAACAGGAGCCTGTGGATATAACTTCATCCTCTGATGCCTGCAGCAGTCTGGCTGGGCACAAAATCACGAGCCACCACACAGCTTGTAGATTCAAACAGCAACTCTTTATTCCCGAACCCACACCGGCACTCTACAAACACGTTCTGGGGAAATCCACGTTCTCTGCCCAAATCCACCCCTACTGGGCTTCTGTCTCCCAAAAAATACTGTCTGAATCCCCTGAGAACTCAAGGGGAACTCAGGCAGCAGGATATGCCCTATTCCCAGCAGGAATAACCTTAAACCTTAAACCTGGAACCTAAACCGGGAATGCCCTAAACCCAGATTATAAACCGGGAACACCCTAAACCCGGATCCGCCCTGGTCCTTGAGCAAGGTCACATACATGCAATGTCACTGCAAAATGTCCTATTTCAACGAGTCCTTCCACTAAGCAACATGGGGTACGCTGGCAAGGAAATTGTCATACCTACTTGGCTAATGGCTCCCAGCAGATGCCAATGTGGCCACCAGAAAAAAAGGAGATCCTGATCCCTTACAGGAAATAAAAATTTCAAGGGATGGTGATAGGTGAGAGAGTAAGCAGCCTGAGGGCAGAACTCTATGTGTTTTGCTCTCTTACTTAACAATAAATTCATGAAATGACTACTTATTTTTTTCTTTTTTTGAAGAGGGGATAAAATGTCATTGAGAAATATTCTCTCACAATCCATAAAACCAATTAAGACAATTACCATATGTTATTATAGACCAAATAATGTTGCAAAACTTCTTAAATGTCTAGAAAAGGAAAGGCACAGAAAGGAAAGTGTTCCTGTGCCAAGGCATATTCCAGGCTCAAGATCTGGGCACCACTCCACCCTGTGCCTTTCCAACCCAACCGAGGAAGGTTTGAATCTGCAGGGATCCTATGTGGGGATGGCAGCACGGGACAGAGGGAGAAACAGAAATGGGTTTCAGAGACCAAGAAAACAGGAGCAGGCTGTGGGAATGCCCCTGAAGTGCACATATGGCCTCCAACAGATTCTTCTTCCCTTCTGTTCTTTTGCATCTACTAATCCACTGGGACAAGGACCTCATCTGCAGCAGCTTGGGGCTCCCAAGACCAGTCAGGTGCTTAGACAGAAGTCTCCAATCCTATCCATTGGAGATAAAGGCACATTTCTGTGCCTTTAAGAATTCTGCTCAGCAGCCCTAGTAAACTAGATTTGGGTTCTGATCCCCTCAAAGCTTTCCAAGCTGGGGAATTATTCCCCAACCCTGTTCTATTTCTAGGTGGAGCTCTAGGGTTGTAGAATTCTGTGCCTGCTCCTAAAGGAGAGAAAAAATGGATTTTATTCATCTTTGCTTATGTAATGCTTTTAAAATTGAATTACTTATTGGCACATATTAAACTGTACATATTGGGGAGGGATTAATGTTATATCTCCATACATACATATGGCATGTATTGGTCACATCCATCTACTCTTCTTCCATCTTCTCTTGACCCCTTCGCAGTCCCTAATAATCCCTATTCTACATTAAAGTAATTTTTTAAAAAAATTTCCACATTTGAGAAGGAACATGCCATACTTAGAGCTATTTTCATAACACCTGGCAAAAGGTAAGCACTCTGTATATGCTTAAGTTAAAACTAATGCAGAGTTTATGACATTGAAAGTAAAAGGATCATTAAGCATAGTAGACTGTAGTTCTGTAAGATGCTAAATATATTTACTTCTGACAATTTTAAAGTGAATCCGATAGCAGGCAACAGTGGGCCATGCATGTAATCCCATCTACTCAGGAGACTAAAATGGAAGAATTTCAAGTTCTAGGACAACCTGAGAAATTTAGTAAGACCCTGTCTCAAAAAGAAAATAAATATAAAGTGGATCTGGCACAAGAATGTGAAAAATCTTCTTACATTAGGGAGATGTTTAAAGGGCCACAGTTATGCATTTGTCCTTCATTGGGGTTATGTTTTTAGCATAATAGTACCAATCACGTAAGAATAAATATAACTCTAAAAGGGTGATTAGTTGTATTATGTCTCAGGAACTGTCACTTTATTTACATTTCCTTTTACCTTCTTCAGTACTGGGAATTGAAGCTGGATCACTTTAGAACAGAGATATATCCCCAGCCTTTTTATCATTCTCCTTCAGTTACTCAGCCAGGCCTCAAACTTTCCCTCTTTCTGCCTCAGCTTCTCTAGTAGCTAGGATTACAGGGGTATGAGACAACTGTGCCTGACTGACCTATATGATTTCTTAATATCTAAAATCTACTTTTTGAAATTAACAATTTTGTTCTCATTCACAAATTAACCAATCACCACCACCTGTGGCTTAGAAAATTTAAATGACAGTTAAATCTATTATAAGTTGAGACAAGAATTTGAATCTGAACCATATTTAGTTATTTGATATTTAAGTCTATAGCTCGCCCTCCCTCCCTTTCCTTCCCTCCCACCACCCCTTATTCCTTTCAATGTAGAAATTCATCTGTACAGAAACAAAACAGGCAGCTGAGAATTCCAGTGAAGACTGGAGAATTGATCTCCATCTTCTCTCAAACAGTCCTCCCCAAGAGGTCCCAAATTTCATTCTCAGCTACAGCATAGCTGTGGTTTGATTTGGAAGAGTGAATTAAGCCTTTGTAGAAGAAGGTGCATGCCCTGAAGAAATGCTATGTGACATAGGATATCACATATGTAAAGAAAACAGAGAGACTGGCATTTCATAATAAGTAAGCCTTTGCAAAACATTTTAACCTTAATCTAATTAATAACTGATAGCATTTTGATTTATTATAAGTGCATTCAAGATGATTGCTTTCCTTTCTTTTTGGTTTGCTTTTTTGATTTGTTCTTCTTAGATATACAGTATAGCCAAGTGAAGATTATTGATTTTCCAGTGAAGTTCATCAGACCAAGCCTTCTGAAACAATTTGCCTCCAAGAGTACCATCATCACCCAAGGTAATGAACTCTATGTTAAGACTGTGCAAGAGAGCCATATATAAGCATCTGAATGCTTAGGAGCCACTTCTCTCAGCCCTAACACTGTTTCTCCTGATCTAGAGGCCAAAATCATGGACCATTTACTCCTGTATGAAGCAGACTCTGAATTCTGCAGAGATGACACTGAGATCCCAGTTGCTTTTGACACTGAGCTCAGAAGATTCTAGGCCATGGCTACTCCCCTTCTATCCTAAGCTAGGAAGAACCCTGGTGGGACAGCCTACATTTCTACTGGGAACTGCTCTCTAGGCCATGGGGGCTGCTATATTGGGCCTGCCCTTGACATAATCAGTTGCCTGCAGCCCAGATACTAAGAAACATGCCTAGTTCCTCCTGTCTGCCTCCCTGGAACCCTATGCCCATGACACAGAAGAACTCAAATTCAGCCTCAGGAGAGTGCCATGCTGCAAAGCAACGATGAAGTCACCTACCCTGGCAGCTTCTCTTGGTCACATTCATGTAGTCCTAGAGAAAGGCTGCCCAGAAACATGCTGATCTTTAACCCTGGCCTATGACCACTGAGTCCTAGGAGTACTGAGTGTTCAATCTGAGAGATTCTATTTATTCTCCTCTTTCAGGCAAATGTAAGATTTCTCTCTTGCACTTGTCTCCTTGTTTACTTACTAATAGGCAATTGATGTTATTTTTAGAGGCCCTCATAGGTATTTGGTTCCCTTGCTCAACAGTAGACATAATGAAGAGAGAAGAGGATGGAGGAGTGCTGCATGGGGTGGGAGACAGAGCTCTGATTCTGAGCTGTGCTGTGGACTTGACATCAGAGCCTTAGAGAAGGTCTGCTTTGGTGGGCAGAGGTGTGGAAAGTATCCAGGGAGAGCAAAGCAAGGAGCCCAGGTGTTGGCCTCAAACAAATCTATCCAAGTATAGGAAAGAATGTGTGGGATGGCAGGAGTTTGTTAGGTGGGAAGTGTGTCTCTTTGGACAGTATTTTTATTCTGCAGCCACTTAAGGAAGGGCCTGGAAGTCTCCAGTTTCTAATGCCTTCATACAGCTGCCCCTGCCCAGCACAATCTCTCCCAGACACTGGCCCCATTCAGACTAATGTCACTCAGATATGGTTTAATACCTACCCACCAGAAAGAGGAGGTCTTACAAAGCAGAATTTCTGCCTCTGGTTTTTGGATGCCTGTGTTAATGCAGTTAATATATATAGAAAATGTAAAACTGTCTATTTAGAAATTTATTTCTTGATTGAAAAGCTTATATGAAAGGAAAACTTTAAAATTTTAAGATAAAATTTTGAAAGGCATTCTTTTACACGTATTTTTGCTCAAATCAAAATGGATCAAGGAGCTTGATATCAAATCAGAGACTCTGTGTCTGATAGAAGAAAAAGTTGGCTCCAGTCTACATATTGTGGGGTCAGGCTCCAAATTCCTTAATAGGACACCCATAGCATAAGAGTTAATAACTAGAATCAATAAATGGGACTTACTCAAACTAAAAAGCTTTTTTCTCAGCAAGAGAAACAATAAGAGAGGTAAATAGGGAGCCTACATCATGGGAACAAATTTTTACTCCTCACACTTCAGATAGAGCCCTAATATCCAGAGTATACAAAGAACTCAAAAAATTAGACAATAAGAGAACAAACAACCCAATCAACAAATGGGCCAAGGACCTGAACAGACACTTCTCAGAGGAGGACATACAATTAATCAAGTACATGAAAAAATGCTCACCATCTCTAGCTGTCAGAGAAATGCAAATCAAAACCACCCTAAGATACCATCTCACTCCAGTAAGATTGGCAGCCATAATGAAGTCAAACAACAACAAGTGCTGGCGAGGATGTGGGGAAAAGGGTACACTTGTACATTGCTGGTGGGACTGCAGATTGGTGCAGCCAATTTGGAAAGCAGTATGGAGATTTCTTGGAAAGCTGGGAATGGAGCCACCATTTGACCCAGCTATTCCCCTTCTTGGTCTATTCCCTAAAGACCTAAAAAGAGCATGCTACAGGGACACTGCTACATCAGTGTTCATAGCAGCTCAATTCACAATAGCAAGACTGTGGAACCAACCCAGATGCCCTTCAATAGACGAATGGATTAAAAAAAATGTGGCATTTATACACAATGGAGTATTACTCTGCATTAAAAAACTTGACAAAAGTCATAGAATTTGCAGGGAAATGGATGGCATTAGAGCAGATTATGCTAAGTGAAGCTAGCCAATCCTAAAAAACAAATGCCAAATGTCTTCTATGATATAAGGAGAGCAACTAAGAACAGAGCAGGGGGGAAGAGCATGAGAAGAAGATTAACATTAAACAGGGATGAGAGGTGGGAGGGAAAGGGAGAGAGAAGGGAAATTGCATGGAAATGGAAGGAGACCCTCAGGGTTATACAAAAGTACATACAAGAGGAAGTGAGGGGAAAGGGATAAAAAAAATCAAGGGAGATAAATGAATTACAGTAGACGGGGTAGAGATAGAAGATGGGAGGGGAGGGGAGGGGGGATAGTAGAGGATAGGAAAGGCAACAGAATACAACAGTATGGCAATATGTAAAAACGTGGATGTGTAACTGATGTGATTCTGCAATCTGTATACGGGGTAAAAATGGGAGTTCATAACCCACTTGAATCAAATGTATGATATATCAAGAACTATGTAATGTTTTGAATAACTAATAATTAAAAAGAAAAAAATGTAAAACTAACCTGATAAGAACATCCTGAAAGCAGAAAGATTTTAATACTTTTTATGGAGAAAATGTATATTTTATGAATGAAACCTAAGGCCATTCTTTTGCGGTGGTTAAAAATAAAAGGGATTGTAACAGGCTGAAAAGGCAAGAAGTGGGATGTTAAGGCACAGTTGTGTTCCTTTTGCCTTTAGGAACAGAAACTGAACACACTCAGTTTAAGCACGAGGGATGAAGATAACTCATAATCTGATCAAAAAGCAAAGACAGATTTAAGACTGAACATCAGAGAATATCGCTCAAAAACACACAGCAACAGACTCACAAAGAGAGACTTTAAGAAATTAGAGAAAACTGGATCAGGAGGCCATCAAGCCCAAAGCAAACCTCTTCAGAGCCACAAAGGCCCCAGCAAATGTCAGAATACCGGGCCACTCCAAGTGTTGGTGGGAATGTGTGCATGCAGTAATGCACAATACTATTGTTGGAAAGTAAATGCTGTGTTCACCCTAAAAAACGATCTGGCAATGCTCAGCAAAATTCAGGTAATACTCTTTTGAGGGAACAGTTATGTTTATGGGCACCTGCCGTAGATAAATTCTCCCACAGGTGCATAGGGACAATTATGTGTGGTGATAGGGGACAGCAGCAATATGAATGTCCACTGCAGAACAATGGAGAGGTAGGGTGTGCTGAGGCACATCAGAGGCTACTATGTCAGAATTCAAAGCTTCAGATGAAATGTACATAAAAAGATCTTAGTAACTTGCATAGAAGGGCTTTGATTGCAGATTAGTAGTAGAGTTCTTGCCTGGTATGCATGAGGCACTGGGTTCACCTCTCAATGCTACCACAAAAAGTTAATTAATAAATAAATAAACAAAAATGTTAAAATTCCTTCTTAATAAAATTAGATATGTCCCCTGAAACTTTTTACATCAAGTGAAAATATAATCACCTGAAGAATGAATCACTCCTCTTCCTATAACTTGTCCAAGGTGATCTGTGAAAATATTTTACTATTATCTTGAATCACAAAATCTTACAAATCAAGAGGCTCAAATCTTTGTGTTCACTTTTAAAACATAAAGAAACTGCCAAGGCCATCATGGGTATGCATATTCAAAGGGTCACCAAGTGTCTGAAAGATGTCACTTTAAAGAAACAATGTGGTTTGGCATAGTGGTTCATGACTGTAATCCCAGCAGCTCTAGAGACTAAGACAGGAGATTCCCAAGTTCAAGGTCACCCTCAGCAACTTTGTGAGGGTTTATGCAACTTAGTGAGACCCTGTCTCAAAATAGAAAATTTAAAAAGACCTGAAGATTAACTCAGTATTAAGTACCCCTGGGTTCAGTCATCAGTAACCAAAAAAACATAAAACAAAAAATGTGTGCCATTCCACTGTTAAAATGGTAGAGTTGATTGGTGTGTCTATACTAAAGAGTGGGGCTGACATAAGGTCCATGGACCAAAAAAGTGCTCAATTTTGGCAGACATCCTTAAATATGGAGAGAGTAATGCTAAACTTGAGGATTTAGATGTGTATCCAAATTAGCAAAGAACCGAGATATACTGCCACACTTACAGAGCTCATGGCCAGATGAACTCCCCCTGCCCCATTGAGATGATCCTTACTGAAAAAGAATTTTCTCCTAAACCAGAAGAAGAATGAGTATAAACACAAACACATGCACAAAAAAGAAAAAAAGAAGAAGAAGAAAGATGTTTCTAAATTGCTGAGACTGGCCTTAAACTTTAAATCCTCCTGCTGCAGGCTCCTGAGTCACTCAGATTACACCTGTGCTGCATCAGACCTGGCTAAATACACATTTAAGTAAAATCAAAATGGGAGGAATTGTGATAAAAAAAGAGAGAGGAGATAAAGGGGAACATCTTAGGATAGAATAATCCTATTAACATTAAGAAAGGTTAGGATTCTGAAAAAAAAAACTATGGGTAATGTGACATTGATTTGCCCTTTAGACATGAAAATCATAGGAAATTTAGATACACTTCGATGCAGAAAATCTAAGCATAGATTAGAAAATTTACAATTCTAGGGGCTGGGGCTGGGGCTCAGAGGTAGAGCACTCACTAGCATTTGTGAGGCACTGGGTTTGATCCTCACCACTACATAAAAATAAATAAATAAAATAAAATTGTGTCCATCTACAATTAAAAAAAAAAAAGAAAAGAAAAATTACAATTCTAAATAGCCATAGGACTCTCCATTTCTCAACACAACCTGCTCCCCTTACTCATTTCCCTACTTAGGCATGAATGCTTTAAAACTTAACTTCTCCATCCAGCTCCAGGATGAATTAGCTTATGGTCTTAAGACTATGATCCAGCACCACTGAGTCTGGTCTCTAAAACCAGGCCATCCCTGCACTTATGGGGAGAATTAGCTGAGTGCAATTATCCATTCAGGCAATCCCAGCAAATGAAGAGACTGAGGGACAAAAAACACATGTTTGAGGCCATCCTAGGCAACATGGCCAGATCTTGCCTCAAAACAGAAAATAAAAAGGGCTAAGAAGATGCTCAGTTGTAAAGCCTAACATTCAATCACTAGCATGACTGGAAAAAAACAAAATGGGGTGCACAATTGGACACAGTAATTATATTATGTGGTTGGTTTGTTTATTTTTGTTTTGGATACCAGGAATTGAACTCAGGGGCACTTGAGAATGGATCCACATCCCAAGTGCCACGGTCTGGCTGGACACAAATAACCAAGCTGCCACAAAGCCTTGTAGGTTCAACCAGCAACTCTTTATTCCCCAACTCTCACTGGCACTGCACACACACTCCTCGGGAACACACTCCTTCCACAGAGCTCAGCGCACCCAATCTCCCCAAACCCCCACGAGAACTGCCCGGGAACTCCAAAGTAGCAGGCGCCTGAGGCAGATTCCCAGAGCCACCCTATACCCAGAGCAGGGTCCATATACAACTCAATCAATCCAGCGTCACAGCAATTATATACAGCTTAACTCAAATCATCATCTCAATGGTTCACTGGCATCACCTTTCAACCATTCCCTCTGGCAAATGCCAGGCATCATTCTGACTCGGCTGTGGCTCTCAACATCTCCCCCCTTCTGTTTGATTAAACAACGAGCATGTGGCTAGGGGCCGTGCCTGTCTTAGGTTGTCCAAATCCACATATGGTCCTTACCCATCATCAGATGAGCTGACCTCAAGGTGTCAGCCTCCTGTCTTGGGTTGGTACCATTGCAATTGGATCTTACCCGTCATTGACTACTGGTCCAGCATACAGCCATACTTGTGGATAGGCCTTTGCACCAGTGTGGGGGTGAGGTTCTTTGCCTCACCTCTGTTGGCCCCCAAATTTGGCCTTTGCACCAGTGTGGGGGTGAGGTTCTTTGCCTCACCTCTGTTGGCCCCCAAATTTGGCCTTGGTGCCAGTGGGGGGGTGAGGTTCTTTGTCTCACCTCTGTTGGCCCCCAAATTTGGCCTTGGTGCCAGTGGGGGGGTGAGGTTCTTTGCCTCACTTCCATTGGCCCCCAAATTTTAGACTATCACAAGCAAAAGGGAGGAGGATGCAAAATACCATGACACCAAGCCAAATGACGGCTCTTTTTGGAAAAATTGTACCACCGATGACACCATCAGCAAAGATGCCCCAGCACTACCACAATTTGCTGCACGAACAGATAGTTCACAATGCATACAAGTGATACATAGTCTAGGCAAGTTCTACAAGCAGTTAAAAGCAGAAGAATCCATTAATATGTCCATTTCCTCCCAAAGTAAATCGACTCCTTGATTGAGCATCACTTGTTGAGTTATTATTCATTGATGCATCAGTTTATGCAGTTTACTGTGATAGCTATTGAATAAGCTGTAGTTTGGTTTTATCTTTGTCTTCACCGGCACTGGGATGAAGATAGGAATTCTGACAATGATGGCTAAAAAAAAATTATGTAACATTCCAGCAAGAAATTTAAAAAAAAGCAATTTTCTAAACAATTTAGTATCCTGAATAGAAGTAGATATAATGAAAAGGAAAGGTGAAAGTAAACAAACAGATCTGTTAACCTCCTATTTTGTTCACATTTTAAAACAATCCTCAACAGCTGTTTACCCAATTTAAATTAAACCATTTAAATCACGTGAATAATAAAAAAATATTTGGATCCATTTTTTCATGAGCGCTCCTCATATATGATATATGGACATACACACATACAGACATACAACACAAAACACAAGTGTGCACACATAATACAATACATACAACACATAACATAATAGTAAAGGCCTTGTAGCTTTGCACAGGTGAAATCTCCATTGCAATGTTTAAAAATTCCATAGTCAAAAAATAGAACTAATCAGAAAAACATTAACCTAGGTGTGTATGAGATCAAAAAATAAAATAGAACTTTATGATGTGGGAAAGGGCAATAATAAAATAGATATTAAAAAAAGCATCCTGGTTACCACCTGGGTTTGACTCTTCTTTTGATATCCCATCCTTCTTCCTGTAACTTGCATATGGGTCTGAAGGTATTCCCACAAGAAAGCCCCAAGGTTTTTTTACATTTGAAATAGGCCTTAATGGTGTTCATTATTCATTAGCCTCCAGGTGTGAGAGAACCACTGTCACAGATGTAAGGATAGCTAAACTGAAGTTCTGGATATCAGCTGTTATGGATTTGAGCCAAATCATCTTCTTTGTGGTCTGTAGAAATCGCTTTAGTTAGTCTCTCTGGAATCCAAATCAGCTGCTGTACTCCCTGTGGAAACACACAAACAGACCCCCGACTCCAGACAATCCCTGGGTCAGGACCTTTCCATTGTCCTGTTAGAATATCCTTCCAAAGTACCTTGGGCTTATGTACATTTTTTGGACACATGTGACTTTCCGCAGCACTAAGCCCTGATGAATCCAAATTTAAAAAGTTTAGAGTAAAAAGGGTTATTTTAAATTTACCTTTGGGGGATGTATACCCTTTCCCAATTCCCTCTTTTTGCTTTTATAAGTATATTTTAATAGTTTGATGAGCTCTTTAACTATGCCTTGTCCCTGTGGATTGTATGGGATTCCTGTTATATGAGTAATGCCAAATGATGAGCAAAATTGTTTAAAAGAGGTAGAGGTATAGCCAGGGGCATTATCTGTTTTTAACTGTTTTGGAACGCCCACAGTGGCAAAATTTTGTAAGCAATGAGCTATAATATCTTTAAATTTTTCCTCCGGCATGAAGGGAACCCATCAAAAATCTGGAAGAAGTATCAACTGTAACATGCAAATATCTTAATTTTCCAAATTCTGGCAAGTGTGTGACGTCCATCTGCCAAATATGGTTAGGTATCAGTCCTCTAGGTTTGACTCCAAGATTAACTTGTAGTAAAAAGATCACACAATTTTGACATTGTTTTATTATTTGTCTAGCTTGTTCCTTAGTTATTTTAAAATGCTTTTGTAAAGTATTAGCGTTGACATGGAACCTTTTATGAAAATTTGTAGTTTCTTCTAGTGTATAAAAAATATGTATGTCATGTGTAGTTTTATCTGCTAAATCATTGCCCAAACTAAGGGCTCCAGGCAATCCTGTATGTGCCCTGATATGTCCTATAAAGAATGGATCTTTTCTGTCCCAGATTAGACTTTGTATAGTGGAAAACAAAGAGAAAACAGTAGAGGAAGGGGAAATCCTACCAGCATCTTCAAGGGATACTATAGCATTAACTATATACTGACTATCAGAAAATAAATTAAATACAGAATCTTTCAACATTACAAAAGATTGTAATACTGCATTAGCTCTACCTTTTGAGCTGATTGTTTGGGTACTAAAAATGTAAAAGTTTGATCAGGGGTAACTACTGTTGCTGTACCATTATTTGACCCATCAGTGAATATATTTGGAGCATTCATGATAGGTGTTTTTCTTGTCATTTTTGGAAAAACTACAGGATGCGAAGACCAAAAAGACAATAAAGGATTGGATGGTAAGTGATTATCAAATGAAACATTAGATTTACACATGATTATTGCCCAAGTATTTAACTCATTAGCTAACTCATCAATTTGATCCATAGTATATGGAGTAATAATTTTATTGGGAGAAATTCCAAACACTCCCTTTGCTGCTTTTATTCCTCTGAGTATTAATTGTCCTACAGCCTCAGGATACCTAGTAAGAATAGTGTTAGGAGAATAAGATAAATGTATCCATAATAATGGACCTTCTTGCCAAAATACTCCTGTAGGAATATTTTTTGTTGGTAGTACAATAAATAATAAAGGCAAA